>NC_090181.1:27167115-27767115 GCF_024679245.1 Pseudorasbora parva | reverse complement strand
CGGACATACACTTTTTAACTCTTTCCCCGCCAGTGTTTTTTTTAAAATTATTATTATTATTTTTTTTAAAGCCAGCTACCGCCAGGGTTTTTCATAAAATGTTCACAAAAATGTAATAGCCCATAGAATATTTAGTTTAATGAATATCTAAACAAAGATATCAAATTTAAGAACTGACCCTCTTCTTTTAAACCAAAAAAAAAAAAAGAGTTTTATTCTAGCTTCATGCATTCTTTTTTTTATCAACACTTATGGTAAGTACATGGGTAAGAATAAGAATATGGGTAAGTTTCATAAAAAAAAAAATAATAATAATTTTAACAAAAAGCTGAGAAAATCACGTTTTTTTTTTTTTTTTTGAAAGACCTTTTCCAGATCAGATTCAGAGCGATGATCAAACACAGATGGAGAAGATCAAGTCCATCAACACTCCTAATGTTCACAGTCCTGTAGCTCATCCTGGGTCCACATTTCATTCACTAACATTAGATAGTTTTGATTCATATGCTGTTTAATGATGATGATAATGTTATTTTACATATGCATATGATTACATGCGATTGCTTGTTTTACTGCAACTTGATCGCTTGTGATTTGATCAGAAGATGAAAAATAGCGCCCCCTAGCGTCCGGCAGTGAAAACACAGAAACCTGGAAAATTCCCTGTTTGGCCTTGAAGCGGTTTCTCACAAATAATGGAAAATTCCGTGTTTGGCGGGGAAAGAGTTAATGCTGATGGTGAGGAATTAGAGTTGCAACGTCTTATAATGTAGCACAAAATGAGTAGCGTATCAATGACAAATGTCCTGCTCAAGTCATCCTTGCGATGGAGATTCGGGTTGAATACGTTTTTCCAATGTTTCATCATTGCACTCGGATTGGTATGGTAAAATCTATGTCATTGTTATTGTCTTTACAGTGCGTACAATCACTGAGCTTCAGGAAGCCTCAGTCCGGACTGAGCTAAAGTTCAGTTATGGTATTAGCAATTTAGCTTCCGAAACACTCGCTGCATGTACGCAGTAGACCAACAGACTTGGCCATCTGGCCAATCAGAGATAAGGCTCACGGAAAAGAAGGATTTAGAGAGACTGATTCATCCATCAAGTCGTGTAAGAATCATTGAAAAATGTGGGGATGTGCAATGTATATTATGCGAAAATTAAACTTTTTTTTATTTTTTTTTACCTTTGATAAATGTAAACCTGTTGGAGACCTCCAAAAATAAATTAGAAGCCTTTAAAAAATTGCATAGGGGCACTATAAGTACAAAAAAGGACAAATAAAGTCAGTTGCTGGTACTATACAATTTTAAAGTATAAATTGTGTTCTATTTACTCATAAACAAACTGCAAAAAATTAAAGTCTGAAAAAGTAGTTTCTGTGTTTGTTTTCACAGAGAGTGAGGAACCGTCTTAGAGATGCACCACAGAGCAGTGCAGTGGGGTCTTCTCTTCAGAGCCGAGTGGACAGATTGTCGAGTCATTTCTACGGCACACTCCAGATTCACACTGTAGGACCACATATGCCACCACAAATGCTACAGTTCCGTTTCGTTTCTCATTTTTTATGACTGACTTGAAACAAATCTTGCAGCATCCATGAAAACTTGGCTGTTCACTTTATAATTAAAGGGCACATCTACACTGTAATAAATTATACGATCAATAAGTTATGACAATATATGTTTTTACATTGCTTTAGCTCATCAAAATAAGTTAAGCAATTTTCAACTTTTTGTATGTTACGCAAAATTCAACTAATGTTTTTAAGTCAGTTTAATGTAATTTATGTTCAAATAACTTAAACATCCAAGCTGATTTTACTTTAAAAAAATAAAAATAAGGCAGCAACTTTTTTTCTTTTTCTTTTTTACAGTGTATGTACAATATTACCTGGATGGATGCAGTGTTTCCAACACATTAAGTGACTAAGCAGCATGTCTGCTACATCTACAGTATAGTGGTACAACACAAGAAACAAATTGAAACAAACACAAGTCCAAATTGAAGGAGACTAGGTACTGCAAAATAATACAAAGATGTTAAATAGACAGCATCTTGCTGTATGCAACAATATACAACATTACCAACACTACGATTTGGCAATGGGGGAAATACATGAAAAAAATCTAGCCTAGAAATCTAGATGCACCCTAGTGGCAGCAAATCTAATCTGCCGCGAGTATCTTAGTAATTCTCAATACACTTCTGAGCTGTAAAAAACGAACTCTGGTCAGGCCAATCACATTGTGTATAGAGTTGGTGGGCGGGCCTTAACATAATGACGGCAGAGTTGCGCTTGCGTGTTACTAATAAACACAGAGACTGGCGAACGGCGGTCTTTCGAATCAGCTTTGATGGCGACTCTGGAAGACTTGGAGTTAAGCTTTTCTCTGAGACAAGAACAAAGAACGGCACTGAAATAATTCGTAAGATATGTTCGGAGTTTTGTCGACCAGATACGGCGAAAGTTTAATCTATCAACGAGCTCTGTTTAACCTTCGTTGCTCTGGTTGGTTGTAGCGTTATCCTATCGCGTGCAGAGGGAGTTTGAAAGACAACCGTTTATCCCGCCCCTCGGATTGAGCCCTGTCAATGGTGAGTTTCCAGACCAAACATATTGATGTGGGTCTGGCTTGTCAGGCTAGAACAAATCATCAACACATAGAAAATACATAAAATACAACAACAAACAAACATAACTGAGTGCTTTGTTTATCATTATTTTTAGACAACAAAGCTTGGTCTTGGGCCAGAATGTTGGTGCTGGAGTAAAAGGTTTGGCATGGAATGGCCGTGAGTAACGTGATTGTAGGGAACAGCCCATATGGATACAGGAAGCACTGGGACAGCCTGCATTCTGCGAGGGTGGTAAACCACTGAAGCAGAGAGGGCTGAGTCTGGAAATTTACAGGGTCCAACAAATCACCAACGCCAAAGATGTCCAGCCACCCACATGCTTCTTTACTACCATTAACCAATGCCAAAAAAGACCACATGCTCTTTTCTCAGACCCTATCTAAGAATAATGTTTTTCAACATCCTGTGGCTTCAAAGTGCTTATGGATCAAATCGTGACTCAACTCTCAGTTTGGAAAAAAACAACCCAAAAACTGCATTAACCGTAATGCACTTAAAACTGAGGAAACCTTATTAGGGATTTAAAAGTAGACAAGCACTATAATTAATAATTAATTGTTCATGTAATGATGTCATTTTTGAAAAACCAAACCTAGCGAACAAAAGAAAAATAACCAAATGATCAAAAGAAAAAAGAAAGATCTGAACTTAGGAATGAAAGAATGAGCAGAGGATAGAAAAATAAATGAAGGGAGGAAGGGAACAAACAATGTACGTACAATGTATGAAAGTATGAAAAATGAGAAAAAAAGAAGGACAAATGTAAGAATGAACACAAGAAAGAAGGAACAAACAAAAGAGAACAAAGAAAGAAAAAAGGAATGAACAAACAAAGGATAGAAAAACTGAAGGAAGGAGGGAGGAAAGAAAGGAAAAAACAAAAAAATAAAAGATCAAATAATGTAAGAACTAAGAAAAAAACTAAGAAGAAAGAATTCAAAAATGAATAACGAAAGAAAGGCCAAACAATGAAAGAAAGCACAAACTAACAAACAAAAAGAAAGAAGGAAGGAAGGAAGGAAGGAAGGAAGGAAGGAAGGAAGGAAGGAAGGAAGGAAGGAAGGAAGGAAGGAAGGAAGGAAGGAAGGAAGGAAGGAAGGAAGGAAGGAAGGAAGGAAGGAAGGAAGGAAGGAAGGAAGGAAGGAAGGAAGGAAGGAAGGAAGGAAGGAAGGCTAAAAGAAGAAATGAAGGAAGGACTAAAAGAAGAAGGAAGGAAGAAAGAAAGAAAGAAAGAAAGAAAGAAAGAAAGAAAGAAAGAAAGAAAGAAAGAAAGAAAGAAAGAAAGAAAGAAAGAAAGAAAGAAAGAATCGGGGCAGGATGATTAATCCCAGCTGCCGTCCCAGCGAGCGTTTCGTTTGGCAGGATGTGAGCGGTGGGCTGCTGAGACACGCCCCGTATGATGCCTCACATCCAGCACATCATTAGAGGAAACGATGCACATTTACATGCTCGGCTGGCCGTCGTGTCATTGAGAATGAGGCAGCAGCGATGGCGCTTTCCAAGGGATCCACCCCTTTCCACAACACCGATTCCATCGCACACACTCACAGGCCAATCCTAGGTAGGGACTCGACTGCCATCTGTTGTTTAATGGTCTCCTGTAATGGATCCCTGCCCCAAGAGGCCAGTCTATTCTCCAAGGGACACCCGCGAACCTGCAAGCCAGAGAGCTCACATTTCAACGGGTAGATCAGAGACTCAGAACCTGGCTGAAGATGAATGAGGTTACATGATGGACTCTAGCTGGACAGGATTCCCATCCTATACACAAGAACTCTCCAATACGATTAACCCCCTTCTGAGGGATCTGCTCAAAAACATTAAGCAGCAGAATTTCTTTCAACATTAATGTATATTATCACTGTATATCCTTAATATATATATATATATATATATATATATATATATATATATATATATATATATATATATATATATATATATATATATATATATATATATATGAATTGTTTTTTTTTTGGGGGGGGGGGTTGCATTTAATTAATTATTTCCATTTCTCTCTGTTTGAAATATTTATTTTCGTCTCTTTTTGAGTATGCCTGTGAGTCTACACGCTGATTAGCCTGACAAGCCAGACCCACATCAAGATGTTTGGTCTGGAAACTCACCATAGACAGGGCTCAATCCGAGGGGCGGGATAAACGGTTGTCTTTCAAACTCCCTCTGCACGCGATAGGATAGCGCTACAACCAACCAGAGCCACAAAGGTGAAACAGAGCTCGTTGACAGATTAAACATTCACCGTATCCGGTCGGCTAAACTCTGAACACATCTTCCCTTCTTAAGAATGACTTCAGTGCCGTTCTTTGTTCTTGTCTCAGAGAACAGTTTAACTCCAAGTCTTCCAGAGTCGCGGTCAAAGCTGATTCGAAAGACCGCCGTTCGCCAGCTTCTGTGTTTACTAGTAGCACGCAAACGCAACTCTGCCGTCACAATGTTAAGCCCCGCCCACCGACTCTATACACGATGTGATTGGCCTGACCATAGTTTTTTTTTTTTTTACAGCTCAGAACTGTATTGAGAATTGCTAGACGACACTCGCAGCAGATTAGATTTGCTGCCACTAGGGTGCGTCTAGATTTCTAGGCTTTATGCTGATATGAGCAAATATCCAATCATATGCACTAAAGTTAGGTTTTGTTTACCCACGTTTTAAAGCCTTGCCGGTTAAACATGTTAAACAGTTTTGCATTGAGCACGCGCACTAAACGTCTGTCAAACACGTGATTACTCGACAGTCTTACTGCGCTAATATCGTCAAATACAAACAAGGTTAACATATAAATACAGTTGGTTATGTCTAAAGTGAAAGCAAAATCACATGCGTCTGTATATGAGATGTGACCAGGTCTTCAATTGACAGCAGCTCAGCCTAGTGAACAAATTCTGACGCTACCATCTGAATGTCTCAACAGAAATCGATACTCATCAGACCAGGCAACATTGTTCCAGTCTTCAACTGTCTAATTTTGGTGAGCTTATGCAAATTGTAGCCTCTTTTCCTATTTGTAGTGGATATGAGTGGTACCCGGAGGGTCTGAAATATCACATGCCCTGTGTCCCAATTTGCATACTATCCATACTAAATAGTACTCGAAAATAGAATTAGTATGTCCCAAATCATAGTATGTTGAAAAGAGTATTCCAAAGATACCCGGATGGTTTACTATTTCCGGTCAGAATTCGAAGTGCTAATCGATATGCACGCTAACGGCTGATATTTGCCACAATCCATTGCAAGTTGGACAAGGATTCAATTGGAACTACAAACGTGGATAAAAAGCCTTACTAAACTACAAACATGACGGATCTGCGGGTCCAACAGTTAAGTAGAGAGGTTAAGATAAATGGGTTTGAGTGACCAACTATCAGTATTTAACCTGACAAAAATATATTTATTCAGTGTTGTCCACATTATATTTCACCTGCAGCAGCATTGTGAACTTTTGTAATGATAAGTTTGGCCATTAACTCTTAAATGCATCATTATATTTAAACTGCAAACAAATGGCAGATCAATGTGCGGCTACATTTCTCTCTGATATGGTAGGAAATGAAACTGAATGTGGAGGATTTTAACTGTGTAATGATTGACAGAGCAGTTTATTCGGTGACGGGATACACATAACTAAGCGACAGAGTCCGTTAAAGATGACAAAGAAGTATGTCCCGAAGCTTGCATACTTTTCTGCTACACACTCAAAAGTATGTGCTTTTTCATCACAAAAAGAGTACATACTTTTAGGACATAGTATAAGTAGGCGAATTGGGACTCAGCAATGGTCCTAAGTATTTAGACCCTTTGCTGTGACACTCATATATTTACCTCAGGTACTGTTCATTTCTTCTGATCATCCTTGAGATGGTTCTACACCTTCATTTGAGTCCAGCTGTGTTTGATTATACTGATTGAACTTTAGGAAAGCCACACACTAGCTGTGTCCCAAGGTGAAGTGTGCGCACTTCGAAGGCCGCATTTGAAGTGCGATTACGTCATAGCGGCACTACGAAGGCTGTCCCAATGTGAAGGCTGCACCCTCTGAAGGCCGCATTTGAAGTGTGATTTCGTCAAAGCTGCACTACAAAGGCTGTCCAAAAGTGAGAGATTCACCTTTGAAGGCCACATCTGAAGTGCGATTGCGTCACAGCGGTGCGACGAAGGCTGCCGCAATTCATGAGCGACTTCAAAATGCGCCCTTCGGTTCTCAGGCAAAGGAAGGGTACAGCAGATGGAACCTTCCCACAACTTCACAGCCTTCCCTATCCCAGAAATCATAGCACACTGGTGACTACAGGATTTGACTCGTCCGCATTCCCGCGGCACTCGATCAGATTTCCCAGTTAAAGACGTTATAGCGGTCGGTAACTCAAGTGTAGCCTACTATTGAACACAACAGCGCAAGCGCTTGAAGTAAATAAAACGCTGTGTGCATTCGCACAGTTCCCAGTTCCCTGCCCTGAGCAACCAAGATGAACTTTAATTTCCCTATTTTTAAATGCTATTTATTGCGCAACCATTCTCTCAAGATGAATCAGTCCATTATCACCCTTTTCGCTGTTTCTTTCTTCTTCTTTTTTTAATACACTTTCTTTAAATAGCCTTCAAAATGAAATCTGCGCGGGGCTGTATTTTCGTCCCGCTCCCGCTATTCCGCACAGCACCATTCCGCTCGCGCGTAAAATTCACTCTGTGCTCACCCGCTATAAATTATTTTATTCCCGACGCGACTGATCCAGCTAAATTTAGATTTTGTTTCCAGAATCTATCTTTTAAATTTCCCTTACAGAAAGAGAGACATTGGGGATAGGAATTGTCCATGCAATCATGTATTTTTCTTACAGCATAGTAGCCTACTGTCAACAACGTAGCTAAAACAAATATCACAGAACAATAGGCTAAATCAAATGTGACATCTGTCACTCAGAATTATAAGAAAAAATTTAAAGAAACGAAAACTGCTGACTTAGATGCTAAAATAAAGTTTTTTATATGAATGAATGAATGTTCACTGACGACGGTCACCGAAAGATCGATCCCCCTAAGGCTGAATGTGTGGCCGACACAGAACAATTTAAATGTCTAGGCTATAGTATTAGTTTATTATAATTTTTTATGCAAGTTATTTGTAAAGAAACAAAAAAACTACTGTCTATTGTTCATTTTCGTTAGCTTCAAACGTAGGCTAAATTAAAGAGAAGTGGTTGTTCTGTAGCCTACATTGTTTATTTTTGTAATGCACGTTATAATTTGTAGCTACATTAAACACATTTATATATGTTTATACATATATTTTCTTGTCATGTAATTTAAAATGTGTAAATGAAAATAAATTGGTCTATACATTAGCTTACCCTTTTTACAACTATAGCCTATTTATAGACCAATAATATAACTTAAGTTTAACATCAAAAACAACAGAAATTTTAATTATCAGCCAAACCAGAAGAAAACACTTTTCTACACTTTCATTGCGCTGAGCGGGAGAAGCTGGAGCTGGACCGGGATGGGGAATAATGCACAATAGAGACTCTGGTAAGGCCTGAGCGGGACATCATCTTCTGGGATGAGCAGGGCATATTTCCACTGTCCGCAGCTTTGCGAGGCTGAATCGGCAGACGGCTGGCATGTCATAAAAAGTTGACAATGCATCTGAGATGATGAGTTGAATAAAAATAAGTAGGCCAACTTAAAAAAAAACTTGGACATATATATAGGCTAAATGTTTAAAATATATTGTAACAGTTACATTTAACATAATAAATAAACTGTTAACTAATATTTGCAATTTGACAATATTTAAGAGGCTAGATTTACATGCTATGGTCCGGTCACAGGCTTTGAAGCATGTCAAAACCCAATAAAACAATAAAAAGCTCAAAAAATAAATAAATAAATCAATAAATAAATAAATAAATAAATTATATATATATATATATATATATATATATATATATATATATATAGAGAGAGAGAGAGAGAGAGAGAGAGAGAGAGAGAGAGAGAGAGAGAGACATTATATTATTAGAGAGAGAGAGAGAGAGAGACATTATATACAGCATTTTGGGATATTTTGGCCCATTCTGGCTGTGATTCCGATACTTTTGAATAACAATTGGAGGGGTTTTGTTATTCAGACCTGGCAACCCTGTTCCTCGGTTCGCCCTTCGTGCAGCTTCATGCACTTTGAAGGCGTGGCCTGGCCTGGCCTTCGAAGTGTATGGCCTTCGAAGTGCGCACCCTTCACTTTGGGACACAGCTACTGTCTATATAAGACTTTACAGCTCACAGTGCATGTCAGAGCAAATGAGAATCATGAGGTCAAAGGAACTTCCTGAAGAGCTCAGAGACAGATGGGTGGCAAGGCACAGACCTGCCCAAGGTAACAAAACATTTTCAGCTGCACTCAAGGTTCCTAAGAGCACAGTGGCCTCCATAATCCTTAAATGGAAGACGTTTGGGACGACCAGAAGCCTTCCTAGAGCTGGCTGCCCGGCCAAACTGAGCTATCGGGGGAGAAGAGTCTTGGTGAGAGACGTAAAGAAAAACCCAAAGATCACTGTGGCTGAGCTCCAGAGATGCAGTCGGGAGATGGGAGAAAGTTGTAGAGTCAACCATCACTGCAGCCCTCCACCAGTTGGGGCTTTATGGCAGAGTGGAAGCCTCTCCTTAGTGCAAGACACATGAAAGTTTGCTATTAAAAAAAATAAATAAATAAACCACACCTGAAGGACTCCAAGATGCTGAGAAATATTATTGTCTGGTCTGATGAGACCAAGATTGAACTTTTTGGCCATAATTCTAAGCGGTATGTGTGGAGAAAAATATAACCTGTGCAAAACAGTCTCAACAGTGAAGCCTGGTGGTGGCAGCGTCATCATGCTGTGGGGGTGTTTTTCAGCGGCAGGGACAGGACAACTGGTTGCAATCGAGGGAAAGATAAATGAGGCCAAGTACAGGAATATCCTGGACGAAAACCTTCTCCAGAGTGCTCAAGACCTCAGACTGGGCCGAAGGGTTCCCTTCCAACAAGTAATGAAGGAGTGGCTTCACAACAACTCTGTGACTGTTCTTGATTGGTCCAGCCAGATTCCTGACTTAAACCCAATTGAGCATCTCTGGAGAGACCTGAAAATGGCTGTCCACCAACGTTTACCATCCAACCTGACAGAATTAGAGACGATCTGCAAAGAGGAAAGGCAGAAGATCCCTAAATCCATAAGTGGAAAACTTATTGCATCTTTCCCAAAAAAGACTCTGTATTCGATCAAAAGGGTGCTTCTACTAAATACTGAGCAAAGGGTCTGAATACTAAGGACCATGTGATATTTCAGTTTTTCTTTTTTAATAAATCTGCTAAATAATACATTTTATTATTTTTAATAAAATTTTAATCAATTCTTGACATTTTAGCAAATGGCTGCAATATAACAAAGTGAAAAATTGAAGGGGGTCTGAATACTTTCCTTACCCACTGTGTGTGTATATGTATTATATATATATATATATATATATATATATATATATATATATATATATATATATATATATATATATATATATATATATATATATATATATATATATATATATATATATATACTTATGTATATAATTGTACTTTTAAACAAAATTCTGTCCTCCTCAAGGGCATAGCCGAGCTAATGGTTCAGGAAGTTTCCAAACGAATATTAGGTGAGGAGGAAAAAAAAATGGGAGAGCAGAGATGGGATCTATTTATACCAGGCTGACAGAGCGGTTAAGAACTTCATCTCGTAGCTCAGATGGCACGATTGCTCAACTGAGGAGGGATTTGACAAGAAGCTACGTGTCGATTAGAGATTATATTGCATGCTCCGGTGCAGGAAAAAGTGATGATGTGACCAAACAGTGACACTAAATATTGTGGAAGGGTCTTACAGAGAGATCCTATCTCTGGATTCAACATGAACCTGCGAGGGTGAGAGGATATTTATGAAGGTGAGGTGTTTTTATATCAATGACAGCTTAAAGAGCATTTCTCTAGCAAATGAAAGAAAGCTAGAGGAGACCTCAGATCGATCCGTCCCGTCTTTGCCAGAGTAGAGGCCTGGAGTGGTGTGGTAGATAGATGCGTCCAACCTCTCTTGTACAGCCCCCACTGTCTCACAAAAGGTTAATTGAGTCTATTTTGGTTAATGAGTGGCAGGGCCTTTCTTGGGTTAACCAGCGAATGGAAGCACTTTCAGCATCTTTAAGACCTTACCATCCATCAAGGAAATCCATCAGTACCTATTTTACAGTTTGAAATAAGATGAGGATGATAAATCATAAAAATGGTAGTATTAATTAACATAATTTGCAAAGATAAGAGTCACTATTAATAACCATTGACGATGAAATCCTGATAGTTTCAACTTTCCTATTGTGACATATATTTGAGGGAAACTGCTTCTCAAACAAAATTTGAGTGACAGGTCGTCTTGCCCTTGCACCGGGGAAGATGTCATGATTTTTTTTTTTTTTTTTAATTATGTGCACAGATGAATTAATTGCATTAAAGGTGCCCTGCCACACAAAACCATTTTTACTAGTGTTTTTTTTTTTTTTTTTTAGGTCCATGTGGGTTTGTTATGTTGTGAAAGTGAAAATGAAAATGAACTGCTACCTCCTCTGTCAGCTTTAGCTACTGAAAAGAAAGAAGTGGTGAAATCAGGCCATTTACAAGCCTGAGCTCATTACTATTCATGAGCTAGCCCAGTCGAGACCACACCCACAGAATTCGTCTAGCTCAGTGACAGTTTTCGTATCCAGCAAGGATGGCTGAACATCATCTATGTATGTATTCCTGAAGAAAATTTCAGAAGATTTTCCAGATTATATTAAACAAAGTTCCTTTAATTGTTGCACTGGGAAAAGGATGCTGATAGTCATTGGCTAGCTGTTAGCCAATCAGATTCAAGCAGCTTAGCTCGTTGAATATTAATGAGAACTAATGAGTCTTCCTGCAGGCTTGAAACAAGGTAACCAAGGCCTTTTTTTCCACAAAAAATCTTAGAGTCCATGGTAGAACTTTAGACATTACCACAAAAGTAATGAATAAGTAACGTGTAGCAGTGCACCTTTATATCAAGATGAATGGGAAAGATTATTTTTCAATAAAATCAATGAATCCGGCATAAATCTGAAAATTTTCACACAAATTAAGGTCTGTTACTAGAGCACAAATGCAATGTGGAACAAACATGCTCACTCGCAAACAACAACAAAAAAAAACATATTTGTCTGCAACAGACACAATTTGTACAGAATTTGGCAAAAACAAGTAAGCCACAAATGCAGATATGAAGACCTAACACGCACACACATGCACACACACACACACACACAAAAGCCCCGTTTCCACCACAGGAACTTTACCCAGGAACCAGGAACTTTGGGGTGGTACTTGGTGTGTTTAGACTGCAGGAACCAGGGTCTAAATGAAGTTCCGGGTAAATATTTCCCCCTCCAAATGGCACTGCTCGTGAGGTAGTACTTTTTCAAAGTTCAGGAACTTTCGAGGGCGGGACTTGGGCGCTGAACATGCTGATTGGTTGAGCTCACGCAGTATTTTATTTCAACCGGCATTTTTAAGTCTTTTGCGAGGTTCGGTCTACGTTCAGTAAATATCAGTCTTGTTGCTCTCTGTCTGATGGCGCGCGTTCTTCTCAGCCATCTCACGTGCAATGTCCGTAATAGCTGATAATAATATACATTGTCATTTTAAATCTAGCTTTACAAGCTTTCTGAATATGCTGCATGCTGCTCAAACTGCATATTAGTGCTCTTTTCTGTCGTTGTTAATTACCTCTTAGTAAACCTATACATAACCAGCAAAAGCAGCACAGCTTGAATCTCTTCCATACTCGTTATTAGTCTATATTTTTATGTTTTTATGTTACATGACGTGACAGCACGCGCCGCACTCATGTTGACAAGAGAGGAAAGCTTATTTTTCTGAGGGCTAAACTTTTTATTTCGTAAGTTATGAAGATAATGTTGGAATAATGACACAGCGTATATTGCGCTAGGCAGTTTTTACTTTAACTGTGGCTGACAGATTTTTTTAATTTTTTTTTCTGAGATGATTATTACACTTTACAACAAATAAATAGCTTATTATATAATACTGTATTAGTCCTGGTGGCCGTTAAGAGTTGCTATAGCTACAGTTAACACATTCCAGCTGCTGGAGAAAACAGCGTTGACATTTTTGATGTGGCAGACAAACTGCATGTGACAAAATGATTGCGATTGAAAGTCATCACATGTAAACACGATCGGTTTAGATAACGTCTCATGTAAACAGTCCACTAAATCTTTCAATCGGTACACACAAAAATTACTGTCCGTCACTGACTTGGAGGAGCAGTCGCGGGCAGTCCTACATCACCAGACTAATTTGCCTATTCTTCACGGAACTTTATCGCGGTGGAAACGCAGACAGCTGCAGGTCTGGGGGGGGAGAAAAGTTCCTGTAAAAAAGTTCCTGGTACAAAATGTTCCGGGTAATTTTGGTGGAAACGGGGCTAAACATACACACAGAACTCCTGTTCATTTCTGCTTATTGCTATTTGATTTATTTACATCTTTTTTTAATTTTATTTTAAAGTTAGTGGGGTTTTTATTTTTAAGTTAGTGGGGTTTTTTTTTATATTTGGTACATTTAAATAATTTGTGAATACAATCTTACTTTTGGTGGCATTTTAGTTATATTAAAAAAAAAAAGAAAAAAAAAGAAAAGAAAAAAAACTTCTAACTACAACAATCTTCTTCCACAAAAATACTGATTTTAAAATACTTTGTGTGTAAACAACCAGGCTATAATGGTAAAAACCCACCCAATACGTTTTTAATAATCCCCATCAATCATTATCAATCTTGCACATAACACGCTGTTCCAGATAGATTCCCCCCTACTCCTAAGTAAGAGTCGGGAAATCCCGCCCATGACTATTGATGATCTGCCCTTGCATAGACACACCCTGGAGTGAGAAGCACAGAGACCGCCATTTCTGTTTACTCACTATATCAAATGTTAGAGTATTACAGTGTCTGTGCCAAAAAAAACATTACAAATTTTCTGTTGTTGGCTGTACCACCGATCAAGTCTCCACAGACTCCCAGCATCTGAGCCACTGAGGACACCGTGTTTGAATTTCACTTTTAAAGGAAATGTGCAACATCATATCCAGAAACAAGTGAGGATGACACCTCATATTTTGGGAATGTTTGCGCATATCTTTCTGAATAAGCCTTCAAGAAATTATGTACGGCTAATATGGCTAAAGTTACCATAATCTCTGACTGTATTTCACAGAGAATCAAGCTTTGTCTTTTAATTAATATTTGTCAGCGTAATTCATAAACGCACATTTATTATACATTGTATAGTTGGACGATGGATGCGAGCACCTAAAATGTATAGATTAAGATGACAGTACATGGTAGTCGATGAGTTGAATCAACGCAAGTCCACAACAACTAGCGTAACATAAATGTATCCACTAACCATTCAGAAATGTCCAGGTGCAGTCTAAAAGTTGCAGCCTCTTCTTGAGTCCCTCATCTGTGTCCAACTCTGGTTCAAAACATGCAAGGCTGCACTCAACAACTGGTTATTTCTGACATTTAGGCTGAGCGAGATTTGTTTTGTTGATGTTGTATCTGAAGCTTGTGTAAAGGAGCCGCTAGAAAGGGAGAGGGAGTGGTAGTGTATTTGCATTTAAAGGGGGACACACAAAAACAGTATGTTTCTGCTCACACTCAAATAGGGGCAAATTTGAAAAGGTAAAATAAATGATCTGGGGGGAGGGGGGTAGTATTTTGAGCTGAATCAGGCCAAACCAATGTTCGATTGGAGTTTCAGGAGTTCAAAACACCTTGTCAAAGCAAAATGTATTGAAAAAATATTGTATAGAGTAATTTCATTGTTTTGTGGCGAGTACATGATAGTTAGGTGTACTATTTGCCCTTTCCACAACACTTTAGAATCAAGGTGGAGAGTTCTACATCATTTACATTTTTTTAAAATGTAAACCTTACTATTATTATTAATGTTCACAACCATCGCAGTACATACTACTATTTGTTAACAAACAGCCCCGAAGGCTCATGGTTCAGAGTCCTTGCACAAGTTGTCATGTGTGTCTCCCCCCCCATTGGGGGCTCAAAACTAGGTAGTGTTGAGTAATTAGCTCAATTTTTCAACCGAACGTGATAATTACTTTTGATAAATATTTGCATAATTGAACTACTAAGTGCCTCGTCTTTTTTTCAGTCCCTCTACCCAACCCTCCCTTACACTGTGCTGGAGGTTAATGCTATTCCCAGCACACAACGTTCCTCGAGGGTTCTAGAAAGCCATGCAATGCAAAAGGATAAAAGCTGCTCTTTTGTTGTGTGTAGAGAGGTATTATACTGTATATTAACAAGGTTAAGATAGTATATATAGCCTAGCTATTACGGGACAGGGAATATATTGTTACTTTTAAACAATTTTAATAATGGATAAATATAATAGATACATATAAATATGTAATTGTAATAAAACCAAACAAAACAAAATTGTATATATACCTCACATTTTATTAAATGTGTGTACTGTATAAAATAAAATAAAAATTAAACTCAGTGGTTTTCCACTAAGCCAAAAGTGCATAAACCAGAGGATTGGCTCTATTAACTGAAAAGAACCTCATGGAATAATATTTCAGTTGCTCACAGGCTTAAAGAACAGTGAATTAAAGAGTGCGCGTGAAGGCAAGCTGAGAGGAAACCAAAACCAGTGTCTTTCTTCCTCCCCACACCTTTGTGATATCAATAATTCCTTATCTAAATGGATCCAGAGCCGCCCGTAACAGCTTTTTGATTTTGTGTGAGACCATGCCAGGCCTCATAAATAAATATGAAGGGAGGTGGGGGAGTTCTGGGATGCTGTAATTTACCTCATGGTGCAGGAGACTCTCGCTAAGAGCCCTGGCAGAGACTCTGTCTGACGGCTACTGCCAACCAGTCACGGCACAGTACACCGGATACTACAGCCCAGTGGCACGAGGAAGACTTATGAAATGAGGAGGCAAAGTTCCTTTCTGGATTTGTTTTTCTTTAGTCTGATGCAAACTTGTACAAATATATATTCATAATTCCTAATTTTTGAAATTTGAAATTCTGCTGTTTTTAAGTTTAAGGCATATGAACCAGATTTATCTTACGCTATTCACAGGGAATAAATATACAGTAATAAGTATTATAAAATATGTTTATAAATGTATAAAATATTTTAATAGCACTAAGTCCTTAACACGAAGTCATATTAAATATGCTAAAAAACTATATAAAAAGACTACTCAAGAGTACTTACAAGGTTTCAATAAATGAATATTAATACCTAAAAAACTTTCCCATTGTCATGCACTTCTTGAGAAACTGGAGTAAAAAAATTAAGAAAGAAGAAAGACACAGAAATGTATTCTGTATCCTGTGAAAATTATTCTGTGTTATGCATTCCAGGCCAGTAGTTGGCGAAGTCACTTTGTAAAGGAACATTATACTGAACTCTTAACACATGGACATGATGTCACCATTTTTAGTCATGTTTTCACAGTTTACACAGGCACAATAATGATACCGTTTTAATTAACTTGCACTTAAGTTTGCATTTTCAGGCCCCTAAAATGCTGTTGTCGTGTAAAACAACCAAACCGTATAAAACGTTTTCAATTTTTAATTGAAAACTGTGTTGGTCTCTTAAAGGGATAGTTCACCCAAAAATTACAATTTGATGTGTATCTGCTTACCCCCAGGGCATCCAAGATGTAGGTTTGTTTGTTTCTTCAGTAGAACACAAATTAAGATTTTTACTGCTGGTGCTCTTATAATGCATGTAAATGGGGTGTCAGTCCACATGGAGGATGTTTTGAAAGTGGCAACAGGAATGATTCTCTCACAGGGCTTGCGAAACATCTTTATCAAACAATCACAATGATTTATCCCGCGGTTGATTGGAATATATACATTTTGTTATTACTTGGCCAGCCCGATTGGTGGATATAAGCGTGAACCACACACACACACATGCACGCCCTTCAAATATCAAGTCAAGAGAGTGAACAATATAGATCAAGAAAGGAATGTTATTTCACTATAAGATTCACCAGTCTGCTGACGGGTTTATATTTTGGTAACCCGTCTGGAAAACACATAGCTCCGGGATGTTCAGCTTTGTGAGCACAGACCCATACATGTCCGATCTGATCCTGAATCGCAATGAACCAACAAATAAAGGATTCTCCAGCCTGTGACAGTGTGCTAAGGTATGTTCTGTTAGACACGTACACATAATCAATATGATCTGTAACAATGCAATACAATCGCATATAGAAAAACATGTTTTACTCACATAAGTGTGTTGCACCATTCCTGTCAGATCCAATATAGAAGACACAGCATTGTGTTTTAATCTCAATATGTCTGCAAATCCAGTCTTGACTTGTTTTTTTTATTTACAAACGATTCCGCAGTGAAATAAAGCAAACAAAAGTCCACTCAATCCTAATATTAGGATCCGAAGAAAGCAGGGACTGTGTTCTTCCACAACCAGACACAGCGTAATATCTTGCTCGCGATCCGTTTAGCTCCACGAGTTGGTGGGCAACTGATAATTATCTGTTGAGGCGGCGTTTCCCCCTTCTATTACGTCATTGATCGATGTATATTTGAGAGCTCTCATTTTCTGGGCCTGGTGGCTATAAATGCTTTTCTTTGACTAACAAGGACGTTTTGAGCTCGGAAACTTACAGGATATTCTTATATCATAATGAACTTTTATATATCAAAGGCTCAAAGGGAAGCTGATTTCTCAATTAATCACCCCTTTAATATAACTGAAGACGATTTCATTCGTCTGAAAGAAGAATGCCATATACACCTAGGATGACTTGAGGGTGAGTAAATCATGGGCTAATTTTCATTTTTGGGTGAAAAAACCCTTTCAGTCAAACTTCTAATTTATTTAGTGAACGTGTTTCTAATTTATGCGCATGCCCACTTACTGAAAAAATAGGATCCACCTCAACAATATCTAATTTGTTTACTCATAGCATTTAGGGTTTCATTTTGTGCTGTTGTTTATTATTTTCTCACTCAAATTTCCTTGAGAGCAACACTACTACCCTTTTCTCCTCAGGGAAACATCTCTGCTAAAGCCAGATGAATGATGTTCATTAAAAAGGTTTGCGCTGACCTGACACAGAGCATACAGAGATGCATTTTTCTTACGCAACATTAGGAGTGCAAGCCTCACCTAATCTACATATCCACACACTCGCACACAGAGACGATAATGGAGCGAGCGAGAGACGAAAGGAGAAAGCCAGACAATTGGGGAGGGGGGGGACTTTTATTGTGAAACAGAGGCAGAGGGATTATTCTCCCGCCGCGCTGAGCCCAACGAGCCGTGACGGGTCCATCTCCAGTTCCCGACACACACAGCAGCGGTGTCTCAAATGCTTCTTCACAACACACACACACACACTTACACACCCTAAACCTCTGCAAGCTAGTCGCGACCTGGCTGGAATTACGTAATGTTTCAGCCAGTGCGTTTTTCATAAAGCAGGGAGGGATGGAGCTTGAGAGAGAGAGAGAGAGAGAGAGAGAGAGAGAGAGAGAGAGAGAGAGAGAGAGAGAGAGAGAGAGAGAGAGAGAGAGAGAGAGAGAGAGAGAGAGAGAGAGAGAGAGAGAGAGAGAGAGAGAGAGAGAGAGAGATGGGAGGCGGGAAGGCAGTGAAGCAAGAAGTCAGACTGATCTATTAGAGCTAATAATTACAATAATAAAACTGTAAAGATGCAGTCATCACCCCAGACGCGTTGTGAACAAGCGTAGCCCTCTCAAGGTCAGACGAGGGAGGGCCGCACTTTAACGGTTACCTGCTCAGAATCCGGCTGAGTGATTACAGGTTTGAATTGTCTTTCTCGTTCAAGGTCATTTCACCAAAACTGCCCAAGTTATGTGACCTTGGCTGTCCCTGAAACACTGAACAGCAACTGGATTTGCGATTGCCATAGTGTCAGAATGCATTCAAAAGATTAGATTTTTACATTTTCTGAAGAAAAACTCTCAAACGTGACTGCTAGTTTGTTGCTTAATGGTCAATAAGAGACTATTACAACCAAACCTCTACTCTGTAGCTCCTTTAATGTAAGATTTTTCACTGATTTATCACACCTCAGGTTAAATCATACAGTTGATCCTTCTAAACGAAGTAACAAAAGCCTCTCCTCAACAAGCCACATTGTTTGAATGGCCTTGTTCCTGTGTAATGTGAGAAAACAGCCGGATATGAACACAAAACATTGGGGACCCGAGCTGATAAATGATTTGAGCAGGTCATCTTCAGAGCGGAACAATTATCTCCACCAAAATTTAAATGCCTGTCAAAACATTCCTGAGACGGAGCTCTTGCAGGAAGACTGCTCTGACAAAAGGCACAAAAGTGCTGACAGGAAAGGACGAGAGAAACGTCAGCCTCTCTCACGTGACATTAACCCTGCCGACCCAAAATGACCGAGACAATTATTGAATAACAGCTCCTGTCTCTCACAAAGAGCAGCCTGCAATGATGACTGAGAGTATGTGATTTCCATCATTAAAGACAACATGAAAAAACTGAATAAATAAAATATCTACTTTTTTTAGCCCTTGGTTTTTTCACCCATTATTTATCAAAATATAAATAAAATAAAAAAATGTGTGTATGTCCTTGTTTATATTACATTGTGGGGACCAAATGTCCCCATAAGGATGGTAAAACCTGAGATTACCTATCTTTCTTGTGTGTGTTTGTGTATGATATATATGAATTATTGGGGGGAAAAAATCAAAATCTATGGTCGGTCTTGATTTCATTCAGTGGGATTTATAGATTTGTATTATATTGTGAAGTGATTAAATATATCAACCAATAATAAATGAAAAAATATATATATATATATAATTGGTTGATATATTTAAATACAAATATTTAAGTATCATATCTCCTGAATATGCACATTTGATGCACATACTTTCTCAGAGACAGAAAAACAAACCTCTTTCCCCAGGTCTTCTCGTATGACCTGCCTGATCTCCTCCATGCTGCTCTGAGGCGCTCTGCTGTGCAGGACCTTCAGTGTGCTGGTGTACTCCTCAGGCAGGAGGTAGTCCAGGGCTCCCAGGTGCTGTCCTACTTTAATGAAGGTGCCTCGGTTCATACAACACAAGTCACGGAGCCTCTCTGCTGAACGCATGTGAACCTAAAGAAAACAAGACATATGAACAAATGTTGAAATTATTAGAGCTGTTTTAATTTAGAAGCTCTCATAATTCTCATTTGTACAACTAGCCTACTGTTCAAAAGTTCGGGAAGAGCAATATATATATATATATATATATATATATATATATATTTTTTTTTTTTTTTTTTTTTAAGAAATCTATATTTTTGGCAAGGATGTACTAAACTGATCAAAAGAGACAATAAAGATATTTGTAATGTTACAAAAGATTTCCATTTCAAATAAATCCTGTTCTTTTGATCTTACCATTAAATCAAAGAATCCTGACAAAATCCACAACAATATTAAGCAGCATAACTGTGTTTCTTGAGCATCATAATATCATTATATTAAAATCATTTCTGAAGGATCACTGAAAACTGGATCATGTCTCATCACAGGAACCAATTCAATTTTAGAATTTACAAACTTACACACAACATAAAATAATACTGTCTGATCAAAAATGTAACCAAATAAAAGTAGCCTTATGTTCAAAAACACAAAATATGTATATCTCATAATATGAGTCAGTTTTAAACATTTTTGATCAGACAGTAATATTTTATGTTGTGTGTAAGTTTGTAAATTCTAAAATTGAATTGGCTCCTGTGATGACACGATCCAGTTTTCAGTGTCACGTATGTATGTATGTATGTATGTATGTATGTATGTATGTATGTATGTATATATATATATATATATATATATATATATATATATATATATATATATATATATATATATATATATATATATATATATTTACAGTTTAATATATACAATGGCACTGTATGAGCACCATAATAAAAAACAAGGTATTTACATAATAACAAGATATTATGGAATTATCATAGTGAATACAACATTTTTTTTTCCTGCTAGTTACAGCTTAATTGTAAGTTATTTTGAAGTGTTAACTAAAAGCAATTTTTAAAAAAAACTAGAAGCAAAACACTATTAATTAGCATATTCATTTACTTTGAATTAACAAGGACAACATTAAAAATGGACAACATAAAAGAACCTCATTTTGATAAGTTGCCTGCATCACTGCTACCAGCAAAAAAAAAAAAAAAAAACCCACTTATGTTCCCTCCCCGTCATCTCATTTGTCTTAAATGCTGTTTAAATGGGACGTCAGTTTTACGGGGGGTCTTTGTGCTGTCCCATCCCAATACCAGCTGGTAGAGTTGATAGTACTCTTGGAGGGACGTCCCTTTGGGACCTGAGCAAATAAACTGCCGTGAAATGAGCTCTCTTAACCCTCTCACCCTGACAAAAGACAGTCTTTTGTGCTCCAAATGGGGCCGCATATGAGGCTGGTCGATCCGATTCGAATCATCCCTCAAAAGACAAAGTCCACATGCACCTAATTATACCGGGTGGGGAGTCTATATTTATGTATGTCAGCATGTGTGTGCAAGGATTAAACTGAGCCACAGTAAACCGAACAGCGTTTAGCACCTCAATTCAAAAAGTTGATACAAATTTTAGAAGAAGAATTTCCTGTATGATACAGCCCAGTTTCTGTTTTATCCAGCACACAGACTTGTCTCCATGCGCAAATTCATTCGCTGAATTTATCACAGTAGGCAGTCTGTCTGTCTGTGTGTGTGTGTGTGTGTGTGTGTGTGTGTGTGTGTGTGTGTGTGTGTGTGTGTGTGTGTGTGTGTGTGTGTGTGTGTGTGTGTGTGGGCATGTTTTTGTGACATATGAGGAGACAAATGTGTATAATGACATGGGTATGACACTGGTATTACAAGGAGAGGGTGAAATATGAGGACATTGGCCATGTCCCCACTTTTGAAAATGCTTAGAAATCATATAGGATGAATTTTTTTATTTTTTAAAGTAAAAATGCAGAATGTTTCCTGTGATGGGTAGGGGTGTGTGTGTGTGTGTGTGTGTGTGTGTGTGTGTGTGTGTGTGTGTGTGTGTGTGTGTGTGTGTGTGTGTGTGTGTGTGTGTGTGTGTGTGTGTGTGTGTGTGTGTGTGTGTGTGTGTGTGTGTGTGTGTGTGTGTGTGTGTGTGTGTGTGTGTGTGTGTGTGTGTGTGTGTGTGTGTGTGTGTGTGTGTGTTATATACAGTCAAACCAAAATTTATTAAGACACCAACATTTTCTCACATTATCAGTTTATTAGCTATAGTTTAGAAAATGGTAATAACAAGAAGTGTCAGAGAGTGTCAGAACAAATTCATCTTGATAATGCTAACTTTGATAGAAAGATATGTTATGGATAACAAGCAAACAAGTACACAATTAGATAATACCAATTTAGGTCAACCAATGACCAAGCAATGCTTCATTTTGTTCAGTTTGTGGTGTAAAAGGTCACAATAGCAAATAAAGACAAAACACTTTAGCAAAACATAGTCAGGTCAAACTGTGTGAATAATTTTGGCCCAAAATTTGTATACATTTTATTGGTACTCTACTGTATGAAGAATGTTTGGGTATAATATGTCACAGTTTCCTTTATTTTGCTATCCTCACCTATACCCACAAGTACAAAATTATATTTGGTGTTTTTTTGCCTTTTTGGTTTGACTATATATATCAGAGCAGCTTTATACTTAACACTGACAGCCCTGAAATACATTTCATCAAATAAAATACAACCAAACCCCCATATAATTTAGCTTGGTTTATTAAAGGTTGTTTACAGTCATAGACAATTCACGTTAAAACCAAAAATCATACCGCTAGACCAAAAAATACCCTTTTTTGTATATGCAAGCATTCCATTTGTTTTTGGTTGTTTTTTTTTATGTTTTAAGGATTACACTTTTTATGTGGATGGAGGGGAGTCATACTGTATCTTGCCTTGGCACCACAATCACCACCAGAGTTTAGGGTCCCCCAACCTCTAATATATTAATTTAACCTCTGTGTGTGTGTTTGTGTGTTTTCCTTATTTCTCGAGTGCTTAACACCCCCTCCGGTCCAAAAAACTTTGGATCGAGCTGATATTTCTGACAGGATGTCGAGGGGAGAGTAAACACACTTCTGTCAGGCAGGATTTGCTGTTAATCCTCCCATGCAGTGGATGGGAGATTTGAAGGTTGTCCTATGGGCATTTTCCGCTGTACTGTTCGAGCTCAGCGCCGCCACCACCGACGGCAGCCTAGGCCGTCCGGCTTTGCGGCGTGCACAAAACCCCATTTTCCGTGCCCAGAGAAGCCAATAGGATGTGACAGCTCGGAGATAATTACGAGGGTGATGAGAAGACACTTTATTTCGGCGGATACTAAACATGTGGTTCTCGCCTTCCCAGCCCAGAGCCCAAACATGCTTTTGATGGTGAGGATGTGTCGAGGAGAAAGGCAGGGCTAATAAGAGACGAAGAAGGCAGTAATAACAGTCATGATCTCTGCCTGCTCATCTTCAACACCTTCTGTACGGGATCTGTGGAACCAATAAACCAAAGTGGAGGGACGGCGGCACGAGAAAAAAAAGGATAAGAAGAAGCTCTACCCTTTTTTATTTTTCTCTGGCTAATCCCCCAGGGAGAGAAATCTGTGCCACCTGCCATCTTACAGTCCTGGCAATGGAAGACGCTATTGGCAGGCAGTCAGACTTCCTCCATTTCTTTCACTCTTCCAACTCCACGTTTCTCCCAGCCACCCGCAGCTACTGCATTTGCATGGCCAGTCCATTAGAGGCAGCCTGGAGGAATGTGGCGGCTTTTAACATGGTGTGAAGGGAAAGCCACTCTGGGATTTGCTGATTCGCATCGCCATTCATGCGACGACCTACTCCGTGGCATGCAGATGGCCTATCCTCAGCTTTTAAGAAAGGAAAATGTATTAAAATCTATCCATAAACACGTGCTAACTTTCAAAGAAGCACAGAAAGGGAACTCCAGACCCATTTCTTTTCTAACTATATTCATAAAAAGTGCAACTTTTACTGCAGCAATTTACCGTGAGCCAGCCGAGAGTGAAATAACACAAGAGCGCTCGTCGTATCTGATGAGACGTCAATCACGTCTTCCATCAAGGCAATGCTGAAGAGTCTTTTGTTACAGGAGTTGTTCAGCAAACACAAGTGTGACAGCCAATCAAGTCCTCAGAGCAGCACAGGGAGGCACAGGAGAAGCCCTCCACATGTTCAGAGTGTAAAAAGGCAGGCGAACTCAGCAGAAAGCTCAGACTTTATGTGGGCAAGCAGGAGAAAGAGAGCTCTAGATGAAAAGATCCCACACACATGGAAGGATGGATGAACAAAGCTTTTGCTATGAGCTCTGCCAGACTTAAAATACCTCACCAAGTCTACAAAACATTCCTTTGTTGAAATGTGCTGGTCATGCAGTGCGGAGATATCAACCTTTAGGGCTATAGAAATGAGAATACGCAGAAGAAAGTGTAAATTACAAACGCTACAGTTGACAGGACTCCAACTTAAACTGAGCCTGTTTAAACCACACCCGTTCCTAACTATTTCAGATAATTCGATTTTTTTAAACTCCATTTAGTTTACATCTTTTTTGTTACCACTGACAGACAGAACAAATAGATAAATAAAAAATTATAATAGATACAACAGTTGACAGACAGAATAGATTAAAAGGATGAAAGACAGACAGAAAGATAGACAGAATATATTAAAGTGATGACAGACAGACAGACAGACAGACAGACAGACAGACAGACAGACAGACAGACAGACAGATAGATAGATAGATAGATAGATAGATAGATAGATAGATAGATAGATAGATAGATAGATAGATAGATAGATAGATAGATAGATAGATAGATAGATAGATAGATAGATAGATAGATAGATAGATAGATAGATAGATAGATAGATAGATAGATAGATAGATAGATAGATAGATAGATAGATAGATAGATAGATAGAATATATTAAAAGGATGAAAGACAGACAAACAGGCAGGCACAATAGATTAAAAGGATGAAAGACAGACAGACAGACAGACAGACAGACAGACAGACAGACAGACAGAATGCGTAAAAATTATGACAGACATAATAGATTAAAAGAATGAAAGACAGAATAGATAAAAAGGATGACAGACAAAAATAATAGATTAAAAGGATGACAGATAGAAAGATAGACAGAATATATTAGTGATGACAGACATACAGATAGAAAGAATATATTAAAAGGATGACAGACACACAGAAATGATTAAAAGGATGACAGACAGACAGAATAGATTAAAAAAATAACAGACAGACAGAATAGATTAAAAAAATAACAGACAGACAGAATAGATTAACGACAGACAGGATATATTAAAAGGATGACAGACAAACAGAATAGATTAAAAAAAATAACAGACAGACAGAATAGATTAACGACAGACAGGATATATTAAAAGGATGACAGACAGACAGAATAGATTAAAAAAAATAACAGACAGACAGACAGAATAGATTAACGACAGACAGGATATATTAAAAGGATGACAGACAGACAGGCAGACAGACAGACAGGCATAATAGATTAAAAGGATGTGAAACAGACAGACAGACAGACAGATGGAAAAGATTAAAAGGATGAAACAGACAGACAGAAAGACAGATGGAAAAGATTAGAAGGATGAAACACAGACAGACAGACTGAATAGATTAAAAGGATGACTGACAGACAGGATTGATTAAAAGGACTACAGACAGAATTTATTAAAAGGATGACAGACAGACAGACAGACCGATGGAATTAAAAGGATGACAGACAGAGAATAGATTAAAAGAATGACAGACAGACGGCATTAATTGAAAGGATGAGAGAGACAGACAGACAGACAGAATAGATTAAAAGGATGAAAGACAGACAGGATGGGTTTAAAGCAGGGCTATTCAAATCTTACCCTGGAGGGCCAATGCGGTGCAGAGTTTAGCTCCAACCCTGATCAAACACACCTGAAAATGCTAATCAATGTCTTCAGGATCATTAGAAAATCACAGGTGAGTGTGTTTGATCAGGGTTGGAGCTAAACTCTGCAGTGCATTGGCCCTCCAGGGTAAGATTTGAATAGCCCTGGTTTAAAGGATGACAGACAGACAGAATAGATTATAAGGACAACAGACTGACAGACAGACACAGACAGACAGAATAGATTACAAGGATGAAAGACAGACAGACAGACAGAATAGGTTAAAAGGATGAAAGACAGACGGATGGGTTTAAAGGATGACAGACAAACAGAATAGATTATAAGGACAACAGACTGACAGACAGACACAGACAGACAGAATAGATTACAAGGATGAAAGACAGACAGACAGACAGACAGACAGAATAGGTTAAAAGGATGACAGGCAGACAGAATAAATTAATAGATTGCCAAGAAATGCCCTCAAGAAATGCATCTAACCGAAACAAACCAGTTTATACATGAATAGCACATTTTGAAAACTGGTTGTTCTGAATATCCCTATAAGTGAAACATCAGCATTCCCTTTTGCAGCACTTTTGGCGTGTACAGTCTGTCATCGCTGCTCTGTGGAGGCAACGAGGCCCTGCGCAATTAATACCCAAGTAGAGCAATTCCCACTACCTCCCCATCACCTCCTCTACTGTTCTCTTCCTCCTCCTCCTCCCCAAAAGCCCTTCCCCTCCCTCCATACCTCTCTCTCTCTCTCTCTCTCTCTCTCTCTTCCCGCAACCCTTTCATCCGTGGACAGAGCGGCACAAAGCCGGAGCTCTGACAACTCTCGTAATTGCCACAGACATTAATGACATATTTCAGCAGCAGGCAGAAGCCATTAGATGGCCTTTGAAAAATGCTTTGTAGGACCATCATCAGAGCATGTTATTGCCAGCGGACTAATGGGGAGGCAGCAGAGGTTCCTCTTATGCTGTTCCTGCTCTCACTGTGCACAAAACACCAAAGAATAATGATCAGTCTTACATCAAAGAAAACATGAATTAGCAATACTGTCACAAACTTGACATGCTAAGACAAACTGTTAACCTCAGTGCATCAATACGGCAAAAGTGCCAGGTCAAATTGATTTTCGGTATCAAGAATAAATAAGTAAATGCATGTATGAAAACCAACAGTTTAAGATGCAATTTAAAATACTGAAAATCTAATCACATTTTATGGTACAAAGTTGATTGCCCAGCATAAATAAATGAATATACAAACACACAAATAAATGCATAAAATGCATAAATAAAGTACCCCATGCATGGAAAATAAGACAACACGCACTACAAACAATCTAAAGGCTATTAGTGTAAAACAAACACTGGCATAAATATTCCAGACACTCTAATTATAGACAGAACGATGTTTCTTGGTATCAGGTTCTATAAAATTCTCTTTATGTACACTCTGTCACTGAACTGAAATTATAATGCCATTTTTTTAATATTAAAAATATAGAATAGAAGTGGCAGATGAATCTAGAGAATTTATTTTACTCTTTTTATTATTATTATTATTTTTTATTCAAAAGTCTTGCCATTAGAAAGGCATCTATTCCATAAAAAATTATAATAATAAATACAAATTAGCTCACAAATCCATCAATAACTATAGTTCCAGAGACACTGAGAAGAGATAGCGGCAATTCATTGACCCAACCTGTGGGGTGCAGAGAAAGTATTTTCTAAAAAGATCTAGCTTAGCGTAAAACATTCACCCTTGTAGACAGTATTTACACTTCAAATATCTTATGACAATATCTTCTTGTAGAGTTTTTCTTAGCACTATGTAAAGCTAGTGCGCCAATTTGATAGCTTGCTAACTGAACTGAAAACACAGGGAGAGTGTTTGGGTTTAAAAGTAAATTTTTTTTTCCATTCAATGATGCTAGTGTCACCTAAAAATGCTTCACAAATAAAATTGTACACGTTAGGCTCAATGCAAATCAATATGAGAGAAGAAATAAGACAACTTGATGTAGCTCTTTACATCAAGATATTTGAGCACTAGCAGATAGCTTCTTTAGAGAACTACATAAAAAGTAAATAAAAACATCCCGATCCTGTCATGTAATGCCACCTTAGAGAGAGCGGACTGGTGTGGTGTTACAGTTTGCTGGACCACTCATTTTAAGTGAGGCTCATTGACTTTTTTCTCATATAACGAACATGTTTTGGGTGTAAAAGTGCAAATCAATGACCTCTAAAATGCTGGAGTCATGTATCACAGCCCTATTGATCAAGTAACCAAAGAATCAGACCTCCAGACAGCTTTAAGCCTGGAGACCGCAAAAACGGCTTCATAAAAGGTAGATAATAAGTGATAATAATGGTCTGTCTACCCGTTTCTCTCTTCCTTATTTATTTAATAAAGGGATTTCATGTATCTAAAAGGTCTATACACCTTTGCGTGAAGGAAAGCCGCAAAATGGCGGCTCGTATTGCTGTGATCACTTTCGTTTGAGGTGAAAAGATGCTCTGTGCACTTCCATCATTACACGGCGGCTTAGCCAGTCGCTCCTTTTGTAAGCAAAGTGGAGCGACATGCGTTTATAGAAATTGCATCTACTATTGCCAGGCAATTATTGCTTTACATTGTGACTTCATGAATAACTCTGAGGGAGCGGGCAATTTAGCGGCTGCCCAATCTCAGAAAATTCCCAGCAGTCAATAAATGCACACTAGACCATTAAAAAGCCCCTCTTATTCATCTTTCCCCCACCTCTTCGAGCAGCACCTACTACCGCCCATCTCAGTTTGAAATTGCTTGGCCAGATGGAGGGCTGTGGGGTCTGTTTGGCTAGCTCCTGGCGCTAGCAACAAATTAACATACAGTAATGAATTGCCTGAGTAGAACAGAGATGCACTTAGCCCTTTAGTGGTGATGCCATCGAACAAATGGAAACATATCTCATTCGTGACAGACCTAAAACAAACAAAACCTTCATGGATTACTTTTCCCTTTACGATTTACACATCTGCTTCGTACGGCGTGTTGTTTAACACCATCACATGTTGACTGCCTCTGTTCGGTCTCAGTGGAAGTGCTGGAAATACTGGCAGGTATTATTCAATAGTCTCTTAACTTTAGGTATTGAAGACGGGAAGACACGCACTACCAAATTTACGGCCATGCTGTGAAGCCCCTTTGTAACTTTTGAATGGAGTCTGTTTCCGCCTGGTGGGTTTTCAATAGACTAAAAACGAGCTTGCTGTTATTCCAGACAGTGATTCCTTAGTCATGATGTTAACTGGCCTATTTGCCCAAATCCACCAGAAGAAAGATTAGCCCTGATTAAAAGGTTGAGATGAGGTTAAAGGGCAACGTCTGAAATGAAAACGAATCACCTGGAGTGCTGGCAGAGGGTTTCGTTTATTAGGCTGGTGACATGCACATAAACATTAAAAACACAGTTTGTCCAACTTTTGTGCGCAAAATATATACTACTATCAGAGGGAAACAGAGAAACCCTTTATTTTAGTGCTCTCGTTATATGCAGTTACTATAGTAATAAATTATGTATAAATTACATGCCTAAACCAACCACGGTAACACTTTATTTTAGTGTTCTTGTTACATGTACTTACTATAGTAAGAACAGTAAATTATGCATAAATAAAGGCAACTAACCCTCAACCAAACCCTAATCCTACCTCTATGGTAAGCATGTAGTTAACGGGTTAGTTCACCCATAAATGTTCACCCTAATGTCGTTCCACACCCGTAATACCTCCATTCATCTTCGGAACACAGTTTAAGATATTTTATATTTAGTACATGAGTGTATGTAGTGTATGCACACTTTACTGTCCATGTCCAGAAAGGGAATAAAAACATCATCAAAGTAGTCCATATGTGACATCAGTTAGTTAGTTAGAATCTCTTGAAGCATCGAAAATACATTTTTGTCGAAAAAAAAACACAAAAACTACGACTTTATTCAGCATTGTCTTTTCAATCCTCAAATAAAGATTCAAACGATTATGAATCAGTGAATCGATTCACGATTCGGATCGCCAATGTCACGTGATTTCAGCAGTTTGACACGCAATCCAAATAGTGAATCAATACGCTGATTCATAACCGTTTGAATCTTTATTTGAGGTTTGAAAACAAACGAGGAAGAGAAGACAATGCTGAATAAAGTCGTAGTTTTTGTTATTTTTGGACAAAAAATTATTTTTGATGCTTTGAGATTCTAACTAACTAACTAACTGATGTAACATATGGACTACTTTGATGATGTTTTTATTCCCTTTCTGGACATGGACAGTATAGTGTGCATACACTTAGATACACTCTCGGACTAAATCTAAAATATCTTAAACTGTGTTCCGAAGATGAACGGAGGTCTTACGGGTGTGGAACGACATTAATGACATAAATATCATTTTTGGGTGAACTAACCCTTTAATTATTATTTCTCAGCACTTAAATGCATAATTACTCTGTAACAATGACTTAAAAAATGTTACCCCTAACCCTAACCTAGTAAGTAGTACATGTAGTTATGTATAAATGTATAATAAATTAAATGTCAACACTTGCACTGTAAACCTGAATTACCTGAACCAGAGTTGCAAAACTCAAAAAAATGTAGTCAACTGGTTAAAAAAATAGGTTCAATAGGGAACGTGCATCTCTTAAAGGGGCCACACTATATTCCTACTCGTAGAATATGGACCTCCTCCGGGCATGGTGTGGTACTGGTGTGCTCACAAGTCCGAATTACAGCTTTCACATGACCAGTTTTTCATATGAACTGTGCCCTGTTCTGAACTAAACTGCCAGTAATACTACCTTTATTTATTCTTAAAATGAGAGAAATCCCTGCTTATTCTGAATTTTAAGCTTAGGCTTAAGAGATATGAACAAGTTCTTTGATAAACATCTATGACCTTTGATACATATCTAGTCTTCATGCTGTTTTATTGATTATTATTGAATAAGTATTATATGGTTTCACTAATAATAAACATACATTTGCATAAAGCATGCATATTTGTCCATATACCCATGATGATTAGAGTATTAAAAACTTAATTCAAACTTAATTTAAGATACATTTACAACAAATAAAAATCTGCGATTAAATTGGGATTAATCGCGAGTTAACTCATGACAATCATGCGATTAATCGCGATAAAAAATTTATCGTTTGACATCCCTAAGTTTTACTAAATGTAACATTTTTGTTACCTGATAATTTAATAGTTTGACTAGAACATTTAAAGTCTACTTTTGAACCATTTCTGGGGCATGCTTGCATTATAGCATTTATATAAAATTTCCCCTTTACATTCCTATGATATTAATTATGATTCATTAGATTTATAAATCATTACTGATTAAAATGTATATTTATTACACATTGTATTATGTTATATTAATATAAATTATTAGATACAATATACACAACTTTCCATGAAAAAAAAAGATCTGACATAATGCACATGACACTTTAAATCAAAAACATAGTGCAACTTATAGATATGCATATTTGCATATTTATTTATAGGCCATATATATATATATATATATATATATATATATACCGTGCCCCTAAGGAATGTGAACCTTCAGAAAAAGTGATTGTTTAAGGATATCCAGGTTACATTTTACCCCCATAATATAAATGTTTTTGATTTAAAGTATCATGTGCATTATGTCAGATCTTTTTTTTTTTTTTTCATGGAAAGTATATTGTATCTAATAATTCATATTATTATAACATAATACAATGTGTAATACATATACATTTTAATCAGTAATGATTTATATACATAAAATCAAAAGCATGCAAAAAAACAATTGAAATAAGAAACTTAAAAGAGACATCAGAATCTGATAGCGGAATGTTCATACCATAGCCCTCAAGAATAATGTGCCATTAGCAGCAGCTGCATTACGTTCAATTAATAAAAGCAGACATCCCAGATTACATCTGAAGCAATAGGGGTTGAATTATGCAATCCCACACTTCATTACTGAATGCTCCGTGAGCCAAAGCAATGTACTTTCTGTCATTTTAGCTTCCATTCCCCTTCCTATAGAAGCTGTAAAACTTGATGCTGGAGTGGTCGTTGATTTAGCTTATTTAAAGGTGATCAGACCAAACAAAAGAAGGTAACAAGTTAAGGTCGGGCACATTAACCAATAATCAGGAAAACAAGGTGGACAGGGTTAGATAACAGGGAGCGTGAATGTCCGAACCCCGACACGAAACCTTAACATGAGTACCGGGATCCGAACACCATGCTCTTAACATGAAACAAGACACGCAGACAAGAGCAACTGGCTCGAGCACACTTGAGACCGTAAACTCACACAAAGACAAGAAAAATACAGGAGTGTGTCTGGGCTCTGTCACAAAACCAAGAATAAACTAGACCGAAGTGACAGAACAAAATAAACCACTTTTATGAGTTATTTTCACACAAAATCTGTTGCTCCATCAATGGTAAAAACAATCATATAGACATTTTTCTTAAGGTGTGCCATTAACCCCATTGTAACCTAAATAGGACTAAAATAAAAGAGTAAGAAATAAGGCAATCACTAAAAAAAATATGAATGTAAAAGTAAGTTAAAAGTTGATGAAATCTGAATTTGAATCAGTCCATTGACAAACTGCACTCACATAAGGGGGACTGTTTTATATGATGGTTAAAAAAATATTACTTATTTTAATATGACTTACTTATATTCCTTAAAAATGAAGGTTGTAAATTGTGTCAAATGAATCATCAGCTGAAACTGCAAAAATAATGAATGCACAAGTAATGACAAAGGTCTACAGAAAATAAATCTACTATTGGTCAAACAAACAGCAACTCATGCGATTTGATGTCAGAAATGCAACAAACAGAAGAGGGTTTGAATCGCAAACAAACATCACAAATTAATCAACTTGTCAACTAATCAATTGTCAACTAATGACATTTGTGTGGTTTTTACATTCAAAAACATCATAACTAATAAGTAATAGGCTATTTTCTACACTGGTTTTGAGGCTGTCTTCTGAACGCTGGGTTTTGATGGGTGTGCCACACTGGAGACTTGGAAGTAAACGCCCACGGCTAGGATTGGATAAGATTTGCATATTTAATGAGCTTCAGCTCAGCTGTCATATCTAGCCCCTGTCAGTTCACAAGGGAGAGATTATTTTGAAAGCGGCAACTACAAAGTTTCTCTCGACCACAAGGCTCATCTTTATCAAGCAAACATAATGATTTATTTCTCATCCACCCACAAGTGATTGGAATATTATTTCTGTATTACATGGCCCGCACAATCTCACATGGCGCGCACACACACACACACACACATGTTTTACTCACATACGTTTGTTGCACTATTCCTATCGGATCCAATATAGAAGGCACAACATTGTGTCTGCAAATCCAGCACTTGAGACTTGTTTACAAACGATTCCGCAGTGAAATGAAGCGATTGTGAACACACGTACGGTTTTCCCCACGTGAGCTGTAATCAAGTTAATCTCACACATTCCTAATATTATGATCCGAAGGACGCTTATGCAGCGACTGTGTTCTTCCACAATTCTTGCTCTCTTCTTCCACATGTTTACTGCTGCTGGCTAGTGATTCGATCAGCTCACTGAGTCAGTGGGCGGGGCTACAGGCGGTGTCGTCGCATGATGACATAAGGATGAAGCACACCATCGTTTTCTGGGCCTGGTGTCTATAAAAGCCTTTTTTTGACTAAAAAGGAAGTCTTCAGCTCTGAAACTTACAAGATAATCTTATATTACCATGACCTTTTATATATCAAAAGCTCAAGGGAAAGTTGATTTCTCAATTGATCATCACTTTAAATGAGCTATACAATTATGAAAGAAAGTCACAAAACCCAGGCATGAATATACCAGACAATCACTTTTAACACAAATTTTAGTGCTGGAGCTGTAACACTTCATTTAGAACCATGTCTATTTATTACTAGCTTTGCTGTGATAAGAATGCAATTTGCATTTTAGAATATGAGAGAGGCGATTATCAAAAGAGAGAACTCAATAGAAGAATCAAGACAGAGGCTAAAGCATGCTAATGTGCTGGCCGCGAATTCATTACTGCAGCCATTTCATGCACTGGTGGAGCCCAAGCAGCGACTGATTTACTGTTCTCTTTTCTGAAGAGGTGGCACACCATTTCGTATCTCTTCGAATCTCCAGTCCACTGCTCGGAGGAGAGCCAAGACGCCATCTTTTTATCAAATGCTAGATATAGTTTAATTCCAACAGCAGGTAAACCCATCTTCAAGCGAGATGATGGTCATGCGATTACAGAAATAACTCACAATTACATGGGGTTAATGGAAATTTTCATTTGTAATTTGACGTTTAAACTGGCCCAGTATCTTTCCCAGTATGTAAGTCAGTGGCCACTGAACAAACAGGAATAATAATTAAATTAATTAATGAATTAATATACAAATATAGAAAAATGCAATAAAATAATAAAAAAGAAAGAAAAATAAATAATAAAAAAGAAAAGAAAAGAATATAAAAAAAGAAAAACATATAATAAAAAAGGTTAGTTTGGACTTTTTGGTATTTGGTATTATTTAAAGTATCTAAACAAAGAAAAATGAACATGGACTGTATCTAATTATAATAAATGTTTTTTTTATATCTGAGTAAACATTGGTCTATTTTAGCTGTCAGCCTAAGGGTATAATCATCCGTATATTCACCAGAGGTGCTAAGGTTGCTAAATATGACATCCAAGCTGAAATACAATTTCTTTTCTCCTGATAATGCCGGTCTGTGTTAATCAGCAGCATGTTCTTCCCATTTAAAACCTAAGACACTCCAGAGATGCAGATACTGCAAGCACTGAAACACAGTAAATGAGTCTTGGACAAATCAGTCTCACCCAAGTATAGCGGAATATAAAGCAGAAAATTACAGGAAACAGAGTGACTATAAGGTTTGAATCCCACAAGGGGCTATTCGTGAATTATCTTCATTGGGCCCTTGAGCAATCCACTTAACCCAAGGCCTCTCCAGGCGGACTCTTTAATAAACATAGCATAAACATACTAAAAAGCATCTGCTAAAGAACAACTTAGAGAATTCTAGTGTCCAGCAATTGTGAGAAACCTTTTCCATGAAACTAGGTTTAGGATCATATGTTTTTTGCCATATAATATAAAATGCAAGTCAACCTTGCATGCAATCATAACATGAATTAAACTAAATACTACATGATCTTTTCAAGTTTCCGGCATAACTTTGTGTCAAAGGTTGAGAATCTGTTAATAAGCATCAACAAAGTTCTCAAATAAAACTTCTCGCTAATAATTTATATTAGATTTTAAGTTCACACTAGTCTAGACAGTGTAAACAATTACACCCCTAAAACAAGATGCTTCTTCGTCAACTTATTTTTAAAAGAACATTTTTTTTATGTTGTACTGTTTTATCAATGAAATAACAACATACAATAGCAGTCATTTTCAACTCCCAGCACTGTGTGTGATTTATATGAGAAATAATTAATGTTAGACGCTTATTATAATATTTATGTAATTTATCCTGTGATGACAAAGCTGAATTTTCTGCATTATTACTCCATTGCCACATGAATGATCCTTCATAAACGTATATGATAATGTGGTCAACAAATATTTTGTTATTATCGTTATGTTGAAAAGAGTAAAAAACATCCCATGTAGTATTTAGTTTAATTTATGTTATGATTGCATGCAAGGTTAGGTAGCACATGGTTGACTCGCATTTTATATTATATGGCAAAAAAGAAAAAAAAAATTCATTGTATTTTGATGAAAGAAAAGTTCAAAAGTAAAGCCTGAAAGCCAAAAAAATAAAAAATATATTTTAACTGAACAATTCAAAATAAATAATTCAATTAAAATATGTAAGGATTATTCAGTTCATTTTTACTATTAATTGAAATGCATAAATCTTTAAAAAAAAAAAAAAAAAAAAAAAAAAAAAACGTTTTATGTGCATATATTTAAAAAGAAATTGTCAAATTTACAAAATAAATATTTTACTGTTGATCAATATAATATGGAAGTTTGTTTCTGCCACAGAATAAATAATTTTAAAAGATAATTGCAACTTTTTATCTCACAATAGTGTTTACATCTCACAGATTTAATCGCAATTGCGAGTTATAAATTCAGAATTGCAGATATAAACTCAGATATAAGCTCACAATTCGGACTTTTTTTCTTGCAAATGCAAGTTTATATGACTTTATATAATCTAGCATAAAAATAAAGATATAAATATAAATACAATTATGAGAGGAAAAAAAGTCAGAATTGTGAGATAAAAAGTTGCAAATACCTTTTTTTATTTTTTTTATTATGTGGCGGAAACAAGCATCCACAATATAATGCAGCTGTGCTGAGTAAAATCATTAAAGTCTTCCAAGAAAAATCTTAATGATCATTAACTGTTGAACAGTAGGTTGTAAGTACATTTGGGAAACATTTAATTTGCAATTAATTAACGTCTTTTGAAAAAAAATGTAAGTGCAGAGCACTGTTGGTAATCTTATTCAGTTGGTGTGTATTACACTTTAAACAATAAAAACTGATTTCAAGTATAATGAACATTTGTGTGTGCTTGCAACACTCAAAATCTTTCCACAAGTGCTCAAAAGCAACAAATTGAAGCAAAAAATGCAGACGGTTCCAAATAAGCATTTAGCCATCCATGCTTCTACTGGTCAGTGCTGAACGCCTGCCGCCAAGAAACAGTAATGGACCTTTAAAGGACTTCTGCTTTTTCACAATCACAAGAGACCGCCATAAATTAATGCAGAGCGAAGCTAAAAGCCAGTAACTACAATGAGTGCTTTCTCCCTCCATTGCAGCTAATTATATGCCTTTTTTAAAAGCTTTGAGATAATAAATTCCAAGAGTGTAGATGGATGTGCAGACCAGACTTTTCTATCGTTCACAGTGACTGGCAGCATACAGACATATGCTACACCGTAAACCATGGAGCTTCAAGAAAATCGCCTATATTATGTGATTTACAGAGGAGCACATATAGCAACCGATTGTCTAATGTAAGGAGTAGATGAGGAACAGAGAGAGAGAGCAGGATAAAGCATAAGGCAATTTAGCTTTCAGCCACGTATAATTTTCATGTACAGCCCCACCATGCTTCAGTAGTCTAAAGCAGATTTGTGCAGTGAAACATCCTCAGCCACACACTCCAAACATGTCCAGAAGGGCCAGATCACATGACAAAGCATCTAAACGTCCATTAGGACTGCAATAAAATTCTCAGGCAGAACTATTGATGGTGTACGACATCCAAATTGTGATACAGATCTAAATGACCCGATATCATTATCCACCTAGAAAACTAAATTGCTATGCAGGCTTATCGTTACCTCTCACGCTTCAAGTTTATTTGTCACTCCGGACATATACAAGAACACAATGGAACAAAATGCACTAACAGAAAGGATGTTTTATACATCAAAACTTCTTGTCCAGGAGACACTTCTGTTGCTTTCATAGAAGCAATTCATGACAAAACGGCTGCTATTTTGTGATTTTGGTCGTACTTTCCCACTATTTGATGCTATTACGAATTTGATTTCCTTTTAGCAATTTGGTACTAACCATGTTAGGCAAAGAGGCACTGCTAAATTACTCTTAAAATGGCCAAAGTGTCAACAAAACAAAAATCTGGCTCATTTTCAAACACAAACTGAAGTGTTATACCCCATAGTTGAAACGGCGCCGCATACATTTTATTCATCAGATGTCCATAAGAGCCGGGTTACCCAAAAAGCTCTCGTATATAGCTAAAAGCTCAAAACATGTTGGTGGTGATTTGAGGTTGTTTGAATTGTCCGATTTTTTTCATAGAGTGGGAAATTATTGGTCAAAACTGCTAAACAGAAAACAACATTGAGCCAAATGACTAAAATGCAGGATATCAGAGTAGTTTAGACTCGACCAATCACCTTTGGCAACAAAATTATTATGCTACTGTAATTATTAGTGTGCATGAGCAGTTACTCTCCGCATCGCTCTAAACTGGCAGTTAAAGGTGAAGTGTGTAATTTCTGCGCGACTAGCATCACCAAAAGTGATTTCAAAACCAATGTTTTCAAACCACCTGCCATTGGTCAAGCAAATAGTCCCGCCTTAAACTCGCACCATTGGTTTTTGCTAGTCAATGTGATCAAGCAAACAGAGCAATCACAAATGAACATGATAAATATTATGAAAATAGTATCATACAAAAATGACAGACTTTTAATGATTGGTTAACAGTTGAATCACGAGAAATGCACACCACCTGCGATCTGAGTGCGGTTTGTTGCTAAACAAGCGCATAATGTGTTTACCAACTGCATTTTTTTGAATACATCCGCATAAATACAACTGCAAAGCGATTTGCGATTTTTACACAGATTGTCCACTTAGTTCTAATCAAAACAAAGTTATAATGGGTGTCAAATGTAAAGCAGGAGAGGCTGGTCTGTGACTGGATGCCTCTCCAAGACCCCCCGAGAGCAGCGCCAATGTTAATAACGACAAGCAAGCAACAAAGCCCATTATGAAAATGAGATCACCCTCTGTGCGGTGAGGACTCCCTGCCAAGAGCCCATACAACAGGCCCCAGGCACAGTCACACAGAGATGCCCGTCACCTCTTCCTCCTCCCTGACATGCTGTAAGGGAGCAGCTTCCAGTTCAAAGGGTTACTGGCATTCAGTGCTAAAGCAATTCAAAGAAAAATAAGAGTAGATGTCGCATTTCATTTGACAAGACTTTATTGTATTATGTATTTAAAAATAATAATAATAATAATAAAAAGATCAACATTCTGTGAACATTAGACTGGGTACTTGCGGATCTCACACTGTAAAAAAAAAAAAAGTTACGTTTGCCTTAAAATTTTGAGTTCATTGAAATTTATAATTTGAGTTAATACAATGAACAATTTTTAGAATGGACAACCTTTATTTAACCTTATTTGTGAAGACAGTGAGACATGCCAAATTGTGCTTTTTTATGATTTATCAATTTTTTTATGTGGTTCAGATACAATAATATTTTGAGTTTCTATTTAATAAAACCAATTTCTTTCATTGTATCAACTCACATTTTTAATTTCAATAAACTCAATCTTTTAAGGCAACCAGGTTACTTACTTTTTTAAGTTAAACCAACCACATTTTTTTTTTACACAGACAGTAGACGCTTTTAAACGTGGTCTTAAAACCCACCTTTTTAGAAGAGCTTTTGGTCGATTTGTTAACGATTTTTGTTTCAGCTTTAATTTGATTTTTTGATTTTTATTGTTTTAAATCTGTAGCACTTTGTTTAAAATAAAGTGTGTTATAAATAAAATGTATTATTATTAGATTTATTAATATTTGCAGGGTCATCAAAAAGATATAAGCTACTATGTAACCTATGAAAATGACTGCTAAGATTTTTCGGTAACACTTTACAATAAGGTTTCATTAGTTAACTGCATTAGTTAACATGAACTAATAATGAACAAAACTTCATTGTTTATTAATCTTTGTTAATGTTCATTTCAATATTTACTAATACACTATTAAAATCAAGAGTTGTATTTGTTAACATTAGTTAATGCACTGTGAACTAACCTGAACAAACAATGAACAATTCTACATTTATTAACTAACATTAACAAAGATTAATAAATACTGTAACAAATGCATTGGTTAGTTCACGTTAGTTAATACATTAACCAATGTTAACAAATGAGACCTTACTTTAAAGTCTTATCGATTTTTCTCAGTTCCATAGTGCAACTAATAAAAAATAATAATATGTCTGAACATTAGCAGTACTGGGTAAAGCAATGTCTGAAGATCTTTCCACAAAAGCCCAATGTGTGTAACCTGAATATGCATATGTCATCCGTGGAGACTGAAAATATATATAAACAGTTTTGCTTTCTGTTTTCAACATATTTGATGAAAATGTTTCTTGAGCATCAAATCAGCATATGAATTCTGAAGGATCATATGACACTGAAGACTAGAGTAATGCTGAAATTCCAGCTGCCATCACAGGAATAAATGACACTTGAAAATCAAATAACTATTATTTAAAATTCACAATATAACTTTTTTACTGTATTGTTGATAAATGCAGCCTTGGTGAGCAAAAGACTTCTTTCAAAAACACAAAAAAATCTTACAAGCTTTAGAAAGGTAGCATAGTTTTTCTCTCTCTCTCTCTCTTTCTTTTGATTTAGGGGTGAATTCTGACATGGACACGCTTTTGTGAGATTCACCCATATGTTCAATGCTTCTGCCAACACTTCACACCCCTACAGGACAGGATCTTCAGCTCACGCTCTAGAGCAATGAACTGGCTTGAGGATCTCCAAAACCCAGGACAGTGGCAGGTGATAAGAGTGAGAGAGTTTGGGGTAGAGCTGGGTATCTTGAGGGGGGCCGCTGAAGCAAGAAGCAGCAGATATCAGGGCACTGAGCATCTGTGGGGTTCACCAGGAGTCTGTCATCTCTATGAAATGAATACCCACCAGACCTTGAAATTTAACACCACACTTCTCTACGCCTTACACACACAAACACACCAACCCTCAATCTAATCTTTGTCACAAACCTGCTAACATTTCACAGAGTTAACAATGACATTAAGGAAATGCCACACTGAATCATTTATAGGAATCAGAATATAGTATGATGTATAAATGTGCTAGTCACAATTCTGGACATTGTTCACTGAAATGACAAGACGACAGTCAGATGACAGCTTCCAGAGTGTTTGGAGCAAAAAAAGACCATCAGACAATAAACAGACATCAGTGTAGAAGCCATTTTACCAACCCCCAAAAAAGAAGGAAAAGAAGGCTTTAGGGGATAATTCCAAATGTCTAATTCCATCTAATAATCACAAAAATATATTCAATTATTGTGTGTGTGTGTGTGTGTGTGTGTGTGTGTTGTGTGTGTGTGTTGTGTGTTGTGTGTGTGTGTGTGTGTGTGTGTGTGTGTGTGTGTGTGTGTGTGTGTGTGTGTGTGTGTGTGTGTGTGTGTGTGTGTGTGTGTGTGTGTGTGTGTGTGTGTGTGTGAGCCTGTTTATGTGGTTTATGAGGACACAAATTTGTATAACTACATAGGTATTACACTGGTATTACACTATAAATGTGGTTTATGAGGACATATCAAATGTCCTCATAATTCAAACGGCCTTAAAAACATACTAAATGATGTTTTTTTGAGAAAGTAAAAATGCAGAATGTTTCCTGTGATGGGTAGGTTTAGGGGCAGGGGCAGTGTAAGGGGATAGAAAATACGGTTTGTACAGTATAAAAACCATTGCGCCTATGGAGAGTCCCTGTAAACCACATAGACCAACATGTGTGTGTGTGTGTGTGTGTGTGTGTGTGTGTGTGTGTGTGTGTGTGTGTGTGTGTGTGTGTGTGTGTGTGTGTGTGTGTGTGTGTGTGTGTGTGTGTGTGTGTGTGTGTGTGTGTGTGTGTGTGTGTGTGTGTGTGTGTGTGTGTGGTGGGAGAAACAACATGGGCTGTTATGGAGACAAAATGCCAAAAAATGTCCCCACAAGGACAAGGATTTCGGATATTGCCATCTTTGTGCGGACATTTTTTTGCCCCATGAGGAAAGCGACTTATAAATCATACTATGTGATGTTTTTTGAAAATGGCAAAATGCAGAATGTTTCCTGTGATGGGTAGGTTTTTAGGGGTAGGGTTTGTGTTACTTTTAAACACAAAAGTTTTTAAACATCACTGTTATTAAAATTAAAAATGTTAAACATCACTGTAAGCAATCTGTGAGAAGGCGAAATTGTGGCCATTCTTCAAAATACAAACTCAGAATCTGGGTTGTTATCAATTAATGAACATGTTTTTAATTAATAGTTTTTTTTTAAATAAACCTGAAATTAAATATCATTATTTATATTAGATGAAAAACGTAAGCTATACAAAAAAGAGAAATTGATTGAAGTTTAAGCTGAAGCACTAAATTTACCAAATATAAATAAATAAAACTGAAAATGAAATTAAAGTTACTGAAAAAATTACACTTAAATAAAATGTAAACTGAAAATATAAAAATTAAAACATAATAGTATATAAATAATACTAAAATAACACTTCGAATTAGATTAAAAAAAAAAAAAGGTAAAAAGTTAAAAACCTATAAAATTGTTATTTTCCCCTGTACACCTCAAAGGGTTTCCGTGCTACAGCAGCTAATAAACGAAGAATCAGGAATATATTTTGTGATTATCCAGACATTGATTAAACATCACCATAATTCCACCCATAAATGAAAAAAATGCTGTTTCTGTTAAAAATGACAAACAAAAATGAGGTTGGACCAATATACAATCTATTTATAGAGGTCCATTTACTTAAAAATGAACAGGATGTGTATAAATCATTCATAAAACTATTTATACCCAAACAGTGTACAGTGTAAGAAGAATGTTTTCGTGTACAACTTATAACATGAATAATATGTCAAAATGATATGTGAACATTTCATTTTGACGATGAATAATCACCACAATAATTTGACATTGAACAGACTATATTTCTATCCCACAGCCTCATTTTCATTCACACTAAATTAAATATGGTGCCTACTCTTTCTAACAACTATAACTATATGGTCAACATCACCAACCCCTTATAAAAGGTCCTGAGACACACTCAATGTAGTTAAACGTAGTAAAACGCAAAAAAGACACAGGAAAGGAATTGGGGAAATGACCAGAGTAAATATCAATGAATGATTTTGTTTTTTTGTTTTTTGCTGTTTATTCAGTATATGGAAGGAAATAAAAACCATTTGATATTAAATTATGATATTTAAGTATTTTTATCTTTTATAATAGGATGACTCCAGTTTTTCTGCAACAGTGGTGTTTCCACAGCAGCTGCCAAACCTCAAGCTTAGACTGACAGCATAGTGAACATGACAGAAAAATTAAGTATTTATGTGGGCTGCTTGAATTGGGGCTGTCAGCATTCCTACAGACTCTAGCCGTGATTGAATGAAAATGTTAAACGCCTCAATTTCTCCCATCATATTCTCAGAGGGATTCCAACTTTTTTTTTTTTTTTAAACCCAGAATGCCACTGTGAGAAAGCCTTGAAGGACTTAAGTTATGTATACCCATATTTACATTTACATGCCCCTCAGAAGTGTTTGTTCTTTTCATACTTTCAACATACTTGCATAGCAAAGACAAACTTCACACGCCAATGAGACAGCAGAGGGCCTTTAGCCAGTGCTGCCATCTAGTGCATGCAAAGTTAATTACAACCCAAATTATACAACAAAAAATATATATATTTTAAGAGCCTCCCTGACTAAATATCCAAAAAAGGCTTAAGGTAATTAATTCTAAACAAAGGCTAGATAAGCTATTTATAACCCACATCAAATATACAAATCAAATAACAAGGTAGTCTAAAGATAATTAGCTACAGTAATCATCATTTTCTTTCAATGTCAATGCATCCATACTCCATAATTCTGCTCTCTATGCATTCATAACATGCAATAGCAAACATTATACACTAAAAGCCATCCAGCAATGTGCTGTTATGCAATACAGGATTATACAACAAGTCTTGCACTACATAATTTAAAGGAGAAACAAGGTTGACTCTTCAGCTGCAGGTCTAAGAACTGGCTAGAACTGGTTAGTTTCTCAACAAATTGTTCAGACTTATAACAAAAACCCAAAACTGATGCATACATTTGAGAAGAAAATCATTGCAATTAAACAGGCCCTGATGGTAAAAAAGAAAAAGGAAAAAAACGAAAATAATAATAATAATAATAATAATAATAATAATAATAATAATAATAATAATAATAATAATAATAATAATAATAATAATAATAATAATAATGTTGGTTTAACTTACAAAAGTAAATAACCATGGTTGCCTTAAAATTTTGAGTTCACTGAAATTAAAAGTTTTAGTTACAACAATGAAGGAGTTTGGTTTAAAATAATGAATGAAGGAGTTTGGCTCAAAATATTGTTTTCTGAACCACATAAATGATCAAAAAAAAAAAAAAAAAAAAATATATATATATATATATATATATATATATATATATATATATATATATATACAAGGAATCAATATTAAGTGGTCTCGTTTTTTTCCAGAGCTATATACATACTCTCTAAAATACTGCAAAATCAATCGAATTTGAATTAATGTTAAGGACCCAAATATATTCTAGAATTTAATAGCCAATCTAGCATATCTGTTTAATAATTAAAACATCTTCAAAGCTACTACATAAAGTAGGCTAATCTTTTTGGAATGGCGTATGCATTTAAGAACCCACTGTTCCCCGTATCTTCAGCGGACGCATCTGCACGACGCATTCCAGATGTAGCGTGTATCAGACGATATGAATACCGCCTTAAATATGTTTACAATTCCTTCGTCCTTAATAGCACAGCTGAGAAACTCCTAAAATCAACACTGTTTGTCCTCAATCCATGGACACATTCTCTTGCCGCCTGCTTGTTGGCTTCATTTTGAAAAGATGAGTACAATGCAACATCTGTGTGACTTTTGGCACGCTCTCCACCATTTCCTGACAGTGAATCAGCATCTGATGGCGGCGCAGTCGTAATGTAATGCACCGCTCTCCCCCCGGCAGCAGCCATCAGCTCCCATATTATCTGATACTCGGCTAGATCATTTGTAGCGCTATTGAACACATCATCTGCCTGAATCTCATGCTTGTCACAAAGTACAAGGACACCAATTTGTTACCATGTGCCCATAATGGTAATCTAGGCAGATCGTTCCACGCAGTTAAACCATCGCCCCAGGGAGAGTTCCTGACCAGTAAAACCCATCTGAAGTCAATGTTTGGGTTAGACAAAGCTGATATGGTCAGTGTTGGGGAAGCTACTTTGAAGCAACTAATCATCTAAATGTATATTTATCTACACTACAAGCTACCAACAAAAACATTGAACACACTAAGAGGGGTGATTCTATAACTGCATGCATACATTTTGGTGTCTAGTCATTTTTTTCAGCTTTTTTAAAATAGTTAATATTTCAATAATCTGTTACTCATTGACATGGGTCTCAAGATGTTATAGGCCATAGCAATATACACTGTATTAAAAAAAAAAAAAAAATCAAAAATAAGTTACCTCTATTGCCTTAAAATGTTGAGTTAATTGAAAATTAAAAATTTGAGATAATACAATGAACATTTTTGAGAATTGACAACCTTTATTCAAATATTATTAAAAGATTGTGTAAGCATATTGGGTAATTGTGTGTGTTTTATTTTTGAAGATGCAGTGAAACATGCCAAATGGTGCTATTTTCAAGATTTATCACATTGTTTATGTGGTTCATATACAATAGTTTTGAGTTTTATTTATTAAACAAAATTCCTTCATTGTATCAACTCAAATTTTTTATTTCAATAAACTCAAAATTTGAAGGCAACCAGGTTACTTACTTTTTTAAGTTTAATATTTTTTACAGTGTAGTATTTTCTGTAAAAAAGTGATTTCTTGTTGTCCAAATTAGTCAGTTTTTTTCCCATCCTCTATTGTATAATCAAAATTGTTTTATTTTACTTTTAGTATAGGTAATATTTATAAAAACCTAATTTTACAACATTAAATTGTTTAAAAATAACTTTTCTTATAAAAATGTGTCTATAAATCATCAATTCTGTTACCGTACACACTTTCACCTTAAATTGGTGAAATTATTTTGCACAATTATGTATGATACAGGAAATGATGTCACCTTCCCTCACAGTTAAGATCTGAAATACCATGTGTGCTCTCTCTGAGAAACTATTTTAATATAAAAAGTTATTTTGTAAAACGTCAAACTTGTTACTGCAATATAAAAAAAACTGAAGTTATCACTGATCACACAGTGGGTTGTTTAAAAGTATATTAATCATGATTTCATTAGTGCTGCGTTGTCTTAGCATTTATGCTAGCAATTGGAGTTTTTGGCTAAAAAGTTTAAAATGGTCAATTCTGTTCGCGTCGAACTTTAGGGTAGAGTAAACAATGTTGACAGTACAGATTGACAGTAACAGAGTTGACAATCAATGCTATAAAGACATTTTTTATGTGTGTAAAAGTAAAAAAAAGGAAAAAAGGAAAAAAAAGAAGCACCTTGTGTTTGGCAAGCACTGACTTGTTAAACTGAACTGTAAATTTATTTTAGTGAAATGCAAAATGTATCACTCATCTATATGCCCCGATTTTGTGCTTGTTTTCGTCTAGGCTACATCATGACTAAGTAATGAGAAGACTTGAACACTTGCAAATTAATGTCTTCTATTTTAATCTCTTCAACATCCCAGTTTCAGTGAAATCAGAAAGAAAGAAAAAATGTGTTCAGAACGAATATAAATTATATATACAGTACAGCAAGGCACTAATGCCAAGGTCATGGGTTTGATTCCCAAGGAATACACGAAATGATAAACACTCATATCATGCAATGTAAATTTCTTTCATAAGTCAAATGCATAAAGGTCAATGGAAATGTAAACATAAAAATCAGATGACACTATTTAAATGATGCAGTTAGTATGTTTATCTGGCAGTTTGGTAACAGTAAATAAAATTTAAAAAATGTAATTACATTGTGTCGAAAAAAGTAAGATTTAAAACACTACATAAACAAACAAAAAAACACTGATGCTGTATAAGAGGACAATGTCTTACAAATAATCAGATGAGACTTAGGGGTGGGTGATATGGCAAAACAATATTACAGTGGGAGATAAAAAAAATTCAGGCTGGATCACGATCCATGATCTTTCCACTATTCTTTCTCATGTTTAAGACTATTATTTGCAAGCAGTACAAGATGTATACTATGTAGTGTAAGAGATGAGATAGCATGAAGGCATTAGTTGAACAGCATCATTTAAAGGTGTATAGGATTTTTGCAGTAAAATATCCAAAAACCACTTGGCCAGTGTTATATATTTTGTTCAGTTGAGTTCTTACAAATTACAAATGTTTCCGACTATTTGTAAATTGTGGGAAAATGGCTATTTTAACCAAGGAACCGGCATGTCTGAGGGAGTCGCCTGTCAGTTGCGTCATATCTGTGTTACCCTCAGTTTCCGGTTATATTTGGCAGAAACGCTTTACTCATAGCAGTGTGAACAAGTGTCACAACAGCCGCTGAGCGAACGCACAGAGTAACATCATAACATCATTTTAAACACACTTAAATGTATCTAATATGAGAAACAGAGCTGCGTTACGTCATACTCATGACCAGAAAAGCAGAAATGGCGCCCGCAATTGTGTCCCGTCATAATAAAAGTCCCAATGCTCGCGAGCTGTGTGTTGCGCAACGATCGCTCCGGCGGCCTTGCTCAGCTCCCTCAAAAATCTGTCCTGCTCTGCTTCATACTACAGTAACTTTAATAACCGCATCCATGAACATGATTTCTGCCAGAGTCATATACTGATTCTTTTCCACCGGCTGTGAGGTAAAGACCACTTGTCCCATGATTCTGAGCTCAAACTTGGCATCATCAAACTAATTCCTTTTTTTTTTAATAGGCGCCTTCTAGCGGACTGAAAAATGACATAGTGCAGCTTTAACTAATTATTAAAAAAAAATTATAGAGAGCTTAAATGAACTGGCGAATCGTCTTTTGACCAGTGAATTGCTTAATTACATGAACCATGGGAACTAACTTCCAACAGTACAAATCAATTGTGCCAGACACTTCCTGAAAAGCGACACCAAAGCATTTTGATCGCCCCCTGGTGTCTGGCAGCAGTATAAGTCTCTCAATGTATTCGAATGGGATGTGAGCCAAACCTAAAAATTTCAATTCCAAAGACATTTTGTCATTTTAGGTAGTTATACGTAGACATTTATACCACCTCAGGATCACTAATGTGCAGACTTTGGTTTCAAGTGGGCTCTAAATGGCTAACAACCAGTTCTGGTATATTTTGGATTAATTAAGAAGGAAGCCGAGATGCGCTGCCCATCTATTTTTACAATCTATAGTTTGCATCAACCTTCAAGGTCACTTCGCTCAAGTGATCAGCTGTTTCTCATCTGAAACGTTAAGGTGATAGAGTTTTTGGTTGCAGCTCCTAGACTTTGGAACAACCGTCCATTATCTTTAAAACATCTCCCACAATAGGTACATTCCAGGGGGCCTTAAAAATCAATTTATTTCCTTAAGCTTTTCAATTCATTCATTTCTTTTGTTCATTTATTTGGCTCCGTGTGTGATTGCCTCCATCTACAGCACCCATTGTGGTTTTTGAAAGTGCTAGAAATAGAGTTGTGGAATGTGAATGCAAAAAAATTAAGTGTAAGTGCATTTTGTAATGTCACAATGCTAAATGTATGTCATTACTGGATTGGTAAAGCTAAACTTTTTTTTAAAACATCTAGACTATATTGTAAGCATTATTAAGAAATGCTGAGAAATATTATTAAGAAATGCTGAGAAATAACGATAAGTTTCACTGCTACTTTTAGTTACACCCCTGTAATAGACCTGACCCAAGAGATAGACCCCACAATGTAAAACAATATTGTTGGTTTAATTTTTTTTTTTTTTAAAGTAAGTAATCTGGTTGCCTTAACATTTTGAGTTTATTGAAATGAAAAATTGGAGTTGATATATGAAGGAAATATGTTTAATTAATAGAAACTCAAAATATTATTGTATCTGAACCACATAAAAAATTTGATAAATCATGAAAATAGCACAATTTGGCATGTCTCACTGCGTCATCACAAATAAAACACACACAATTACCACAAAATCGTTTAATAATATTTGAATAAATATTCTCAAAAATGTTCATTGAATTAACTCACATTTTGAATTTCAATGAACTATTAAGAAAATTAAGGCAACCAGGTAACTTTTTTGTGCATAAAAATGAAAACCTCCAGGCAAAACAGCCAGAGGAATACCCAAATTCTTTCATTAGAACAAGACATCATGCTCAACATCCAATATATAGAGATTAAAGAGTACAAAACTTTCTGTCCTGTAGTTGTAGCACCAGTTCTGTGTGGCAAAAACACAACTCACACAACCTTCTCAGAACAGATTTAGATAATGTTGTTTACAACTAACAGGTAAGGTGGAGACTGCTGGGATAAAACACGACCTACGTAAAACTGAACGAGCTCTTAGCCCATGGCTGAATACAACAGGGTAAGGTGAAATATATTTGTTCTGATTTCACTGGAACTGGGATGTTTTGAAAGGAAGAATTAAAATAGAAGGCATTCATTTGCAAGTGTTATACTGTTCTGCTAATTACTTAGTCATGTGGTAGCCTGGGGGAGATAAACGGACAAAATATGTGAGGCTCTGATGCAAAATTTAGAGCAAATATTTAAAAATGAATAAAACTCATAGCACTTTGACTCAGTCTTACTTAAAGTGCAGCTATTTCCGCATGAGTGTCCATCTGGTGTGCACTCCCTTTTATTGACAGCACATTTGGTGCCCCATTACAACTGATTCTACTTTTCCCAGCGTACATCTGGCTTTCTGGCTGTTGTTTTGTATTTTCCCCCACTTTGTCATCTTTGATGAAGCCATTTCAGTTGGCTGTGTGATTTGGTCCACTTAGAGTTGAGTGACATTGGGGGGAAAATATAGAAATATCAGATTTACTATTCACAAGTGCAAGATATCTAGGAAAAACTCCAAGTAATGAAGCCATTTAGCAAACACCTTTATCCAAAGTCACATTCCTCCTGCAACCTATAGGATTAAGTGCCTTACTCAAGAAAACAATGATTAAGGCTTAAGGTGGGTCTATGATTTCCGGAATCACAGTCAGTCATAAAAATTAAATTAACTGTTTAACATGGAACAGCATGGAATTTTTAGCCTGATGTGGTCATAGTCAATTCTAGTCAGAATATGAGTCTGAAACTGCTCCATTGGGCTGTGATTATGGGGCGTGTTTAAACCGAACCAGGAAAGACCTCAAATGGATAGACCTACAACCAATCAGAGCAACGGAGCGGCGCATAACGTTAGTTGTCAAATGTCAACAGAACGCAACTGCACTGTGTTGCCAAGTCTGCGGTTTTCCAGCGGGTTGAAGCAACCTCAATTATGTGATATATAGACCCAGGAGTGCGAATTTTAGTAGACAACCATTGCCAAAATAACACACATTTTACCTCCCAAATGCCATTTTTTCTGGAGAACCAGAAAAGATGAGGATGAGATGAGATGAAGAAAAAGATGATTGTAAACAATCTTTGCCGGTGTTGTAAAAAAAAGAGTTTCTAACAGAAATAGTGAAGGTGAGTACATACGAACAAGTTCTCCGTTTAGATTTAGAACAAATTCAACCAAGCGCCTTTGATGACATGGACGATTACTTTACTGTTTATCATCTGTCCATCATCGTCTAAAGCCCGCCCTGACAATTTCATTGGTCCAAACAGTTTCTGTTCAGGCATAATCAATCCTCCATGGATCAAGTCCAGACTGAACTGCCCAAGCTCAAATGCGGGGCTGAGTTCATCCAGGCTATGGAATTTGGCAAATGTTGAATGAATAAATCAAAAGCAAAGCTGTATTAACGTAATGAAATCAAGATATGACCTTCCTGTGAATATTAAACCGCAAAAAGAATGCTATTGAAATATGTTCTATATGTTCTGCGTGTCTCTGTGTGAATAAGAGCTGCAGTTTTGTCTACTACATCCTCAAGCATGCGTGATGCTCGTGGTGTTTTCAGCGTCTGCCATCTCACTGCAATACTCCACGGGAACTGCTTTAAGAGTTTACTTTCACCATTTCATTTGATAAAACTACTGCCAGATACACACAAAAAACTCAAAGGTCTTCTTCACTACAACCCACAAAATTAAATGTAAATTTAGGGAGAACATTCATGACTACTGTACAACAGAATGCAACAATAATAGTTTATAAAACCCTGTGCATCTTATGGACATTTCTGTCTGTTTCTGTATTTGTGTTGTGTTTTGTTTTGTTTTAATCATTTTGCCTGTGTTAATGCCAAATGCATACTTTTTGGTAGCCTGACAAGCCAGACCCACATCAAGATGTTTGGTCTGGAAACTCACTGGAGACAGGGCTCAATCCGAGGAGCGGGATAAACGGTTGTCTTTCAAACTCCCTCTGCACACGATAGGATAGCGCTACACCAACCAGAGCAACGAAGGTGAAACAGAGCTTGTTGATAGATTAAACATTCACCGTATCCGGTCGGCTAAACTCCGAACACATCTTCCCTTTTTAAGAATGACTTCAGTGCCGTTCTTTGTCCTTTTCTCAAGGAAAGCTTAACTCCAAGTCTTCCAGATTCTCGCGGTCAGAGCTGATTCGAAAGACCGCCGTTCGCCAGTTTCTGTGTTTACTAGAAGCACGCAAACGCAACTCAGCCGTCGTCATTATGGCCCCGCCCACTGACTCTATACACGATGTGATTGGCCCGGCAAGAGTTAGGGAAATACAGCTCAGAAGGGTATTGAGAGTTGCTAGACGACACTCGAGGGCAGATTAAATTTGCTGCCGCTAGGGTGCGTCTAGATTTCTAGGCTAACTTTTTGGCACATTTTGGCACATGTTTTTACTGCCAAGGATCTTCTTTATAATAGACCAAAGTTAAGTCTGAGCTCCCAAGCTTAACATTTTTATGGCACAGACATTTTTATCCTCTATGGACCTCAGAGTGACTTTTTTTAGTTGACGCACAAGGGTTAAAACTTAAAACATTCTATAAGCATTATATAATCACAATGTTTTGTCAGTTTTATTTAAAAAAGTAAACCTCTGTTGTGCAGCACTTTGTTTAGCAAAAATAAAAAGGAATTGATTACATTTTAAAAGATCATTGTTAAAGTTACGCATTATTTTATTTCCACCGTTTTAGAAAATACATTTGTATTAAATCTAAAACAAGCTCAAAAATGGCACTTCTGGAAAGAAATAAAACATTTCATATAGAGTACTATTATTGTTATAAAAAATAAAAAATACAATTGGCAAAGAACAAAAAATTGTAGGGCCTCATTACAAGTAGGGTTCAAACCAGCAAACATTTGGTTACCATTCTGCTACACCACCCTCCAACTGCTACGCTCTTAAAAATCAACTTTCCAAATCATAAAGCTGTTGAAATGATTAGCTTCTCTCCGGTTTCAGCAGTCTAAAGATGTGGTCGTAAAAGCGGAATGGAACAGTTAACCAAGCCTTTCATTCAGTTCCTTTAGTCCGTCCTCTCTGACATTGCAACCCCTCCCATGTCTCCTCCTATAACGCCTGCACTTGTCAGCATGTCCATGATGATCTGATATGCATTATTCATTAGGGCTAAGTAAGCTACATTTAATTTCCAAATCAGCTGCTCACATTCCCTTTAATGATATGCTAATAGCTAAGGAGACTCAATTCCCTTAGCAGCAGTCCCTCAGACTGGGAAAGTGTTTAGGATTGCATAATCGCACCACGATAAGCGTCGCATTAGCCTTTATGTTTTCCTGTCTGCCGTGTCCTGTTCTATCTCAGTCAGCAGAGTTAGCAGAACAATTATCTCTTGGAAACATGAGGTGTGTTAACACACATGCATACTGTATATGTGCCGAGCTAAGTGCTTTTATTAGCTTATAGGTTTTAAGCTTCAGGAAAACATTCTGTTCGCCGAATACACTGTGTTTTAAAGCAAACGGGAACTTGTAATGCACAGGTTAATTTACATTTCAAATGACATGGCTTTGATTCTAGCCTAGCACTGTTACACAATTTGAAAACGTTTGATCTTCTGAACTAGCCAGCATTCCACCACACCAAAGGTTTCCTTCACATATTATTTTCTTTCCTCCAACCAATCCTTTTCTTTGACATTAGACTCTGCACAGCCAAGAGAGGGACAAGTTTAGTTCATTTTCCTCTTCATTTGTACTGTACCTCCTGATCACATTGGTGTGATGTTCTTTTTGTCTTGTTTTCCAGTGAAAAAAATGTCTAGAGATTCTTAAATCAAGATACATTTACTGGAGAAGCAAAATGACACAACATATGTTTTATTTATTTATGTCTTTTGTTTTATGTGAAACTGATCAAAATGAAGTGATTTCATGATTATAACAAGAACAAATATCTGCCAGCAGGCTGAGAAAAATTAACTTAACTGAAAGGGAGGTTTTCATAACTGACAGATTAATCTATTTGTTCTTGTTTTTGTTCAGTTTTCAAGATTTCATTTTACATTTGCACCTTAAGTAAATGTATCTTGATTTAAAGATGTTTAAATACTTGTATTGGAAAACAGGACAAATATTTTAAAAATTGCAATCAATGCAACATCATGTCATGACATTAATAATTATTTGTCCAATAGTGAATTAAGACATTTTAAAGACTTTTTTAAGACCGCAGAAACACTGTTTAAGTATGTTTCCCCATTAATTTGCTCTATATGAATTCAAGGTAAAAAAATTACTGACCAACTAGATAAAATATATATATATATATATATATATATATATATATATATATATATATATATATATATATATATATATATATATATATATATATATATATATATATATTTTTTTTTTTTTTTTTTTTTTTTTTTTTTTATCCAGTTGGTCAGTAAGTAATTTTATTTTTTATATGTATAATAGAAAACACACACACACACACACACACACACACACAAAAAACAATATGTGTTTTATAATAGAATACACAGTCTAACAAAGCACTGCAAATAATGTGGTGATAAACAATGGTAAAATATAAAATGTATATAAAATATAAAACCTTTATTACTATAGAGTATCTGTCTATATATTCTATCTAGTCTATATGTATTCTATCGAGTCTATCTATCTATCTATCTGTCTATCTATCTATCTATCTATCTATCTATCTATCTATCTGTCTGTCTGTCTGTCTGTCTGTCTGTCTGTCTGTCTGTCTGTCTGTCTGTCTGTCTGTCTGTCTGTCTGTCTGTCTATCTGTCTGTCTGTCTGTCTGTCTGTCTGTCTGTCTATCTATCTATCTATCTATCTGTCTGTCTGACTATCTATCTATAATTATCTACATCTAAATTATTTTTCTATAATATTTAACTGTTAATAAAACATACTAGCCTGGATGCCAGCCGAACTCAGCCCCGCATTTGAGCTCGGGCAGTTCGGTCTGGACTTTATCCATAGAGGAGTGATTATGCCCGAACAGAAACTGTTCAGACCAATGAAATTGTCAGGGCAGACTTTAGACGATGATGGACAGATGATAAACAGTAAAGTAATCCTCCATGTCATCAAAGGGGCTTGGGTTGAATTTCTGATCTTAAACTGAGAACTTGTTCATAATTCATTCTCCTTCACTATTTCTCTCAGAAATGATGCTCGTGTTGGTAAGTACTCTGTGTATCCCTAAATTCTATTTTTTACAACACCGGCAAAGATCGTTTACACTCATCTTTTTGTTCTAATATTACTTATTCCAGCGTGCGTGCAGACAGGGATGCCAAGTTTTTACAACAAAACCTGCCAACTACTAGCCCAAAACAAGCCCAATAGCTTTTCAGGGTGGGTTCTCCGGAAAAAAAGAAATGGCGTTTGGGAGGTAAAATGGGTATTATTTTGGCAATGGTTGTCCACTAAAATTCGCACTCCTGGGTCTATATATCACATTATTGAGGTTGCTTCAACCCGCTTGAAAACTGCAGACTTGGCAACACAGTGCAGTTGAGTTCTGTTGACATTTGACAATTAACGTTATGCGCCGCTCCGTTGCTCTGATTGGTTGTAGTTCTATCAAATTGAGATCTTTCCTGGTTCGGTTGAAACAAGCAGTATCAGACTCATATTCTCACTAGAATTGAGTATGATGAGGTCAGGCTAAAAACATACACTGATCCTAAATAGAATGAACATCTCTGGCAGATACTGAATCGGGACAACACGAGACGTAGGTCAGTGAAACTGAAAACTCCTTTAAAGTCTGTGAAGGTCGAACCGAGCGTTGTTAAATGGGACGGTCTAGCATACAGAGGATTGCTCGTCGCCTATAGCAACTGTGAAAGTTGCCATTGACGAGTGGCAGTGAAGTTTGTACTGGACTTTTTTGAAAGTTATATTCAACTGTCTGAAAACAAAACAGGGTTCACACAACCTGCAGTCTATAAAAATCTATAATCTCAGTAAGATACAAGTCAACGTTTGAACTGCTCTCAAGTTTTTTTTATAATTTTCATTAGATATTTGAGTACCCAATACTTACATTCTTACATTTAAATGTGTAATCCGGTATTTTCTCTCAAGAATATCCAGTTTTTACCAGCGCACAATGAATATTTGGATAGGGACACGGCTAGTGTCATGCACGAGAAACACTGCTTTACATCTATTCCAATCATCAGTTTCCAAACTTAGTAGTCCTTCTAAATTTTTTGTATGGGCAAAAGTTCCTAAAAAGGCAGCAGCAACCTGGGGTTTTCACTCAGAGCTAGGGAAATTAATATATGGCTCATCCATATGTTCAGTTTTCCAGGCTGCAGCAAATCTATGAACTGATGAGCACAGCATTATTCCTCCATGTGTGCAATCCACTTCTGCGTCTTTCATTTTCTCTCTATTTCCCACAAGTAATTCCATTAGTTCAGATCTAGAGATGATGAATGCCACCTGTTGCACTTTGCAAGATACTTTCTGAAACTGTTTATAATTACCTGCCCACAACCCCTTGTTATTACCACCCGATGAGGTTGTTTTCAACAAATGGAAGAAAATGCCTTTAATGCGTCAAGCACCGAAAGGGGTCTTCCTGTACTCAAGCGTCCTTTAATGACAACTAACCAAGTCGATGGAACTGCACGCCACAATTTCAAGCTAAATCATAGAGAAAATCAAGAGCAACGGTGTTCACAAAATCAATTTTATGCTAACTTCATTTGCATGTCCGTTGCAGCCCATCTTTCTGTCTGCGATGAAAATACAGTATTAGTGCAACCTAAAAAAAAAAAACGATGATGAATTAGACGTCTAAGAGCACGCCTGAGCTAATGATAATCCGAAGGCGAAAATCTGAGATGACCTTCAGCGAGCACCTGCACATTAATCATCCAGTGATACAGCCAGCATTTCATTACCAGCTCCCGTATGATAGGTGCTTTCCTAAATGCCTGTGATCTATTACATCATCGCAATTAACATGGCAGTGCGGCTGGTGGCGGACAGACTTTTGGGCTACAACGTGGCACTACAGGTGACCACATAAATGAGGTTGCGGGTCTATACAAACATTGCATTTTTTTTTAAATGTTAGAGTGAAGTGCAAAGAATAACATTTATGGACTCACAGTCAACAATTCTCTCCTTCAGGAGAAGAAAAAGCATTATTATTACAGCACCTCCACCACATTCTGTTAGAGTGGCTGTTTCTGATTTTGTTAAGGTTTCTGCCAACAAACACTTCAGGCTTGATTTTCTCTCCAATGCTACAAGCCAAGATGCTGACTTACTCGGAACAACAACCTGTGCGAGGAACAGATTAATCATTTAGACAAGGAGGAAGAGAACGGTTCTAGAGTGAAAATAAAAAGAAGGGAAGTGGGGAAAGACTGCCTTCTCACATAAACAGTGTTTTGCCTTGAAAGTATGAGCCAAGCCAAACTCAAATCCAAATTCCATTTTTCCCACAATCAGATTACTGTCAATCCGCTTTCATGCTGCTCACCAGAATCAGGAAGTCTTGGCTACGGCGTCGCTACATCAATCTGGTGTTACTGTGGTCAGACCGCCAACCCAAAGCAGACCACCTGCTTTTTGTGACTAACTGGACCCCCGGGGTCAGCTGGAGATCGGGTTTGAAAACAAACCGTTGCAATGACCTTATCAATGTAGTTTTTAGCAAAGATAACATGATGACAATAAGAGAAAATCTCCACCAATGTCCTCTCTGCCTCTATGAGCTATAGCTGTTCTAACCCTCTAATCAGTCTCAGACCCGATAGCGCTCTGCTTCAGAAGGAGGGTCATGAGGAGGACGTTTAGGCTTCTCTGGAGGAAGTCGTGTGGAATAAGCCCTCGCTAAAGTCTAATCTGCTGTGCAAATTCCTGTGACGGGTGTCAAGGACTTTGAGACCTCAGCAAAGAATCACACTTATACACACATAAACAAATTGTAAAAGCCAAAAATGCAAAAACACAGCAACATTCCAACAACAACGTAAAATTAACCTACAAACATAGTATATATAAAAGTCTTTCTTAAATAAATGAAAAATAGCAAAAATATGATTTTGAATATGAAAATAGCCTCAGGTATCATTAAAGCAGGCTGAAGGTCAGTGAACAACTAGGTAATTTCTTTTCAATTAAAACCACAAACATATATCAATGATCTGTATGCACAAGCTCTGGAGTGGCACAATGGCGATAGCACGTTGTAAAAAAAAAATATTTTAGCTGCTTAAAATGAACTAAAGCAAAACAATTGCTATACATTTTAATATACAACTTAATTTACTTGTGCTTAATCCACTTAAATATATTTCACATCAAAGTTTACTTAATACATTTGTTTTGGGATTACATTAATGATTTTCATTGCTTTTACTGAAACTGGGTGGAGGATTTTTAGTTCCCAGCATGCTTTGCATTTGGCCAATCAGGAGAGTAAATGTTGAAATTAAATGTTGACTGTTCAATTTTTGAATATTTAAAAGAGTTTCTGTCATGATGTTTGTAGGGGCTGTTTGTATGTTTTGGTTTGTCTCCTTGTATAAATATTACTTACAAAAATGGACTTCAACAGCAATTAGGTTTCTGTGATTCACTAGTGCACAGAGATGGTGTGTTCCGCTCTGCCACTTACTGTAGTGCTTCATCCAGCCTACCTGTATCCATCGCCCTGCCTACACACAGTGTTTGTAGTGTGGTGGCTGCAGAAAGGTGTCTCTGTCGGTAGGATTTTGTGGCGTAGTGGCCATTGTTAAAAAACAACTCCGGTGAAAAATGAACCTATAGGTAATTAACACATGGTTACCGAGTAAATCGTTCTCTGGGATGCGTTTTCATGAAAATCTAATGTAAAGAGTTTTATCTCTAAAAAGATAGCAAAAGACGCTTGTCTAGGGGGCATAGAGTAAGTCAAATTAAATCGCTAGTTAATACCACTAAAAAGGCTCAAAATAGCCCCACACTAACACGGTAACATAATGAGGGTCCCTACATGCAAACTGAAGCATTGAGAACTTTGTAAGTGTACAAACAGTTTAATAAGAAGACACTTTATAAAGACGTATACAGACAGTATACAGACAGGAGCCATCTTGGGGAAAAAAAGTCTCGACAAGCCGAGTCGCGAACGCTGTGTTAAGTGATAACTGTGACTTGGAATCTCATATGGTCTGTTGTTTTCAGAAAAAAAAGCATTGAACGCAACAGAAAATAAATAAATTAAATAAAAGATTTCACAAACCTAATTCCTATCGACCAGCTCACTTAGCACAGCGTTTGTGGCTCAACTCCTCAAGACTGTTTTCCAAGATGGCTCCTGTCTGTATACGCGTAATGTACTGTCTTTATGAAGTATCTTCTTATTAAACTGTCTGTACACAAAGTTCTCATTGCTTCGGTTTGCATGTAGGGACCCTCATTATGCTGCCGTGTTACTGTGCGTTCACACCCCCGGCGGCGAGAGCGGCAAGCTGGCCGGAAGTCATTCATTTTCAATGGGAGCCGGGCGGCGAGCTCCGGCGAGAGCGGCGCGGCACGTCTTGGACGATTTGGGCGTCGAGGAGAGTTGAAATCAGCTCAACTTTATGGTAATGAGCTATGACGCGGTTCGGCGGCAACAGGCGGCAACCAGTCAGAATGTAGAAGTGCTCCGCTTGAGAGAAATCCAGATAACGCAGGCCTGTAAACTTTGGTTCCGACCACATTAGTTTCCAAGCAAATTGTAGGAGAGGTTGATCATTGCTGTGCGGGTTTCCCTATCATTTATGACAAGATCATTCATAGTGATGTGTAATTTGTTAAGAAGTCGCGCAACACTATTTTACAGGCGCTAGAACGCTCGTTGTTCAGCGGGTATGCAATTAATTCTTACTTTCACATTTAAACGATTTCATGAAGTTAATTTATACCCTACTTGTGGTTAGTATATCCATCAACATGCTTGTTTGATTTGCGGCCTCTTTAAATACAGTTTAAAAAAAGAAAAAACATTCGGTCTACGTCAGAGCGACAGCACGTCCACGGAGCTTTCTACAGCGTCGTTGTCAGGGCGGCAAGAGCGAATTTTGATGCTCTCGCCGGCGGCGGTGTGAACGCACGGTTAGTGTGAGGCTATTTTGAGCCTTGTTAGTGGTATTAACTAGCGATTTAATTTAACTTACTCTGTGCCCCATAGACAAGCGTTATAAGCTAAACTGTTTTTAGAGATACAACTATTTACATTCGATTTTCAAGAAAACGCATCCCAGAGAACAATCTACTTGGTAACCATCTGTTAATTACCCCAGGTTCATTTTTTCACCAGAGTTGTCCTTTAAGGTCAACCAAAGTCCCTTTAAGACAAGTAATTTTACTCGGCGACCATTTTTGAAACGCATCTCAGGTATGCAAGTGCATGAGGAAAACATCAAAGTCTCCAAAACTGTTCACCAAACTTGTGATTTAATATCCAAAATTTCATATTCAAAATCACCAAATAAATTTCTGACAACTGTCTCTGTGGTGTGACAGGCAGCGGGGCGAGGGACCGCGAGAGCGGGCCGGTGATTAATGTTCACGAGTGCCAGCTGCGTGGCACACCGGTCTCGTCTCGCGGCCATGTGACGGGAGCATATAAGGAGGAGCAAGGGCTGCGGAAGAGGAGAGAGGACCAGGCCTGGAGTTTAGGTTATGTTTTGTTTGTGTGTTTGTGGGCAGTCGTCCATGAGGGGCTGCCCACGTTTTATTGTGTGTGTTTGCGGGCAGTCGTCCGTGAGGGGCTGTCCGCGGTTTTACTTTCGTTTTGTTTATTTCTTTTGAATTAATAAATGTTGAACGTCCGCCGGTTCCCGCCTCCTTCCTTCCCAGCTACTAACTGCGTTACAGTCTCATAAATGTTTTTTCTAAACGCTCAAATCATGACAAAAAAACTACATTTCTCAGCCTGGACAAAGCTAATGCGCAGTACAAGCAGCAACATCCTGCGGTCTCTCTTGAAGCCAATACGGAGTGACAAACTGCAATTCATCGACTGGCCGCTAGGGACAGGCTCCAGTCCAGAAGGGAGCAGAATCTCATTGAGCTCCATGTTAAAATGCCCAAATTTACAGCAGAAAAAAACATGCTTACAGCCTGGTACAAATTGTGGTTTTGGTAAACGGCTAATTTTGCCCTTCAAATGAGAGGGGTGAATTTTTGTATAACTCATTCGTTAACATTATATAAAGCCTTGTTCTGCATAATTAAGGGTGTGGTCACTTTGAGTGACAGTTGGATTGCCGTTTGTCTGCTATCTGTTAGTCATCGCGTCACCTAAGCTCCGCCCACGTCCCACCTCTTTGCCCATTTTCTGTTATCCGGGATTGACCCGCGATGATGCACTGCTAAAATGACAACAGCCAGCTCGACCCTACTTTACACTTCAGAACCACTCTTCAGAATCCTATGAGTGATGTCACAGACACTACATCCATATTTTTTTAGTCTATAATGACGCAGTCCTAAACGCATGTCTCAGAATACAGCCTGTTTCTATAGCAACCGGAGCTTCTAATGGCAGCTGCAGTGATACGTGACTTTACTAATCAACGATTGGCTCTTTAATTTAGAAGCCAGGGCTTTTTCGCCAAATTGGGCATTTCACTTAATCCCATTTATAAGTAATCGGAGTGCACCAACTGTTATATATATGTTTTAAATGAAGAAATACATGTTGTGTAACCACTTGCCTCAAACATCAAGGTCAACCAAATTTCTACACTAAAAAATGGCTTTTTGATAATAATAATAATACATTTGATAATAATAATACAACAATACAATACATAAAATGTATTATTATTATTATCATCATCATCATCATCATAAAGCCATTTTTAGTGCAGAAAGTATTGAATTAAAAAGTTACCTCATGTGAATCTACCCAAAATGCATTTTTAATTTTGGTTAAAATATAAGGGGGAAAGAAGTAAAAGCAAATAAATAATGCAATTTTAGGTGCTCTTTTTTAACAAGCCTTGTTCATATCACCATTTACATAAAAAATTCAACAAAATTTAAATAAAAAAGAAACATTGATTAAAAGTTAATGTCTAAATATTAGATACGCATGATTGTATGTTATATTTTATAGTTTTATCCCAAAACGTATCACGACCCACCAGATGAGAACCATTCATTTACAGTGCTGATTCTGACACTTTTCGACACTATCTCTGTGATATTCACGCAATGATTCACATCGGGTAATCGGTCAACCACGATAAGACACAGATCCTCTCCTCAACGAAGACCCCACACAGGGTAAGATATCATACGGCAAGACTATTTTCTGAGCAGTGGGTAGAAAAAGTGCATTTTACAGCAGTGCCTCTCAGCGCTAGGGAAAACAGATTACATCCGTTTGTGCTCCGATGCCCGCCTGACAGCAGCAGTGCCTGGTACACCTGCCCTCCAACTTTGAGTGCATGCATTATTCAGCATCGCTACAGCTCTGCGTGCCACCGGTGTTGTCGTCTAAAACTGCAGGCGTCCATGTGCCGTAATCAAAGCAGGCCAGTGAGCAGCTTGTCTCGCTGCGATATCCTGCAGTTTCTACATGATAGTTTTTGAGAGACTAGGAGGGGAGGAGGAGGAGGAGGAGGAGGAGGAGGAGGAGCTGGCTCTAGTTTCCAGATTCACCTTTATTTTTTTGTGGTACTTTAACTGCCATTGGTAGTGGTTTAAAACTACAAATTTAATAGTCTACATATTAATAATTAAAAAACTAAAATTCACTTACTAATTATAATTAAAACCTGTGAATAATCACTATAAATAGTAGTAATTGTTGGATTATATACATATTTAATTTAGAAATTAAGAAATAGAATGTTGTCTTTTCTGAGATCTGCAAAATTACGAAATAATGCATCCCCTCTGTGTTCTTATCAGCATGGAGTTATGCATAATAATATTTACTGACTAAATTTATGTCCATTATTTAAAACATTTGTCAACTGAAACTAATGAACAAATGCAACTTTAATTAGTTTTAAATTAAGCTTTAATGAACCATTCACAAGTACCCACTCAGGTTCCTCTGCTTCAAAAAGAAAGGACATATAAATATCTGCAACGAATTATATATATATATATATATATATATATATATATATATATATATATATATATATATATATATATGGTGAATTTGTGAATTGCGTTTTTTTGGTTTTGCATCAGTGAACCGCTTGTCCTTAAAGGGACAGTTCACCTCTAAAATGATGTTAATAAAAAAAAAGACCTTTTAATAAATGTTGTATATTGAAGACTATGTAGTTTTTAATTTAAGTCTACATTTATTCATTCAATTTACTTAAATGCTATCTCTGAGCTGCCACTGTAAATCTTTATTATATTTATTTTATATTATACAATATACTGTGTACAAGGGTTTTTTAGGTAAAGTTTTAAGTTTAAGTAAGGGTTTTCAAGTCTTTTAAGTAAAATAAAGAAAGAGTATTGCAATAAAAGCATTTTCTCCTTAAACTTTTTCTGTTCCTGTCGCTTAAGAGTGTGTGTGTGTGTGTGTGTGTGTGTGTGTGTGTGTGTGTGTGTGTGTGTGTGTGTGTGTGTGTGTGTGTGTGTGTGTGTGTGTGTGTGTGTGTGTGTGTGTGTGTGTGTGTGTGTGTGTGTGTGTGTGTGTGTGTGTGTGTGTGTGTGTGTGTGTGTGTGTGTAAATTGTTACTCATCAGGCAAGGCACTGCAGTCTTGAGTTTGGGTGTCACCGATGTTCTCAGGTGGTCTTTCCAGGGGCAGATAACAGACGTAATCTCTCTCTCATCTGGCTCTCACTGCTGGGCTCTTTTCATTGGAGCAGCACTGACATTGCAGGAAAAAATTTTTTTCCTTGCTATTCATAGAATACATTATCAGAAGACATCAGCTGTTGGTTAAAAGGGCTAAAAGCATCTATTTAAGAAATACCAACTGTGAACCTAGTGATTTCACACTTCCAAGGAATACTTTCTAAGTAGTCAATTGTGCCACCTTTGACTGCTAATTATGTGCCGGCGCAGTGGGAGAAACAGGGGGCAATGCATGCAAAATTATCATGCAATATCCAACTGCGAAGATTCTATGACTGAAGAAGCAGAGGATCATCAAATCCATATCTCACACTGCATATAAATCTAAATTGTATTTCAAGAATTGGGAAATTTAGTGCAGATGACAACAGCTGATGATGTGAAAAAAGAACGGGGGGAAACAGCAAGATGTGACTCAATGGTCAAAACATCTGCAAACTGATTGTTGTCAGCTAGTCATAGGCTTTTCAATTGCCAGCCCTGGTATAATCAGAACAGTATAAAAAAATGTATCATATTTGAATGTACGTCAATGATCTGTTCAACTTATCAGTTCAAAGATCTACTCTGTTTAATGAACTATATAACAGGACAACATGGAATCAAACTTGATCAAAATGTAACATTCTCCTCAATCTCTGAAATGACGTACATTCTCAACTGATGCCACAAAGGCCATATTTTTAACCCCATTTTTCACAATCCCCTCACTTTTCCCAACATATAACGCAAGTAGCATCCTCAGTATTACAATATAAAAATAGACTTCCATGGTACGAAGGGGAAAAAATACTATTGAAGTCAATGGGGCCCATCAACTGGTTGGTACTTGATCTTCTTCTACATATCTTCTTTTATGTTCAGCAGAAGAAAGAAATGCTTACAGGTTTGCGACAACTTGAGCATGAGTAAATGACTCATTTTTGAGAGAACTATCACTTTTAATAGAAAGTTCAAATAAACAACATTTATTTTAAAGAAAAATATTCGGTAGCACTTTATTTTACGGTGACAAAGTTATATATTTACTACATACTTACTCTATTAATAACATAAATACAAAATTTGCATCATTACAAATAACTAATCCAAAACTAACCATAACTCTACAGTAAGTACATGTACTTTTACTAATATTAGTTTCATGAGATTACTATACATTCTATAGTACTTATTTGAGTAAAATACTCAAATAATGCTCAAAAAATACTCAAGTAATGAAGTACTATGTAACTATGTCACCTTAAAGGGATAGTAAATTGGCCCATGTAAATTAGCCCATGATTTACTCACCCTAGGCATCCTAGGTGTATATGATGATCTTCATACAGACTAATAAAATCAGTTACATTAAAAAAGTCCTGGCTAATCCAAGCTTTATAATGTCAGGGATTGTTGCTCTGTTTTTGAAGTCCATAAAAATGCATCTGCCCATCAAATAACATACTCCACAGGGCTCCGGAAGGTTAATAAATGTCTTTGGAAGTGATTTAATGTGTTTTTGTAAGAAAAATATCCATATTTAAAAGTTTATAAAGTATTGCTTCGGCCGATCGCCTTCCGTATTCAAATTATGGAAAAAGTTTGTAAAATGCCTCTGCAGTTCAAAAGGCTTGCTACCAGTTACGCTCATCAGACGTCATGTACGCATCTTAAACTCCGAGAAGGCACTTTCAACACTTTTCCACGGAAGGAAAAGTGGAAAAAAAAATTGTCTCATGGGGATGAAAGACTACAATTCCCAGAATGCTTCGCTGCCCTGTGAGGCCATTCACAAAGCCACCAACTTGATTACTGTGACTGAGTTGGAGAAGACACTACAATTAAAAACTGAACGTGTCTGTTCAATATAATGAGTGAGTCACCGCGCGAGTATCACAGCACTGAGCACTAACTGCAGGAGTGAGATAAATGAGCTGAATGAGCTCTCGTGATGAGAGCTGAGGTAATCGCGACTACACTCGCGGCATACATCCACAACGCGAGTTCAGTCTGGCGCGTTTCAGTTCATGCCTTTGCAAGCTTAACTTTCATAGAAATTAATTTGAGAAGTTAAAAGACTTACATTGCTCACCATAGCTCCGTTTAAATGAGTGCCTGTAGCTGCGAGCTGAGCTCTGAGTGTGATCTCCATCCCCCATGCGCGGCTTCAAAACATGCAGAAATGGCTCCCTCTGCTGGCTGTAGTCTTTAGCCTTTGACCAAACATTCCTTCTACGATGCAAATATCGTCAATTTGCATCATAGGAGGAATTTTTCCATAAATAAAATGCATAAATCTCTTGTCTCAGGGGGCTATGAGGGGGGAAAGCACATTTATTTGAATATACTCCAGGGTTTCTACTGATACAAACCCATATGCTAATCGCTGAAGTAACCCTTTAATGCATCCTTGCTGAATAAAGTATTCATTTATTTCCAAGAAAGAAAAAAGTGCTGTCTCCAGAGGCGCATTTATGTTGACATGATTATTATAAAAGCACAAAAACTGTCTAGTAATAATCGTTACATCACACAAAAGTGAGTAGTCATTTAATTGCTGTGATGGGAGGCACAAAGAGCAGGTGGTCTGGTCTGCGGAGAGCAGGAGCATGGTTAACTGCGTGGAACGTCCCTCATTACATGAGTCACACGCAGTGGCCCATTACAGAGCCGCAGCACCTGGGAGCTCCCCCATGATCCCTTGCACTGTTCTCATGGAGTAATGAGACATGCTCGTCCTTCTCCAAATCATCCAATGCCAACCCTCCTTCTCAAAATTTAGAGCTGAAATATGATAATGTGCAAATGTGGTGAGTTTATCTCATTCTGCTTTCTAGTTGCCCAGAATTTGAATCATGAAAATGCACTAGCCAGGACCTTGATCAGCTAAACACTGAGACACTGATAATTCAGTTGCATGCAGCATGATTGTGCTATCAAATGGTGTGCTAACAAAAAAATACCATTTGTTTATTGTGCATTTTGTCATATATAATAAAAAGCAGAGCGGGGAAAAAAGGTCAGAAATGTTTGAATCATTTCAAATTATTTTGTTTCAATTACTCAATTCATAATTTGTATCACTCAAAACGAACATACTACAAAACCTCATCATGTTGTAAAATGCTAGTCTCACGTAGCCACAGCAGAAGGTCTGGACTGGTAGGTAAAGCAACCAATCAAAGTTTGTCTTATGTTCAGCATCACGTTTAGGGGCATGAAGATACAAAGTCGATGTCCCTACAATAACAGACCGCCGTGTAAAACTCTTGGATATCTTTTAAAGAGTCTATGCCATGACCTTCACATATTCAAGATTCAGCTGATCCTGATAAGTGCTTATCATCACAGACAAACTCGACGGCTTTCTTCCATGCCTTTGTTTCCAGACGGACTGTTAAAGAACGCGACACACACTTCTCCCGGGCATCCTGCAGAATTAAATTCAAAGATGACGATTTTGAAACTCCAATGTTGTTTCCAAGTTTGTTGTTTTTGACTAGTAAAATGCATACTCAAAAGTGATCATTCTGTTACAGTGATGTCCAATGTTAAAAATCTAATTTGAATAAATACTATAATACTAAATGATTAGCATATTTACTTACTATATTATTTGCATAGTTCTCCAAAATATACCATGGTGCATATCTAAAATACTGTGGTAAATGTGCAGAACAACAGAATTACCAATGCTTTTTAGGTGCACATAATTTAAAAGATTTTAAAACCTGTTAATTTGTTCAACTGTCCACAATGCAGAAAAACATTAAATGAGTAAAATCTAAGCAAGAATGATCCGAAACAACCCTCGACCAGTGAGCTGAATCGCCTAGTGAGAGAATAATTAGAAGCCAGATCTCTCCTCTATATTAAATCAGGGGCCTGCATTAATTCCAATCAGCATGTGTAGCCAGGCTTGACTGCGGGCCCCGAGGGGGAAGGAGAACGGCACCCTATCCTCTGTACCCAGGCCTGGCAGAGAGTTCATCTGGCTCAGACCCTGCTCTTCAGGGTTCAGCGCTTCCCTCCAGTGACTGCCATCAGCGCTCAGACTCACACACACAGGTGAGAGACTGCAACCTTTCCCTGCACCAGCTGTTTAACTGTACCTGATGGAGCTGTTCAAATGGCCTTTATACACAGGGGTGGAAATGGCACAAGAATTATTGCCTGGCATTTGCAGCTATGATCCTACAAACAGCAAGCCAGACTGTTTAGGGTGTTTAAGAAATGTTTTTAATTTCAGTGTTTTGAAAGTTTGATCAATGCATCAATAATGAGACTGCATGTTGGTTATTGACTTCAATGCTGTCATATTGATTTGAGTAATGTGTTGGCTTGAATGACATTTAATAAAATATGATTGCTTATTATACTACATGTAATTTAAGATTACATGAACGGCATAAAAGAGTATAAATTGCTTTGTATGTGTAAAGACGTCACAAAAAAACATAGAGCCTAAAGACAAAAAAAATTACAGGTGGGCGGAATATTGCACACTGCTCATTTCATCATACATTTTATATATATATATATATATATATATATATATATATATATATATATATATATATATATATATATATATATATATATATATAGCACACACACTCACACAACACATTGGCTCCTTAAACAGTGTATTGTAATGAAACAATGGTTTGGTCAGGACTTTTCTGGATCTCTTGGTAATATGTTATGCAGTTCATAGAATTAGCACTAGCTAGTGCATTTTCAAATTTTAAAGGCAGAATCACAACGTGATATGCCCATTCATTTCTAGAAAGATTAATTTACAGTACCATAACATTTCTTTTTTGAAATGAGGATATTCAAGAAAAATGTCCTCTTCAGACATGGACATATTCATATGGACCTAAACTTTCCTAACTACACTGTCACTTTCCTATCAAATTAAGCACAAAATAAAATAAAATGTCCACATAGCAGATATTGCTGGATATAACCCATCCCCACCAAGACAAAAAGTTTTACCTTTGATTTGACAACCCAGTACTCCTCTGTCCCATACTGTACATCTCTGAGAGTGGTGAGGTAGTCATAACTGATGACAGCTGTCTGGAAACATTAATTTCAAAGAGAAATATGAAAACTGTGAATAAAACCTGCATACTAGACACAAAAATAACTTTAAAATATTCTGTATTTGCATTATTTTTAGTAATTCACTTAAATGTATTTAATATAAAATAAATATTGAACAGTAAATTAAACCTGTTAATTAAACCTGTAAATTAAACCTGTTTACACCTGCATTTTGGTCGATAGGCAGTTTTGAAATTGGACATTGCGTTATTACTTTCAAAACTTTAAAAAGGACTTAATTTCAACTTCAATTTTTGAACAACTTGGTTAAACATATGACTTAAGCTACCTTTTTAACACTTTCATTTTGGAAGCAGCTTTTACTTCTGCAATAATGTCTTCTTTAAAATGAGACAATCCTTAGGTTTGTAGTACTGTAAAGTTGACAGGGTTAGTTCACCCAAAAATGAAAAGTCTGTCATTAATTACTCACCCGTATGACTTTCCAAAACCTTCGTTCATCTTCTGAACACAAATTAAGATATTTTTGATGAAATCCGAGAGCTTTCTGACCCCACATAGACTGCAATGCCATAAACACTTTCAAGGCATAGAAAGGAAGTAAAGACATTTATCATAAGTCACCTTGCGTACCGCTGACAGCCAGGAGATAGTTATTTTAGTCAATAAAGTTTTAAATATGGTTATTTTTCTTACACAAACGCACAGCTTCGCTTCAGAAGGCCTTTATTAATCCTCCGGAGCCGTGTGGAGCAGTTATATGACGGATAGATGGACTTTTATAGACTTTAAAAAATGAACCAACAAGTCACTGCCATTATAAAGCTTGGAAAAGTTTTTAAATATAAATCTGAATTTTATTTGTCTGAAAGAAGTTCGATTAAACCCACAGTTGTCATGAATGGCAAAATTTGTTATATAGACCAAAACCACAATTTGTTCCAGGCTGTAAACATGTTTGTTTTTGTTTTTTTTCTGCTGTAAAGATGGGCATTTTAACATGGGGCTCATTTAGATTCTTCTCCCTTCTGGAGCCTGTCCCTAGTGGCCAGTTGAGGAATTGCAGTTTACATTATTTCCGTATTGGCTTCAAGAGAAACTGTGATAGAGAGACGCTTGGTTCTGACCAAGCCTGCAGTCTCCCTCTCAGATACTGAAGCTTTCGCGCCTCGATCACCCCCGGGTGACCGGTCCCAGTATATTTTTTCCCCAAAGTTAGTTTATGTCATTGAAGGCAGTTATCATCACGATGATTTCATTTTAAGTGTTCGTTTTTAAAATAAGTTTAGTTTTAGTTAGTTATTGATGCTATAAAAACGGCAGAGGTGGACAGTAACTAAGTACATTTACTTGAGTACTGTACTTAAGTACACTTTTTGAGTATATGTACTTTACTGGAGTATTATTTTTTCTGGAAACTTTTGACTTTTACTTCAATACATTTGAAAGACAAATATCGTACTTTTTACTCCACCACATTTCTATCTAGGTCGAAAGTCTTTTCTGTAGCAGCTCTGAAAGTCGGTGGATGATTTTTTCCATCTTTAAAAGGTTTTTTGGTGTTGTTGTTTCAGACAGTCTGTCAGGAATCACTCTTATAGGGTCATATACATTTTCCCAACTTTTTTTGAACACTGATCAGTTCATAGCAAAATGGAAGAAGATGGTTCTTAGGCACAAGTGTGTGCACCCATAGCCATACTTTGAAAGTATATTTCAGTTTTAAAAAAAATCAAGATTAGTTTTGCTGGCATACACTTGGTGCATGTCTTATAAAATATTAAAAATATAAACATCTGGGAGAAAGAGAAGAGTAAAGTTGGGAGAATATCAGAAATGTATCAGTGTTTTGGATCCGTGCATTCGGCCTTAAAGTGACAGCAGCTTTGTAAAGAGCTTTGTAACTTATATACAAGTATTTAAATGAGTTTAAGTTAGTCGTATGCTAGTACGTCAGACGGAGCATCACTGAATGGCTTAAACCATGATGACAGTGTGCATTTATACAACAATAATAAAATAATTCATTGGCATAAAAAAGGAAATTTACTTTGATACATAAGTACTTTTGAAAACAAATACTTCTGTACTTTTACTTGAGTAAAAATCTGCTTTTACAACTTTCACTTGTAACGGAGTAATATTTGACCAGTAGTACTTTTACTTTTACTCAAGTAATAGAGTTGTGTACTTTGTCCACCTCTGGAAAACGGGAGTGTGACGTCATGATTGAAAGCTGAGATCGACGTCTTCTCTGAGTGAAGTTGTCACTGAGGCACTAACAGACCTTTTCTGGAATTTTTGGTGGCAGATTAGAGCTTTAGCTTTAATTTGTACATTTCCATAACTGTTTATTTCACACCAACATAATTAATTGTTCTGCATCTGCGATAGTGTGTGGGCGGGCTTTTGATATCGTGACTGTACTTCCTGCTCTCTACTGCGCAACTCCGGTCCCGAAATCGCTACTGCGCAGACTCGGTCCCAAGATGTCAGCGCCGTGCAGGCCGCCTGAAAGCTTCAAATCTGGCAAGCAGAAACGGATGATGTCGAATCGTCCATATTTTTTTACGGTCTATGGTTCTGACCAAGCGGCAACCTTCCGCGATCTCTCTTGAAACCAATACGGAAGTAATGTAAACTGCAATTCCTCAACTGGCCACTAGGGAAATGTTTACAGCCGGGTACAAATTGTGGTTTTGGTCTACAGTATATGGCTAATTTTGCCCTTTATGACAAGTTTAAGAGGGGTGAATTTTTTTATAACTCATTCATTTACGTTATATAAAGCCTTAAAGTTCTGCATAATTAAGGGTGTGGTTACTTTGAGTGACAGGTGGATAGCCATTTATCCGCCTTCTATACTCATTGTGTCACCTAAGCTCCGCCCATATCCCGCCTTTTTGCCCATTTTCTGTTATCCGGGAGTGACACGTGATGACTCACTCGCAAGATGGCAACACCCAGCTAGACCCTACTTTAAGCTTCAGAACGGCATAGGCAAAATAGGCAAATGCTAGAGGCGCCACTCATCCATAGGGGGGCCAAAATTAGTGAATTTTCCGGTTTTATTACTGCTACTTTTTTATTAATATTAATTCAAAATATTACCAAAAAAAACGCAACTAAGTGCCCCGATTCTTCCCAGACCGCTGCATCAATCTCCCCTGCCCATCGAGGTACTACTATGAACCTTGTTGTGGTAAAAATGGTACAACGTTGTTCTTTTAAGGGTACTGCCCCAGCGGCAAGCTGTTGTACCCCTAAAGGTACAATTTTGACACCCTATTTTTCTGTGTGTAAGATTTGTGAAAGTGTAAAAGGCTCCTGAAATAAACCGATTTGTACAGTTCCGTCTTTCTTTTAGCTGTGCTTACAGTTTTGGCACAATAATAAATAACGATATATACATATATATATATATATATATATATATATATATATATATATATATATATATATATATATATATATATACATATATATATATATATATATATGTATATATATATATATGTATATACATATATATATATATATATGTATATATATATATGTGTATATATATATATATATATATATATATATATATATATATATATATATATATATATATGTATGTATGTATGTATGTATGTATGTATGTATGTATGTATGTATGTATGTATGTATGTATGTATGTATGTATGTATGTATGTATGTATGTATGTATGTATGTATGTATGTATGTATGTATGTATGTATGTATGTATATATATATATATATATATATATATATATATATATATATATATATATATATATATATATATATATACCACTGAACTGATGTTAAACTTCACAATCAAAACATTGTATGTATGTATGTATGTATGTATGTATATATATATATATATATATATATATATATATATATATATATATATATATATATATACCACTGAACTGATGTTAAACTTCACAATCAAAACATTGTATGTATGTATGTATGTATGTATGTATGTATATATATATATATATATATATATATATATATATATATATATATATATATATATATATATATATATATATATATATATATATATATATATATATATATACCACTGAACTGATGTTAAACTTCACAATCAAAACATTTCAGATGCAATTACTCTTGCTATTTGTGTTTAGGCTGTAGTGTAGGTGCTATTTTTTCATAGTTTAGCTATCATCAGCCTTTACTATATATATATATATATATATATATATATATATATATATATATATATATATATATATATATATATATATATATATATATATATATATATATATATAAACACAACCAAAATATAAAAACCTTGTTACAAGGGGCACCAAGTAAAATCTTGCCTAGGGCAGCAAATTGGTCAGGGCCGGCCCTGCTTATCGGAATCCTATGGGTGACGTCACGGACACTACGTCCATATTTTTTTAGTCTATGGTTCTGACATTGAACCTGGAAGCACTACACTGTATTTACAGTGTGAATAGAATTCAAAAACTGGAACAGAAGAGAAGAATCTTTTTTTAATTTGTCTTTTTCTTTTTTGGGATGACGAGATGGTGGGGGGGAGGGGGGTGAAAGTGGTGATTATGCTGCAGTCTATGTGGGGTCATAGAGCTTTTGGATTTCATCAAAAATATCTTAACTTGTGTTCCGAAGATGAACGAAGGTCTTACGGGTTGGGAACAGCATGAGGGTGAGTAATTAATGACAGAATTTTCCTTTTTGGGTGAACTAACCCTTTATTCAATTAAAAGTATTTAATGATGAAAAAATATTTACCGTTGCAGCTGCCCTCCCAAATCTGACAATGCTGAGATCATTGAAGTCCACATTTTTGCTGTACAGGTAAAATCCTGATGATGCGAACACTGCAGTGGCAACAGATGATACTTTCAGTAGCCGAACAGCCATGTGAGGAACTGCAAAAAAGAGAAACATTATCTATCAGCATTAAGCAGTTGTCCCTGTGGTAAACCTGGCATACTCAAAACATCCGTAGATTTAAAAACAAATAGTTAATTACACTCAAATCAGTATTAGATTCTGATTGGAATAACTGATATTTCATAATCACAATGTTTCATGTGTGCCTTCCCATAGAGTTTGTAAATAAAACAAACATATAATCAATGGGATGCTAATATAATTTCAGAAATAACACATAATAATAAACATAGTTTGATTGTTTACTTTAATTCTGATAATAAACTTGTCAACTTGTAATTTGTAATACAATTCTAATAAACTTTGGGGGCGTGACTTTTACGATGTGACGTCATATATTCTTCAAGATCAACTTGGGCTCATCATGATGCTTTTGGAAAACGCAGCCCTGGTTTACACAAATAGCGTTATGTATCATCAGAAACCAAATAGCGTTATATATCATCATCAGATTTATAAATGAGGTAAATGAAACACTACAGCAATACAGTTTAAGCAAAAGCATATTAAAGCATAAGTAATCCAGTTTCATTCATAACATCAGTCGTTGTAACGTTACTGAAAGACGCGGTCAGCTGATCACAAATAGTGTTTGTGTTATACAAGCGCTTGCATAACAAACACACAAAGAGAATATAACTTAATAACCGACAGCGTTTTATCACATGATGTTAAAAACTGCGATGAATGACTCTTTTGATAAGATCTTTTAGAGAATCATAATACAGCTGATGTATTTACCTTCATTGACTCACGCTGTCATCTACTAACCGGTGTCGCTTTGTGACCTCTAAACTCTGGCGTCTCCGTTGACGTGCATGGCGCACAGCATCATGGTCATTGTAGTTTAGAGAAAAAGACCCACTTTTTTGGTTTGAAAATTAAATGAACATAAATATTTTAAGCTATTGATCCATTTAAGCCATTTTAATGCAAGCCAAAACAGTTTAATTTCTTACACAAATACATTCTCGTAATTGAAACTTAATTTTAACATTTTCGGAAAAGTGCCACAACATTACAAAATGTAATAATAACCACAATCATTTTTTTCTCTAATAAACGATGATTGAGCAGATGTCCACAGCAATAAAAATCATTCCAACCACATTCCTCTTACAGAGAACCCAAGTCAAGAGATCTATTTTAAAATGTATTCCATAAACACGTTATACTTTTTGTTTGAGGTGAAGAGGACAAGGTAGTGATGGAGCGTGACCAGATTTAACATGACATGAGCTCGGACAGATAATGTGACCGTAACATTGGCAGAGTCATCTTAGATGCAGCCTTGATTAACCTCTAAATAAATTAACCACACTGATAAAATGATTCATGCATCTGCATAACCCAAGTTATACATAAAACTCTCAAGTTATTACTCAACTGTTACATGTAAAAGTAATAAAGCATTAAGTCAATTTTGGGCAAGCATCTGTAATTTTAATATATTTTCTAGTTATATAAAGTACCAGTCAAAAGTTTGGAAACATTACTATTATTACGCTATTATGCTCACCAAGGCAGCATTTATTTGATCAAAATGCAACAACAACAAAAAAAAAACACAAAAAAAGGAAAAAAACTGTAATATTGTGAAATATTATTACAATATAAAAGAATGGTTTTCTATTTTAATATACTTATTAATTAATATACTTATTAATATAATTTATTTTTGTGATGCAATGCTGAATTTAAAGCAGCCACTCCAGTCTTCAGTCACATGATCCTTCAGAAATAATTCTAATATATAGTTGTTCTGAAAAAAGTTAAAAAGTATCACAGGGGTCCAAAAAAATAATAAGCAGCACAACTGTTTCCAACAATACCAAATCAAGGATTTCCATATATATATACCAATTCAAAATTTTAATAGACACATAAAAACAATACTAAATAGTACACAGTAAATAATAATATAGTAATCTGTAGCCAACACAGCAAAAGACTTTAAAATATCCAATTTTATTTGACTCACATTTCTTTAAATTTCATTGAACGTTCCATAAGAAAAAAAAAAAACAATAGACAAGCAGTCAATACAACAATGATCAAAACTCATTAAAGTTTGGCTTGAAAACCAGTATGCCAAGTGAGGACACATCCACAATAAATAAAGGGTTCTCTTTTACTGAAGACACAAGTCTTGATATGTGAAATCAGACCTCTTCAGATGTCTCTGCTTCTTTGTTCAATCTCCTTCCAGAAAATGGCTTTCTGTTTTTTTGCACCTGGAGCTACATAAAAAAAATTAAAATAATAATATATATATTTTTAAATGTACTTGATGCATATTAAAACTACAACATTTAGCAGGGGTTACTGTGCATATGCACATCAATAATATATTTACTTGATGCATATGTTAAAACTACAACATTTAGCAGGGTTTACTGTGCATATGCACATCAATAATATATTTATTTTTAAAATATTTCCATAATTTTAATGGTATTAAATTGAGTAGGTATTGATGTTAATAAAGCCTCAAACCACACGAATATAATGCTGGTAGCACAATCTGATCGGTAGCATTGTGTGGATACTCACCTTTGCTCCTTCAATTAAATGAGGATCCTTTTGTAATGCATTCTGCAGTCCTTCCTCTGTAGTGAACCCTATCCAGCAAAACCCCCGATGAAAACCTGTCTCTTTATCCTGCAAACAAGAGAAAACTGGTGTCTCAATCTCAGCACGACGGGCATTAATATGAAAGACTAAAGCTTATTTACATTACTCACAAATGGTAGGAGACACTTCTTCACTTGGCCAAACTGCCCAAAGTATTCTTTAATCTCTTCTGAAAACAGAACAGCAACATACATTAGACAGTTAACGTTATCTACATATATACTTGCATACTATTAGAGATGCTTATGATGAGTTATTGATAATGACTGATTTCATCCATTCATACGCGTATTATTTACAAATATGATGTATCTTCCTTTACTCACTCGTTGCGATGGTCCATGGCACTTTTGAAACAAATACTTCAAACACCTTCTTGCCAGCTGCTGTCACTGCCGTCGCTGCCATGTTTCGTCCTTGCCGAATGGAGCTACGGTGACCCTGACCACGTGACTTGAAGAAAAAAATACTTATTACCTTAAACTATACAATTTATACAGGTAAAATATCGCATTTCGATACCTTAATGTTCATAATTGTTTTTTGTTTTTTTTACATTATGTAGTAAAAAAATAAAAAATAAAAGCGAAGTTTTGTATCGTTGGCGTCAGACGTAGAAAGGTCACATGGTGACGGCAAAGATGGCAGCCTCCATAGTGGAGCATGGAGAAGATGCTTTTAGAAAACTGTTCAAGTTTTACAAGAGGAGAAGTCCTCCTCCAGACTTCAGTGAGGTCATTAATTTTTCCAAACCTTGTAATGACAAGGTGAGACATTCAGACTTAATGAATATTGCGTATTCATTAACATAAACGTTAATCCCCGGTTTTACAGACGAGGTTTAAGCATATGCCGCCTTCACGTGCTATCGGAAATTTGATCATTCCAAATCGTGATTACGAGCTCATCCCACTAAAATTTTGGAATGGGAGGGCTTTCATGTGCAATTTTTTTTACGTATGTACCATAATTCAGAGAGCACGTGAATGCAGCAGTCCAGGCTAAAGTGCATGTTTGTGCTGTTTTAACTGAAAACAACTTGCACGGACATTTTTGAATATGTCAGTGCCGTTTTTTTTTTTTTGTCTCAAAATGCAAGCCAGTAATGTTTTTTTTTCTAACACGAGTAAAAAATAAATTAAAAAAATACACTTCAATCTCCTATTTGAACTAAGATTATCATCTAAACCCTGAGTATGAAACCAGGCCTATACGATTTTCCTAGACGGTGTATTATTATTAATCAGTTATTCGAATATTTATAAACTATATTTATTACTTTGTCTGACTATGAAAAATGTTTATTAAACAGAACCTTATTTTGAAAAGATTATTCAGAAGACTTTTCAGACTTCAGGAACATTGCTGTATTTGTTTATTATTGTACATCTTTCCTAAATTGTGCTTATTATTATAATTTGTATTACTATCAACCTTTTATAAGAACATTTGTATGATTTATGGTTTATTAAACTTAACTTGGCTATGAATTTAACTTTGTTTATTAAACTACAACTACAATTAGTTTGTATAATATTGCATGTTTACCGAACATGCAGCTATTTGTCATAGTATTGCTGTGCCATTGTATTTTATTTATTTCGTTTTGTTCTTCTAGTAATAAAAATTGTCTCATTTGCTAGGTTTTTACATGTGAACTTAACGCCACTCCTATAAGTGATGAAGATGTTTCTAAAGCTGGCCTCCGGCCAGTAAAAGACTGGAAAGCTTTTGGTTTGCATGGATACCCAGGTATGGTTTAGACAGTTTCAAATACTGTGTTCTCTCCAGAATGTAAAGGATTTTATTGGTTTGATATATTGACAGAAGCTTATATTAAAAAAATTATTTAATGTAAGACGTTATTGTCAAAATCGCATTGCAAAATGTATTGCACGATACAGATTTTTGTATTTATTTTTTTACCGCCACTTTGATGGATAAATGTTTTCAGAATTCTAATACATTTTAGCTTATTAATAACACAGAACACTGTATAAAACATATTAAATCTTGCTCCTTAACATGCTGATGTTATGGGAATCTTCCATTTCTTCCTGTTCAGTTTTAATGAGATTAAATTAACTATTGTCACTGTTGGGATGTAGGTTTTATCTTTATATCCAACCCGTTCCTGCCCGGTTCTCAGCAGTACTGGGTAAAGCAATGTCTGAAGATCTATCCACAAAAGCCCAATGTGTGTAACCTGGATATGCATATGTCATCTGTGGAGACTGAAAACATCTGGGAAAGAAGCATAGGTGTTATTCAGTAAGTCAATTTAGTATTATTATTTTTATTGTATATTATTTTGTTTTATATATATATATATATATATATATATATATATATATATATATATATATATATATATATATATATATATATATATATATATATATATATACTGAGCAAAATATCCCCATAGACACTTTCCTTGTGGCTAGGTCTGTGCTGTTCATTTTACTGTGACTAGATGGTAGATTTGAGGTATTGCGGTTTGTTAGACCCCTTTTATTGTGTAAATGGTTTGTGCTACTGCTCCGTACCTGATCCATCTCATGCTCTTCCTTATCTAAATTGCTCTGTGTATTATTGCAGGAGGAAAGGCAGTGGAAAAAGAGAACCCAAAACTCTGCTAGAAAAACTGCGCTGGGTGACTCTTGGTTACCACTATGATTGGAACTCCAAGGTACTACAGTCAATCTCTATTGTACTTTTGATGTGCTTTTTATTTATTTTTACCAAATAAATGCTGCCTTGGCGAGCATAAGAGTCTTAAATATAAGAGTCTAAACATTACCAGTATGTACTTATACTGAAATGTATTATTATTTGATTGATTTTATAATATATTTATATTTATAATATAATAATTTTGTGTTTTTAGCAGAAATAAATATCTATTGTGGCATAGTTTTTTTCCTGGAGTGGGAGGGAAAAAACATTGTCCAGGATCTTATTATCATTATTTGCTCCTTTCAGGACATTTCATCTCTAATTGTACAGACCTGATGTCTGCCTGTCTCGTATATATGCTAATTACATAAAAGTGTTTAGTCTTCTGTCCTATTAAATCAGTCAGGAGGTGCACACCGGATTCATTAGCTCTGATGGTAGTTTGACACCGCCAAATGTCTGACAGTAATCAGTGAATTTTAAGCAGAGACTCTTTCCACCTCCCTTTAAGTAGAACTGAAGGCTGAGGCGTTCACTCTGCTTGGATCAGAGCTAATTCAGCTCTTTGGAGAGGCTGTGCTCATATGATTGTCCATTGATTACACTTTCATGTATAACTGCTGACAATGACCCACTGAAAGTTACAGAGCAGGAAGAACACTGCTAATGCTCTTTTATCAGTTACGTCAATCATTGATAATGGCGGCATGAAAGTTGTTGTTATAGACTTTTCTTCCTATAGTGACAAATATCCGCGTGAAGCAGCTTACGGCTTCTCGAACAAGAAAAAATGTTGGACGGGACTTGATTTTGTCCATGGAGAATAGATTGGATCGCTACATAATTGGGGTTTGCTATACACGTCATCATTGAAGAGATGTCGCTTTGAATAAAAGCATTTGCTAAATGACTGCCTGCTGACTTATAACTCTTATAACTAGAGGCATTTTAGTCTGTTGCACTATGATGAGGCATGTAAGGTGCCATACTATTGACATACTTTTATTCCGCAGACTTACTCCCCAGAACACTACACTCCCTTCCCCAAGGAACTTCACTCGCTTTCTCACAAAGTGGCAGCAGCCTGTGGCTTTCATGGTTTCAACGCAGAGGCGGGCATTCTCAACTACTACCGATCTGATTCGTCGCTTGGAATCCATGTTGACGAATCAGAGCTCGACCATACCCGACCTTTATTGTCTTACAGGTGAGGAATATTTATTAACTCAATTATATACTCATTAATGCTGCCCTACGTTTTATTTTTATCTCATCTTTCCGTCCGCTAGAGGGCGCCTATTTAAAAAAAGGCTTAGTTTGATGACGCCAAGTTTGAGCTCAAAATCTTGGGACATGTGATCTTCACCTCACAGCTGGTGGAAAAGAATCGGGATAGGACTCGGGCAGAAATCATGTTTATGGATCATGTGATTATTAAAGTTACTGTAGTAGGAAGCAGAGCAAGACAGAGTGTTAAGGGAGCCGAGCAAGGCCGCTGAAGAGATTGTTAATAAGTTGAACGCAATACACGCCTTGCGAGCAGTTGGACTTTTATTATGCCACAGTTGCCGGTGCCATTTCTGCTTTTCCGGGCATGAGTATGAGGTAACACTAGCCTGACGTAGACCGTGGTAATACCCAATTCTAGTCAGAATATAAGTCTGATACTGCTCCATTTGGCTTTGATTATGGGGGTGTATTTCAACTGACACAGGAAAGACCTCAATTGGATAGACCTACAACCAATCAGAGCAACAGACTACAGAGCTACAGATGCTAAAGTCATCTTTCCCATCGACAAATGCCTTGATCGCGGTCCTCTGTTCCTCTTTTAAAATGAATGCGCTGTCGATATCTTCTATAACAGATGCGATGGCGGAATCTACACATCTCAGTTCTTCAACAACAGCCATCATTGTTGTTAACTAATTCAACCCAAACGCTCTGATGACGTGGCTGATTTTGTTTCTGGTGATAATTTGTCAATCATCGCCCTGACAATGTGACTGATCCGAACAGTTTCTGTTCGGGCATAATAACTCCTCCACGGATCAAGTCTAGACCGAGCTTCCTGACCTAAAAATGTTGTGGGCGGGGCTAAATTCAGCTGGCATCCAGGCTAAAGTAACGCAGCTCTGTTTATCATATTAGATACATTTTTAAAATGATGTTATGATGTTACTCTGTGCGTTTGCTCAGCTGCTGCTGTGACATTTGTTGCACATTGCAGTAAGAGTAAAGCATTTCTGCAAAATAAAACCGGAAACCGAGGGTAACACAGATATAACGCAACTGACAGGCGACTCCCTCAGACGTCCTGGGTCCTTGGTTAAAATAGAAATTTTCTCACGATTTACAAATCGTTGGAAACATTTGGGATATTGTAAGAAATCAACTGAACAAAATGTATAACATTGGCCTGATGGTATTTGGATATTTTACTGAAAAAATGTTACATAGTGCACCGTTAATTTGATCAAAAGTGACATTTATAATCTTACAAAAGATTTCTGTTTAAATAAATGCTGTTCTAATTCACTTTTTCTAAAAATTTTGAAGAAAATGGATCATGGTTTCCAAAACAAATATTAAGCAGCTGTTTTAAAATTGATAATAAGAAATGTTACTTAAGCACCAAATCAGCATATTAGAATAATTTCTAAAGGTTCATTTGACACTGAAGACTGTGAAAATTCACAGAATAAATTGCTTTTAAAAAATATTAAAACTAAAAATCTTAGAAACAGAAGAACATTTTATTTTAAATATGAAATATTTCACAGTATTAAGTTTTTTCTTGTATTTTTGATTTAGGAAAATGCAGCCGTAGTGAGCATAAGAGACTTTTTTCAAAAACATTACTAAATCTTACAAACCCCAAACTTTTGAATGGTAGTGTATGTATTAAGTGGGGAATTAAGTTTAGTCATGGAAGCCTATTGACTCATAATGGGTATTAAAGGGTTAGTTCACCCAAAAATGAAAATTATTTCATTAATTACTCACACTACTCAATTCTCGTCACTTCGTAAAATTATTTTACAGCCACTGTAGTGAGATGGACTTTGTAACAAAGTCTTTAGTACCTTTTATGGGTCTTGTGAGTGGGTCAGTGGAAATGTTAATGCCAATAGAGGCCTTGCAATGGATTTTTGGGTGAACTAACCTTTTAATTAAATAGTAATTACACATTCACATTTATCAAAATCACAAATTTGACCAAATAAAGAATCATGACAGAAATAAATTGATATTAGTCGTCAAATACATTTAAATTAATAGTTTTAAATCAAATAACAACAAATCTAGTTTATATTGTGAACATCTAGAAGAGCAGCTTAAAATTTGTAACCTTTATGTTTACTGTTTGTGTGGAAATTCCCAGAAAATATGGTCATTATGACATGATGGTTTTGTTCATGTGCGTTTATTTGCTAAATACGATCATTCTGATTTTGATTGGAGATACAGATGTTGTCAGTGACTACGTTTACAAGCAGCGTCATTATGTGATTAAGATTTAGTTCATGTTGCGTGAGATTAATATAATGCAGTATATTCATGGTCGAATACCCCAGATGGAAGATGTTTTTAGTAATTTAATACACCTAATGTATGTGAGTTTGTTTGTGCTATGCTTGGGATATGTGGTAGCCTGGTTAAAACCAGACCATTCTCAGTAGTAACTGAGTTATGGTCTGGCAAAGCTTCATAGACAAATAATTTCCAAAGGGGCATCACCAATGGATGTCGCTCAAATGCCTCCGGGCGCAATTGGATTGATCTAGAACCAATCAGAGCGATGAAGGAGATTTCAAACAGCAATTCTCTGTTTGTGTTTCGAGGAAAGTGTTGCAATGGTCTCTGATGACATTTGTCGTTGTTGTAAAAGAAATATGATAATAGCCATATGATTGCAGCGGCGAGAGTGGTCTTTAATGAGCCAAAGAGAGTGCATGTCACGCCTCTCTTCATCAGACTGCACTGGTTGGCAATGGCTGCTCGCATCAAATTCAAGGCACTAGTTCTCGCCTACAAAACAGCCACTGGCTCTGCACCAATATACCTAAACTCGCTTGTTCAGACTTACACACCCTCCAGAAGCTTACGTTCTGCGAGTGAGCGACGCCTCGTGGTTCCATCAAAAAAAGACGCATGAAATCACTCTCACAGACATTTTCCTGGACCGTTCCCACCTGGTGGAATGACCTGCCGATCTCAATTCGTGCTGCCGAGTCTGTAGCCATTTTAAAAAAAACATCTTAAGACACATCTTTTCCAATTGCACCTGACTAATAAAGAATAGCACTTAACTATCCATTAAATTTTGTTTGTTTGTCAAAAAAAAAAAAAAATTGTTTATGTACTGTGCTAATTAACTGAGACTTCTTACAGCTCTTACAGGTTGTTGGCCTTGTTTGTTTCGTTGCTTCTATTGCTCTCCCCTTTTTTGTAAGTTGCTTTGGATAAAAGCGTATGCTAAATGATTAAATGTAAATGTAAGCTGGTGTCCACCGCCACTCCAACATTTTTGCAAAATTTGGAAAACCTAATAGCATCACAGAAACAATAAAACATCTCGGATTGACGGTCGAACAGACAAAATGAAGCTCTGATCGCATTTGCTCCTGTTGTAAGGCATTTGTATTGCGATTAGAATGCGATTTGCAATATTTTGAAAATAAAATAACATTGATGAGTCTTTGAAAAATTGTGTCTCAAAGACTTTATTCAAATTCAGTAATTTCAGATGTGTTAAAACAATTTCACTTGAGACTTGAGCATAGTTATTTATTTATTTATTTACAATTATTTACAATTGTTACATGATTACCAGATCTAGTGTGAGGAAATACGCAAAGAAAGCCCAGATCCAGAGCTGTAAAAAAAATAGCTGGTTTTTGTTGGTTTATCTTAAAAAAGTAAGTAACCTGGTTGCCTTAAAATTTTGAGTTTATTGAAATTAAAAATTTTAGTTGATACAATGAAGTACATTTGTTTAATAAATAGAAACTCAAAATATTTTTGTATCTGAACCACATAAGAAATTTGATAAATCATGAAAATAGCATTATTTGGCATGTTTTACTGCGTCATCAGAAATAAAACACACACAATTACCCAATATGCTTACAAAATCTTTTATTAATATTTTAATAAAGGTTGTCGAATCTCAAAAAATGTTAATTGTATTAACTCAAAAAATGGAGGTAAAAATAACAACAATGCTTGGCAAATAATCAGAATACAACTTTAATGTAATTGGGACTAATAGGTTTGCTCAAGTCATGTATATCTTATCATAACATCTTATTAGTAGTGCACATGTAAACATTGTTGGTGTCCAATATTACTTGGGTATTTCAGAAAAAACAAAGTGCATGTAGCATTCTATCCAAACAGCATAAAAATGCATTAATTAACATGCTTGTCCTTTGATGTTAGTTTTGGACAGACTTCCGTTTTCCTGTTGGGCGGGACTAAAAGAGAAGACCGTCCCACAGCCATGTTCATGCACAGCGGAGACATAATGGTGATGTCAGGACCCAGCCGCCTACTCTATCACGCAGTACCCTGCATTGTCCCCGCCCCTGCTGAAAATGTGCTGCCACCCTGCCTGGCCCAGAGACAAGAAGCAGAGGCGCAGGATGATGACATCATCCAAAGCGTATCAGCGGAGGATTGGGAGGTTTGCTCCTGGTACTTGCAGACGTCTCGGGTTAATGTGACCGTTCGACAAGTACTCGGTTCCGGTCAAGACTTCCCGAGTACACAGGCGTCACATTCATCAAGCTGTGAGGATTCAGAGGAAGAAACTCAAAAAAATAAGAAGAGGAAAACCAAATCAGGCTATGAGGTTGACACTTAACATGTCTTTTTTTTTTGTTGATGGATTGATGTTTTATTTATTTAAGATGCACCCGGTATTAAAAATTGTACGTATGACTGTAAATAAATACATGCATTATTGTGATTTCTTACAAGATAATGACTCTTCGTTCCAGAGCAGGTGTTAGAAATACGCGACTGCTTATGTGCCACATCAAGTCAGCTCGGCTTAAAGCGTAGTCCTTCATTTTACCCTGTCATGACCAACTTCACACACAATGCTTCTCAGTCTGTAGAACAGCAGTGACATTCAGTCCAGTCTGTTGTGAGTCGTGACAATTTGCCAGGCACAGGTCTGTTGATTTAAGGCCGATTGCCATGTTTGCTCACCCAGGGCTGTAACACTAAACAGACCTGACCTTCAGAGGAAAACCAGGGAGACGGCGTATAATCTTTTTAATCTGGTCAAGCGGTGTCACGACATGTCAAAGCCAGTGTGAGATTGCCTATGACATGTTCCCCAAGGGACCCAGGTTGACATTGCCATTGTGACTGAAAACTCTGGGGTCCTGCGTTACCATGGTGAATAAACACTTCTGACAGTGCGTCTGCCTCTCGTGAAACATTATCAAAAGTTCATGTCTGCATGTGAGATTTGTAAGATTAACGTTTCTGGTATTTTACATGCTGTAAAAACATAAATGCTCGACAGCGTTTACCGGTCTGTCTTTTGTTGTCATGGTAGTTTGAGTTGATGTGAGATGTCACCTGGTTTGCCACATCCAGAGGCTGTGGTGGGTTATATGAATGAAAAACACGGTAATACTGCGGTACTTTGATATAGGCTACTGTGGTATGCACTTTACCTCAAATGTACCCTAAAGCATGAACACTTAAGAATGGTAAGAATAATATGGTATTTGCTACTTGTCCAAATAAATGTGATTTTACCACAGTATAATTTCAACCAAAAAAAAACAATACTGGTTACCATACCGAATGTTCATATTCATGTACCATAGTATTAACAAACCCGATTCAAAAAAAAAAATTAGGACACTGTACAAATTGTGAATAAAAAAGAATGCAATAATTTACAAATCTCATAAACTTATATTTTATTCACACAATAGAATAGATAACATCAGATGTTGAAAGTGAGACATTTTGAAATGTCATTCCAAATGTTGGCTCATTTTGGATTTAATGGGAGCTACACATTCCATAAAAATTGGGACAGGTAATTGGCAACATGATTGGGTATAAAAAAGCTTCTCAGAGTAGCAGTGACTCTCAGAAGTCAAGATGGGCAGAGGATCACCAATTCCCCCAATGCTGCGGCGAAAAATACTGAAGCAATATCTGAAAGAAGTTTAGAGAAAAATTGCAAAGAGTTTGAAGTTATCATCATCTACAGTGCATTCTATCATCCGGCCGTGCACAGGGGGGTGGCCCAGTGGCAAGAGCCACTGTCCCTTTGCCCTCATCGGCTAAGGTGCTCCTCTTGCCCCTTTCCCTCCCTCACCCTCAGAGGATTCCCATAAAAGCGCTCGGTTCCGCTAAAAATCCACTAATTCCGCTAATCCGTTCTGTGTTTTCCCGCTCGCTCCGCACCATTGCTCAAAGTCTGCGGCTGTGTCCGCTCTCTGTGGAGACGGCAGTTCAAGAATGTCGTCCCATTAACGGGTATATTCACATTACAGAAAATGTGGAAAACTAGGACACCATGTGTCATCATAACTAAAGAGGACAAGGACAACTCAAATTGTTATCAGCACTCAGTTCAGAAGCCTGCATCTCTGATGGTATGGGGTTGCATGATGTGTGTGGCATGGGCAGCTTACAAATCTGGAAAGGCACCACCAATGCTGAAAGGTATATCCAAGTTTTAGAGCAACATATGTTCCCATCCAGATATTGTCTCTTTCAGGGAATACTTTGCATTTTCCGACATGACAATGTCTGACCACATACTGTAACATCATGGCTGCATAGAAGGAGGAACCGGGTACTGAAATGGCCAGCCTGCAGTCCAGATCTTTCACCCATAGAAAACATTTTGCACATCACAAAGAGGAATATGCGACAAAGAAGACCTAAGACAGTGGAGCAACTAGAAAGCCTACAAGAATGGGACAGCATTGCTATACCTAAACTTGAGCAACTTGTCTCCTCAGTCCCCAGATGTTTGCAGACTGTTATAAAAAGAAGAGAGGATGCCACACAGAGGTAAACATGGCTTGTCCCAACTTTTTTTTAGATGTGTTGATGCAGTGAAATTTAAAATCAACATATTTTTCACTTAAAATTATAAATGTTCTCAGTTTAAACATTTGATATGTCATCTATGTTTTATTCTGAATAAAATATTGAAATTTGAAATTTCCACATCATTGCATTCTGTTTTTATTTACAATTTGTACAGTGTCCCAACTTTTTTGGAATCGGGTTTGTACATGGTACTTCAAAAAGTAAAATAAATAAATCAATACCATGGTATCATCACAGTCCATATTCCAGACAACAACAACAAAAAAACATTCCATGGTAGTTTGGTCCATATAGAAAAATTACTATATGAATAAAAATTCTCCCAAAGTTTCACTCTAAAAAATTATAATTAATGCTTCATCAAGGACACATTCAATTGATCAGATGTGAAGTAATTTATAATGAAACAAAATATTTTAATTTTAAATAAATGCTTTTACTTTCTGTTGAACAAAAAATCCAGAATGTATCACGTTTCCACAAAAGTAATATTAAATAGCACAGCTGTTTTCAACACTTGATAACTGGATGGATATGTGACATTTAGGACTGGAGTAATGCAACTGAACATTTTGCTTTTCCATCACAGGAAAATATATTTTAAAAAATATAAAAAGGTGATTTGATAATATTTTGCAATATGACTGTTTTTACTGTATTTTTGATCAAATAAATGAAGCCCTGGTGAGAACCGATATTAGGCCTATTGTGACTTTAGACCCATGGTCACTTTGCAAGTAAAAACATTATAGCTTGTTTAATACGGTTTAATCCCTAAAAAACGGTTTAATCAGTGTTTACAATTCCTGCACTGTAAAAAAAAGGGGGGGGGGGCAATTGATGCCATTTAATTCACAGAAATTCAATTCGGCCAACTGACAAATGTAGATGTGATCAGTCACTTGAAAATTTTCAATTGGAGACCTAAATGCTTTTTACAGTGTGGTGTATTTCCCTGCATGTGCTTTTCAGGGCTTTGTAAAGCAACAATTCCTTTATTATTAATCCAGCTGTCCTTCTGGAAACGCCGAGGCTGTCTTGCGAGTACAGTGCTGGATTAATTACCTCCTGTTTTTGCTTATTGTGTGACTGTGGGAGGCTGTATAGAAAGAAGAGGTAATTGGTTTTTGCGAAAGGCCTTTCTGCCGGCCCTTTAAGAAAGCCACACAAACACCTCTCCATTAACCAAAGCAATTGTCACTTACGCAAGAACATTCCGCTGAGACGGTTCCACCAATTGCGTAATGGTGGTGATTATCCTATTTTTTGGGTTCACGCAAGTTCCTGTATAATTACATCAAATGAGAATGCATTTCAAATCATTTGTCTAAAAACCGAATTATTCATTTGCTCGATAAAGAATTAGCTGCCTGTTCTATAAGTGCCCAAAAAGTGAAATTCTCAAGTTTCCTACAGAAGTCGAAAGGTCATTCAACATAGCATTATGTAAAATGCTATTAAACACCCACAGGCCCCCGGAGAAGCATCACGTATAGAGCTATCAGCGAGTGAAGATGAGCAGGCTCTCCTCTTCTAGCACCGCCACGCACGCCAGACAGGTTCTAGGTAGGCCTACCACATCCATTTCAAAGCAAGCAGAAAGGCCCTGCCCTCTCAGATAAAATTATATGCTGTCAGGATGATGAATGTAGTCATATAATTTTTATTGCTGCCACTTTATCTGCTCTTCCTGCTGGCACCGTGTTTCTGCCCTGTTGCCCTCCCGTTTTCCCGCGTCCCTCCCATTACTCTGTCATTACCAGTCACTGGCAGGAACCGGCGGCAGGTGCAAGAGTGCGAGACCTGCTCGGCCCTCTACGGCTCTGTCTTAAATCAGCAGAGAGAACGATCGAGTTGTGCATTGACTCCACACAACAAAATTTACAGCAAAGTCAGTCACACATCCGTCACCGAGGGAGATGGAGCATCGTATTAGATTACTATGTAGTCCATTTGCATGAAACCTTTTATCAAGATTTTCTTGGAGTGTTTATTTTACAAGGTGAACTATGACAGAAATATAAAGCTTGAAGTAAATTCCTGCAAGTAAATTCAGTAGGCTAGCTGTATTGCCTGCAATTGTTTGAGTGTGGTAGATTTATTTTATAGGTATGTGCAGTAAAAATAAAATAAAATATAAATGTAGCCAATACTTTATCTAATTATTGTAATATAATAAAATAAAGTGTTTTTAATAAAACGTAGAAAAATATATTTAAATGTTATATAATATTATAATACTTTTATATAATTATGATACAGTATATTTACTGCACAGACATATACCTGCAAAAAAAAAATCCACCATATTTAAACAGTTGCATACTAGGCTCTACAAACAGTTAAGCTACACATTTTTTCATTTATGTATGCTGTTCTGAATAATTGTTAGATTTCTTTCTTTTTTCTTTGCTGTACTTGGGGGTATTTGAGGTTTTGTTAGGGTAATACTTTTAAGAACTTGAACTTGTGACAAATTGATTTGGTATCTGTACATTTATTATTTCATGTAGATAAATAAGACATTTTAAAACATTAATTAATTTATTTTGCAGTGAGTACAGTGATGTTTTCAGAAGCTAATAATATTGAATAATCAAGAATACTATACTACCACCATGGTAAATGTAAAAAAAAAAAAAAAAAAGTGCACTAAGTTAAAAAAAATTGAGTAAAATATTAAAAAAACATTAGGCCAGTGTTATAGATTTGGTTCAGTTGAGTTCTTACAATATCTCAAATGTTTCCAACTATTTGTAAATTGTGAGAAAATTGCTATTTTAACCAATGAACTGGGACATGTGTGGGAGTCGCCTGTCAGTTGCTTCACCTCAGTTTTATTTGGCAGAAACACTTTACTCTTACTGCAGTGTGCAACGCACAAAATAATGTCATAATATAATTTTAAACACACTCAAATGTATCTAATATGATAAACAGAGCTGTGTTACCTCATATTCATGACCAGAAAAGCGGAAATGGTGCCGGCAACTGTGGCATAATAAAAGTCCCGTTGCTCGCAAGGCGTGTGTTGCTTTCATGTTATTAACAATCTCTTCAGCGGCCTTGCTCAGCTCCCTCAACACTCTGTCCTGCTCTGCTTCATACTACAGTAACTTTAATAATCACATCCATGAACATGATTTCTGCCTGAGTCCTATCCCGATTCTTTTCCAGCGGCTGTGAGGTGAAGCAACCCGATCACATGTAAATGCGTATAAATAGTACGAGTGTGCAATGTCGTGGAATATATACGCCAAAACTCATTTTGGCGTGCATATGATAAGCTGTTTTTCGCGTGCATATGATATGCACTTTATGGCGTGTATATGACACGCTCTTGGGTAGGTTTAGGGTAGTGGGGTGGGGGGTTCGTTTGTATAATACGCCATAAAGGGCATATCATATGCACGCGAAAAACAGTGTGGCATAGACACGCCAAAATGAGTTTTGGCGTTTACATTCCACGACATTGCACACTCTTACTATTTATACTCATTTTCGTGAGATCCGGCTGGGTGAAGACCACATGTCCCAAGACACTGTGCTCAAACTTGGCGTCATCAAACTAAGCCTTTGTTTTGAATAGGCGCCCTCTAGCGGACGGAAAAGTTACATAGTGCAGCTATAATGTCTTAATTGTAAAAATCTAGTAATCTGTACTTTTCAAATACTATTCCTCGCTTACTCAGAAAACCCAAGCTAAGATTAATTGATTGGTTTGAGGGGCATTTTGTCAAGCAAAAACATTATGGTGACCAGTGTTCCTTTGGTTGGACACTTGGAACGTTCATATTGTTATAACTCTCTTCCTATTGATGCAGTGATGCTAAAAGAAATCAGTTATTTGGTTTCAAAGGAGAAGAAATAAATAGGTTGCTTTTAAAAGTTGACCTAACTTCTGACTGAATAATTAACTAAAGTTAATTATTTAGTCAGAAATTAAGGCCACCTTTTCAAATTAATATTTCCTTTATTTCGTATAATGTTCGTTTACAATTTTAGTGCTAACACTTACGTCATAAACACCTGTGAAACTTTTAATTGAGTTGATATAATCCCACTATATGTGTAACAATATCTTGCTTGAGTTACACGCAGACAGCATGCAAAACACAACAATGGCTATATAAGTCAAGAGTAAATCTAAGTAAAAGATAAAGTACTCTCTCTCTACAGTTCTGTTAGCAGAACTCTTGTGTAAGTGAACTATAAGCATTTGTTATGACTATTCCTATTTCACTTTACATGTTTTTTAAGGCAATCGGTTTTCATGCTTTTTTTTAAGTAAGTCTAATTCGATTTTACAGTGAAACGGCATGCAGTTCTATGGAAGGTTATGTTCTGTATCCATAATGCTATGGTATTATTACTGTCTGATAGCATCACTGGTACCACCACAGCCCTTTTTATTGGGTGGGGGATGGGGGGGGGCACTATCACATTCACATCTGTGCACCTATAGGTGCTAAAATGCACTTGAGTACAACAATTTATCCTCGAGTCAAAGAGAAAATGTGGTTTTACCTTCAAAAGCCCTCATTTTGGGAGCTAATTAAAGAACATTAGCTTTGCAAATTGGGGCAAAATTGCGTTTGCTGTGTCATTTTTATAATCACTGCCATTACCAATAATTACTGCAGCAGTCGCATTAAGATGCAGGACAGTGGCTCTGGGAACAGGCATGTACCCTCATTCCCTTAGCAAAACACTCCCCCTAGTGCCTCTAAACATGATCATTTAACCAAAATCAACACTGTTCCTAAACATTGAGCACAGCAGTCAGGCCAGTGCTTCTTACTTGATTTCATTTATGCTTTTATCTGAATGAAGTTGCTGAGCTTCTCATTGATTGCAGTGTGTCATCTTGTCTACCTTTACTGTCTGATGGTGTTGGTTTTCCTCACCATTACCATGCTTAGCTTTTGCCCTTTCTTTGTGGTCTAAAGATCACCCAGAGCTTGTCAGAACAGCTGCTAGAGTCCCGTGAGATAAGCTGATCAGAGACAACATTTCACCATTGTGGATAGTCTGGAACAACAGCGGCGGAATACTAAGTGTCTGTCAAAAATGGAAGTGGGATTTGAGATGTTCCATTTTACAAAGTAAAATGCTGTGCAGTCTAAGTATTTATTAGCTATTCATTAGCAACATAATTAGATGCTGAATGCACAATTCATTTAAACTTAAATTAACAAAATTAAGAGGGCAATGAAATTGAAATGGTTCTGTCAATTTGTGTGATGTTCTATAGTTATATGGTGCAAATGTGTGCTGATTTTCCAAGTACGCATCTTTATATTAAGAGTGACAGTTTTAATCGATTATAAGTCCACAACTGTAAAATCATTTAGTATTGATAATGCAGCATTTGCATATTCTAATTACTTTTAGACAACAGTGTAAGATCTATATTATCTGCAGTTTAGGGATAGGATTATGACTGAATTACGATGACTGTACACCCTCTTTTTTACATTATAATATATAAAATGTAATAATAAAAAAAATACTATAAAATGCAATATATATATATATATATATATATATATATTGCATTTTATAGTATTTTTTTATTATTACATTTTATATATTATAACGTATAATGTCTGTGTGTGTGTGTGTACTGTGTATAATTATAATGAATATTTGAATACACACACATACATTAAGAAATATTTGCATGTATACACTAATATAATATATAATATAAAGTTATATAATATTTGTTCGATTTATATAGCGCTTTTCAAGGCACTCAAAGCGCTTTACATAGAAGGGGGGAATCTCCTCAAGCACCACCAATGTGCAGCACCCACCTGGATGATGCAACGGCAGCCATATTGCGCCAGAACACCCACAACACGCCAGCTGATTGGTGGAGAGGAGACCGAGTGATGAAGCCAATCAGGATATGGGGATTATTAGGAGGCCATGATGGACAGAGGCCAATGGGCAAATTTGGCCAGAATGCCGGGGTTACACCCCTACTCTTTTTCCGAAGGACATCCTGGGATTTTTAATGACCACGGAGAGTCAGGACCTCGGTTTAACGTCTCATCCGAAGGACAGGAAATTATACATAAATATAAATATTTTAAATATAAAGATGCATATGTGTATTTTTATACCCAATACACACACATATTATGGTAACATAAACTTTTATTTTGGATGCGATTAATCAAGATTAATTAGTTGACAGCACTTATATATATAAACACACACACACACATTTTAAATATTTAATATATTAGATATATTTTGAGATTAAATATACTGTATAATCACACTTTTCTTCATTTCTTAATAATTCATCGTTTATTTTAGATGAATGCATTGTGCGACCATATGTATCTTACTTTTTCCAACCTATTTCTCTCAACTCTCCTTTTTTTAAATGCCTATCTCTCTTTGTTCAGCTACTGTAGTATATAGCTCTACTTTGTAGTTTAAGCTTTCAGACACTTCATACTCAACCGAGTGTTTGAAATGTCACTGAGTGCTATACTTTCCAACGCAATTTAAGCCTTTCAAAGGTCACTCTATTCAATGGCCTGTGCATTCTGTGAATTTGTTTCTTTTGTTTTTTCTTGTTTTTTCTTTCGCCTTAGTTGTGAGGGCTATGACAGATGAGTACGGCTCTGTCTCATCACACAAACTCTTCTCCCGTCGTGCCAGAGTAACTCGGTGAGCTCCGCGCTTGTGTTCTCTCATGAGCGACGCTGATGGCTGTAGCTAGGAGACGTGTATTTCTTTTTTATTTCCTGCCTTCCCGAGCAACACATTGATAATGTCAAAGTGTATACCCAAACTCTTCAGTGCTGAGGCAGGAGAGGCCATAAATACTGTTTTGTTTGCTAATGCATAAATCACAGCCTAGACTAGAGTATCTTATAGAGTTGTTTTGTAAAACTATCCCCTGTAAAGATATTGCGTTGATGTGGTGCAATGGTTTATCTGTCAACATTTTAGTAGTTGTGCTCACAAGGGTGCTAGTTTGATTCTGACACCCCCCCCCCCCCCCCACACACACACACACACACATATTTCTTGCAACCCCTGCTGTCAACAGTTAACCAAATACATCTTTTTACTGTAGATTTTTAAAGTTTTTTTAACAGTATGCTTTTTAATAAACACCAACTCAAAAATAACCAAACACTCAGAAAACTCTGGACTATATAAACAGGAACAGAACAACCAACAATATCAAACGAGAACAGACGAAATGAATAACAAGTGCACATAATAGTAAAAGAGAAACCATATAATCTGAGACACATGAAACTGAACTGAAAAAAAATCTAACCCCCTAAAACAGAAATAAACACAGAATACACTTAAAAGATCCCCCTATCAAGTGCTAACTTGTACCTTATTAACAATGAACATAAAAATTATACTCCAACAGAGAAGGGCGTATGAAGCCTTAAGTGGGGGATACAGAGCAGGCATAAGGGATGACTGGAGCCAGGGTGGAGCAGACAACATGAGGAGCCAGGGAGGAGCCGACAATGGCAGAACCCAGGGAGGAGTTAAGCTTGGAACATACTCTGCAAGAGCAAAGAAATTTGTTCGTTTTCTCGAGGTGGCAAGAACAAGAACAAAGTTCGTTCTGGCAGTAGATTCCATACTTCCCGAGAAAAGCAGGTGCCGATCATCTGCATTTTTCCGCATTAACCATGTAGTGGCAGGTAGCACAAAGTTTGTGGCATGGACAGTTGTGTTGTGATCCTCCTCCATCTCACCGTTAAAGGGGTTGGGGGTCCACAGTGTAACAGGACACAGCACAAACTCTTAGGGGTTCACTCTTGTAGTTCGGTTTGTTTGGTCCGGACCAAAAAACAAAAACAAAACATATAGTCCTGGTCCGCTTAGCGTTCACACTGGCATTTTTATTAGCAAACCTAAAGTTACCGAACCAAAGGCATAGGGAGATGGTCACAACCTGATTGGTCGGCTTAGATGACATATAAGCTTGCTTACGAACATTCAAAACAATGCTGTGTGCTGGATTAAACGCGATCATGTTATGTGTTCATATGGCATTATTTTTACCAGCTGAAAACTCATGAAGAGCTCATAAATTGTTCAACACATTCAAAACAGCAGCAGGATTTCCACTGTTGTAGGAACAAAGATCTGCTGCAAAAGAGACAGTTCCGTCGTCTGTACCAACTAACGGGCAACACAGGTCATTTGATGAGAAGAACCAGGCATGCTTTTTGTGCGTTTTTTCTAGCATTTTCGAAACATGCTCGTCGGACCAAATATTGATGAGGCAGTTACCTCCTCGTTGCTTCACGTTTGCCCTCTAACATTAACATTACTCATTTTGGATACACCAAACAATCTCAGCATTCACATATGTTCAAATGAACCGCACTAACCCAGCAATTGCACCAGAGTTCGTTTTAATTGAACCGAACATGACAAGTGTGAACGCACCCTTAGAAGCTCCATTGAGGCCTGGCTCCAGGCAGGCACACTCTCGTCTCGTTATTGAGGCTATCTTCATTATAGTGTACAAGATGTAAAATGTCTAACATTTCCTTTGTGTATCTCTCAAGGGATGGGTCCCCCTGCGAGAGGAGGAAGATTAGAGTCATATAAGGTCTGTTATTCTGTCAGCAGTGGTTGCAACTTGTAAGATTTTCTTTTTTTAAGGCCTGGCTCTAATTGCAGCATTTATTTTACTAAGCACAACCTCAAAAATAAAATACTCTGATACAAAATACTGAACGAAACACAGAGCTTAAATACACAAACAAACCAATCAACAAAATGAAAAACAGGTGCACATGATTGTAAAATCAACAAGAAACCATAGAAACTACCTGAAACACAGGACACTGAACTGAAACACGTGTCAAACACAGAATACTCGTAACAACTGTAAGGTACACTACATACTGTGAAAAAATGTAAATGGTTTAACATCACATTATATGTAAATTCACTGCAAAATTCTGTCACATTCATAGTTTTTGCAAGTAAAACCTATGAATTACCACATATTTAATAATAAGTCCCTCATTACACATAATCGTTTAATTATTTTGTATTATTATTTGTGTTGTGCTTTGTGTTAAATCTTGTGTTATACATTTTTTATATATATTATTTTTGTGTCATGTGTTATGATGATGGTGTTTTATCTGTATGTATGACCCTGTGTGCCATCTGTATACGAGTATTGACCATATTTTATGAACAGGCTGCTTATGATGAACTTTGATTCATCATGTGGCTTTCTATTGTGCCACCTGTATTATTGAGGTGGTATAAAAAGGCAAAATGTTTGGTAGTTAAAGCAGGAATTGTCACGCCCTCACAACCATCAGTCACTGCCACGCCCACTCGTTCACCATCACCGAATTCTGAACACCTGGGCACCATCACCAGTCACCACTACATAAGCACTCCTCACCTTCACACTCATGGTCTGGTCTTGCACCGATCCTACCTCGCCTGCCTTGTCCCTCATCGAAGCCCTCACCTGTAACCATCTTCATCGTCATCGTCATCGTCATCACCATCGTCATTGTCTTCACCTTCATTGTCCTTTGTCTGAGTGTCGCCACCATCCTAAGTATCACCTGTGTCCGTAACCTCTGAAAATAAACTTTGCACTTGCACTAATCCATCTGTGTCCTCGTCTGTGTCTGACAGGAATATTAACATTATATCTCTTAAATTAAATATTTGGTTATGGTTAGTTGTACGCAGGCCTCCTGTAAAACTGGAAACATTGTATCAGTATTTTTATGGTGAATATCTGGCAACCACAGCTGGCAGTTTTTTTTGTTTTGTTTTTGTTTGTTAATATTTTTTCATTGTGTACATATTCACAATTTTCTGAGAGAAGGTTTTTTTTTTTTTTTTTTTTTTTTTTCTAATTTCCGCAATGGTTGTGATTACAGTAGACCTTTTTCAGGTCAGCAGTCAAATTACTGCCTTTCTCGCACTGTCCCTCTCTTTTCATATCTCTTCCTCTTTCTGTCACAAAATCACAGATTAGGTGAGCAAATGTTCAGACACTCTGAGGAGTACCAGCTGCTGTTGTTATGGTGATGTGCGCTTTCAGCAGGCAGAGCCCCTGGCTTCCCGGTGTGTTGATTATGGCCCATTATGTTATTTGCGCAGACATTGTTTTTAATCGGCCTGCACCCGTTGTCATGGCAATGTGGATGGGGCAATGATTTTGAGGGGCTGGGGTCTTACAGCTTGCTGCTGTTTTATATGCTGTTTGTTTACTGGTCACATATTTCGATGTTGTGGTTAGCGGTGAGGCATGAGGTGTGTGTGTGTGTGTGTGTGTGTGTGTGTGTGTGTGTGTGTGTGTGTGTGTGTGTGTGTGTGTGTGTGTGTGTGTGTGTGTGTGTACTTTCCTGCTGTTGCTCTCAGTGTAAAGGTATCCATTAACATCAAAGCTCCCCTTAATCAAATGTACTACATTCTATCAATGTTCAAGCACAGTGACCTTAACCAACCTCAAAATTTAAGTTTGCTCAGATTCAAGTCCGAATTTTCATTTAATATTCCTCAGTATCTTTTAGTACTATAGTACAGAATATAAATATGTTAATACATGCTAATATTTCTTTCAGAATATGATAATCACTCAGTATCATAGATTAATGTCACTTGCAAAAAAGTACCATGACACTACCATGACTTTTTGAAATGTACCATAAAAGTACTATGGCGTAAGTACACTCTTAAAAATGTAAGTTTTAAAGAACCGTTTGTGCAATGGAAAGATTCTATAGATGTTGAAGGTTCTTCATGGAACCATTGATGCCAAGAACCATTATTTTTAAAGGTGTCATGAACTGGCCTGCTTGCACCCAGATCAAGAAAGAAATATTATTTCACAATATTTCAAAATTCATTTGCCTGCAGACGGGCGTACATTTTGGTAGCCCATTTGGAAAACACATAGCCCCGGGACAACTATTGCATATAAAAAACGACATAAGTTTGTTGCACTATTCCTGTTGGATTCAATATAGAAGGCACAACATTGTGTCTGCAAATCCAGCACCTGAGACTTGTTTAGAAACGATTCCGCAGTGAAATGAAGTGAAAACGCGTACATTGTCTTCCCCATGTGAGCTGGAACTTCATTAAAAATAAATGTATCACACATTCCTAATATTAGGATCCGAAGGAAACTTATGACTGTGTTCTTCCACAATATCTTGCTATCTTCTTCGACATGTTTATTGCTGTTGGCTAGCATGATCCGATGAGTTGGTGGGCGGGGTTACTGAATTGCACGTGCTTATCATTCTATAGACTTGTGTTTCGTTGCGCAATGACGTAAGGGTGAAGCACTCAAAGATGAGTTTTAAGGGATAAAATGATTGACTACAGGGGGACTTTAAGTTCTTATGAATTCCAGATGTCTGTGTCAATTGTTTACATTTTATCTAATATCGTACATGTTGTTGAGAGCAAAATGCTCTTTATGTTTTCTGTCTCTGTCTCTCTCTCTTTCCCTTTTGGCAGCCTGTATTTTTACTTTTTCAATCACACTGGCTCCCATGGCAACTCTATCTGCTGAGTAGCCACACAAGCTCTGTGAAATTGTTCCAGGGCCCCTGTAATTGGGTCCAGGTTAGATGCAGAGAGTAATGTAGTGCGCCAGGAACATTATAGATGCTCACTGAATGCAGCGTGGATGGCAGTGTTGGCTTTGATGTGACTATGTTACCTTTCACATTATTTAGGTCATAACACGGAACAGCTCTTTTGATAAAAGGCTCTAAAATAAAGAAGAAACGGTTTCTATAGGTCTGGTGATAGAAACTATATGTTATGTGTGAAAAATATGCATCTATTATGAAGAGAAAAAAAATGTTTAGCTTACAAAATGTTTTCTTTGGTTGAGTCATGCTGAATAATATTTTGCACTTAAATAAAACCAAATAATTTAGATATTATCATACGAAACGCATTTTCACGGTTACTTGAATAAATTTGACAGATCATTTTATGCAGTACTGTTTTTTTGCTCCATTCGTTTTAATAAGACTTTTACTGTAGATGATGTGGGAGGAAAAAAAGAGTTAAAAAGTGTGAAATCCTCAAATCCTCTCTTTTGCCGTTTCTTTATGTTTTGAGGTTGCATTTGCAAAATACATTTATTCTTATTATACACCTTTCATTATATGTGTGTGTGTGTGTGTGTGTGTGTGTGTGTGTGCGTGCGTGCGTGCGTGCGCGCGCGTGCGTGAGAGACCCTGGACCACAAGTCATAAGGGTCAATTTGAGCTAAATTGAGATTTATACATAAATAAGCTTCCCTGATGTATTTTGTTATAGTACAAGATACAACTATTTGAAAATCTGAAATCTGAGGGTGCAAAAAAATCTAAGCATGGCAATATATATATGGAACACCTGTTCAATTTCTCATTATTGCAATGATCTAATCAACCTGTGGTCCTGGTCAAGACGATCTCCTGAACTCCAATCTGAATGTCAGAATGGGAAAGAAAGGTGTTTTAAGCAATTTTGAGCGTGAAATAGTTTTGTGTGTGTGTGTATATACATATATATATATATATATATATATATATATATATATATATATATATATATATATATATATATATATATATATATATATATATATATATATATATATATATATATATATATATATATATATATATATATACATTGCCATGCTTGCTAACTGCACTGATTTTGCCACTTTTGTCTCTGCTGAGGTCTTTTAGCACCCCTAAAGGACATTTGAAGGAAAATCTAAGGAGTTGGGACGTCTGAGCTTTCCCTGAGAACAACCAGTTTAATCAAAACATGCTTAGGCTTCACATATATGCTTCAGAATCTTAAAGTCAGTGAACGCTGTTAAAGAATTGCAACTTAAATGAGATGAGATACTTTCAAGATCTGGGATTTGCTACACATATTTTACACACAGTTTTGCAGTTGGCATTTCCAATCAAAATTAGTCCTAAACATATTCCACCGCATAATATGTGTTAATTGTTTTCTGTAAACACCATTTCATAAAGGTTAAACATTATTTATGCAACTGGGGGGGGGGGGGGGGGGGGGGGTAAAATCTAATCAATTTTTTAAATAAATAATAGGCTAATATTTCTAAATGTCCTGAAAATAAGATTCAGCCGACTAGAAAAGGCTCATTAAATTCTTTACTTATTTTATGAAATTATTTGTCCTTTGTTTTAAGGATAAACCTCACGCAAACACGTTACTTTGAAGGATTTTTTTTAATGATGTATTTTTTTCCTTGTCTGCAATTTTGATTAAAAAATACTGCAATCTTGTAATTTAACAAAAAAAAAACTGAATTTTTTTTGTTGTTGTTGCTGTCCAGAGGCTCATTTGCATTTGTTTTTCCAAAGGCCCGTGTGTCATCATCTGATAAAGGGGGCCAGGAAGAGAGAAGTTCCCTTCCAAATGTTCTAAAGCAAACAGGAAAGCCAGAGGAAATGAAAGCTGGAAAGTATGTATTGGGGAATCCAAAACACTTCCAGTAGTTCAGCAGGAGCTCCAATGTTGTGCTGGCTAATGCTATTCCAGCTTTTCCTTCCTGTTACAAGAAAAGAAGGACCTGGAGATTGGGAGAGAGGAGAATCCAAATGGATGAGCTCGACTGTTGACGATCCTTCATTTCTGCCTATTCAGTTCAGTGAATTCTCCGTTTGGTGTAATAGGTTTCGGAACGTGGTTTGTAATGTAGCGCTTTTTTTCTGGTGTCATGTGTGTTATCCCAGAGAGAAGCAGTGAGGGGGCTGATAACGGGGGTTTTCCACGTGTTCTGAATACTCATCATCCATATGACACGTTTCTGGCATTCAACATCATCGCATGGAACAGCCTATCTGCATATTTATGTAACAGCAATGTGTAACTTCACACAACATAAATCAACAGCCATCCTCTATATAGGCTTAATTATTAGTGGCACTTGCCAAATCACAATTGCTCATATTAGATTAGGAATTTAAACAACCCCCTAATCCAAAGCATTAAGGTGAATATGCTGCCATACATGAATCATACCTCAAATTGTGCAGCTAAAGAAGTAGTGTGCTATTACTTTTCCAAGTGATTGGACTTGTGCTAGTATACATTCACCTAAAGGATTATTACACTGTAAAAAATTATTTAGAAAATAAGTTACCTGGTGTCAGGCCCCAGTGTTGATGATAATGCACGCAGAAGAAGATGAAGAAGGATGAGGAAGATAATTTTAGTAAACAACACTTTAATGGAACTTCACCACTGGTAACATAGACTTAAATCAGGACCGGAACAGAGAAGGGTGTTTTGACGATGAGAGTGAACACAGAGGAACTACATACACACACTGATGAGGAAGAGAACGAGGGGGACAGGTGATACAGATAATGACTTATTAACATAACAGGGCTAATAATCTGGCAACAGACAGATAGACATGTGACAGTACGCCCCTTCCAAAAAAGTGCGTCCTCGCGCCAATAACGGGAACGTCTGAGGAGGGAGGGCGGGGGCCCCGGAGGAGGGCACGGACACAGGACCTGTGAACAGACAGACATGTGACAGAGAATACGACAAAGAAACAGAGTACAGGAAGAAGTGGGAGGTGGGAGGAGCCATGGGATGGCCTCGAGCAGGGACATCCCGATGAGGATCCAGGTCCCAGCTAGGAGGATACCCCAAGGCGGCGTCACAGGAGGGAGGAGCCAAGGTGGCGTGACGTCCGACGTCACCTTGGGGACGACCGAGGGCGATGACGAGGATGAAGCCCACCGCTTAGACGGAAGGCCGATGGGTTGGAGCGAGACTGAAGACCTCGGCAGCCGCGACGGAGTCTCCACGACGACCCCCCGAGGTGGAAGAAGGGATCCGGAGGCCAGAGGTGGAGCGGGAGCGACCGAGGGCGGAGGTGAAGCCTGAGGGAAGGCGGAGCTTGCCGAGGCTGAAGGGGTGGAGTGCCTGAGAGCAGCGACCGGCTCGCAAGTCTGTGGCGGAGGCATGGTGACGTCTGACCCAGGTGGAGCCGACATACTGATGGAGCCCTGCGATGCTGAATGGCCGATGGTCCTTGCTGGAGCCGAGGGAGGAAGGAGTGAGGGCGTAGGAGCCAGGATGACGGGTCAAGGTGGAGCAGAACCCCCGGAGGCTGGAGGTGGAGCCACGGGCTTCAACCTTCCAGGGATCGATGACACCCAGCAGATCTGAGGGTTGACCGCACCACTGAGAGGAGGCAGAGGTGAAGGTGAGGGACTGATGGGAGGAGATGATGACTGTAGGAGTGGTAGAAGACTGAGGAGGAGACTGAAGATAACAGATGGTGGTCACGGGACTCTGGCAGTAGCTGGCAGTTTGGAGAGGTGGTGGGAGAGGGAGGATGTGTGGGGTTAACAAGACTGATGACGAAGGTTTCGATGCGATGAGGGGGCACAGGAAATTGTTCTCTCCACAGGAAAGCAAACTATCCAAGCTGATCCAGAACTCACTCTCAGTGGCGGGAGGGTGGGCGGGGCTCGACTCCATTCTCTCGAACTCCACGAGGACTCCCTCGGCGATGGACGGGTCAGTCGGCTCGCACACCAGGTCAGACGGGTTCCCCTCAGGCTTCGCTGCCGAGGTCTTCTCTCCGTCTGCGGTGGGCGCGTCCTACCATTCCTCGTCGTGAGGTGGTACTGGGATGGGTCCTTGATCAGGAGTGGGGCTGGCGGCATCCACGATGGTGACCGGTGAGTTGCAGGATGCCAGCACCCACTCCACATACGATGAAAAGCTCCCTCGAGGACCCTTCCCGGACAACTGTGCCCGTGTGGCAGTGGTTAGACCCACTAACAGGAACGAGCACAGGCAGTAGTCCGGGAAGGTGGTCTGATGGGCGAGATCCAAGAAGAGTTCTAAATGTTTCTCAAGGGACCTTTCTCCCTGCTCAAGGCACATGAGCCTGACCGCTGGATGGTCCATGGTGCATGAAGGGAAAAAGCAGAAAACAAAACACTGAACACGAAAACAAAAAATAAACTCCCACAAACACGAACCTAGATCTTGTTTACTTGAGTTTTTTTGGTCCGTCGTTCTGTCAGGCCCCAGTGGTGATGATAATGCACGCAGAAGAAGATGAAGAAGGACGAGAAAGATCACTTAAGTAAACAACGCTTTAATGGAACTTAACCACTGGTAACATAGACTTAAATCAGGACCGGTACAGAGACGGGTGTACTGACGACGGACAAAGACAGAGTGAACACAGAGGAACTAAATACACACACTGATGAGGAAGATAATGAGGGGGACAGGTGATACAGATAATGACTAATTAACATAACAGGGATAAACTAAACTAGTGAGGGATGGCGGTGGTAACAGACAGATAGACATGTGACACCTGGTTGCCTTAAAATTTTGAGTTCATTGAAATTAAAAATTTGACTTAATACAATGAACATTTTTTGAGATTGAACAACCTTTATTAAAATATTATTAAAAGATTTTGTAAGCATATTGGGTAAATTGTGTGTGTTTTATTGTTGATGACGCAGTGAAACATGCCAAATTGTGCTATTGTCATGATTTATCTTTTTTTTTATGTGGTTCTGATACAATAATATTTGAGTTTCTATGTATTAAACAAATTTACATTGTATCAACTCCAAGTTTTAATTTCAATAAATTCAAAATTTTAAGGCAACCAGGTTACTTACTTTTTTTTATGTTAAACCAACAAAAAAAATGTCAGTGATAAAAAATCGCCATGTAAATTTCTAATTAATGCAATTATATAATCAACCAATCACATGGCAGTTGCTTCAATGCATTTAGGGGTGTGGTCCTGGTCAAGACAATCTCCTGAACTCCAAACTGAATGTTAGAATGGGAATTAAAGGTGATTTAAGCAATGTTGAGCGTGGCATGGTTGTTGGTGCCAGACGGGCCGTTCTGAGTATTTCACAATCTGCTCAGTTACTGGGATTTACTCACACACAACCATTTCTAGGGTTTACAAAAAATGATGTGAAAAGAGAAAAAACATCCAGTATGCGGCAGTCCTGTGGGCGAAAATCCCTTGCTGATGCTAGAGGTCAGAGGAGAATGGGCCGACTGATTCAAGCTGAAGAGCAAGATAGAAGAGCAACTTTGACTGAAATAACCATTCGTTACAACTGAGGTATGCAGCAAAGTATTTGTAAAGCCACAACTCACAACCTTGAGGCGGATGTGCTACAACAGCAGAAGACTCCACCTGGTACCATTAATCTTCACTACAAATAGGAAAAATATGCTACAATTTGCACAATCTCACCAAAATTGGACAGTTGAAGACTGGAAAAATGTTGCCTGGTCTTTTGAGACATTCAGATTTTAGAGTCAGAATTTGGCGTAAACCGAATTAGAACGTGGATCCATCATGCCTTGTTACCACTGTGCAGGCTGGTGGTGGTGGTGTAATGGTGTGGGGGATGTTTTCTTGGCACACTTTAGGCCCCTTAATGCCGATTGGGCATTGTTTAAATGCCACGCCTTACCTGAGCATTGTTTCTGAGCATGTCCATCCCTTTATGACCACCATGTACCCATCCTCTGATGGCTACTTCCAGCAGGATAATGCACCATGTCACAAAGGTTAAATCATCTCAAACAGGTTTCTTAAACATGACAATGAGTTCACTGTACTAAAATGCTCCCCACAGTCACCAGATCTCAACCCAATAGAGCATATTTGGGATGTGGTGGAACAGGAGCTTCATGCCCTGGATGTGCATCCCACAAATCTCCATCAAATGCAAGATTATATCCTATCAATATGGGCCAAAATTTCTAAAGAATGCTTTCAGCACCTTGTTGAATCAATGCCACGTAGAATTAAGGCAGTTCCGAAGAAGAAAGGGGGTCAAACACAGTATTGATATGGTGTTCCTAAAAATATATAATAAAAATATATATAAAATAATTGCTCCCAATTGGAGATTTTAATTAAATGGTTGATTTAAATGATTTAAGCTTTGCTGCTATATTTGCTGCTACACACTGCAGCTTACAATGCCTTTAGTAAACACTAGATCAGATTTTTCACTAAAACTGGTCCAAATAATTATTAATTTCTTTTGAAGAATTTGGTAATACTTGAGTCCTTACTAGTGGGTTACCGTGATCTTCACTTTAAAATGAAATATACATTATGCAGTATTCACATTACGAACTTGTATATAGTTCTTAGTAGTCCTCTGGGAGGTATGAAAAAAAGTTTCTGATTAGCTATAGTGAACCTCATTCAACTGAGCACTATATATTTACTAATTCATTAATCATGGTTTTGTGTTAATTAATAGTTACTAGAATGTAAATAGTGTGTTATTTTTTTTCCCCCTGTGTTGTTATACACTAATGACAGAACAGAATTCTAAAGTGTTACTGTGTGATTTGTCTTATAGGATTACTGAAATCGCACAGTCTAGCAGGCATAAGAGTGTGACTTGAAAGCTGTCTATTGCATCAGATGTACCCGACATGAGATGAGCATGTTGAAGGACGACCTCAGCATCCCAGTACACCACTGCCGCTTTGATGAGTTTGACAGGTGATAAACCTGAAGTTGTTCATATAAACACACACCATTTGGATCTCCTCATCTGCACTGCGACGTGGCTTAAGAAAATGGCTACCTTTACTCGGTTTCCCTTTCTCTCCTTCCCTCCTTTTTGCTCTCCCACTCACTTTCCAACTCCAATGCTTTTGGAGCCAGTAGCAAACATGAATCTAAGCAGGCGGAGAGAGATATAGAGGGAGCTCAGAACGCTGTGGTACCCCTGCCTGCCTCTGCAACCCCCCTCCTCAGAAACGCTTTATTCCCATCAGCTGCATTTCTCTTATCGCTCCCTTCCAGATGCACGTCGGGCAAGAGGCTCCATAATTAGGTGGCGAGATCTCGGTCTCCGATCACTTTGGTACGTTATCAGCGTTGACACCAATCTCCTTGAGTGACATTCTACCCAAACCGTTATATAAACCACAGTCCAGGATCAGTGTGTGAAAAGTCAATGCAGCAAGAAGATGAAGTGGGGGGGAGACACGAGCATTTAGAGCTCTTAGAGGCTTGGGGCAAATGCTTTCCTACACTTCTTTCCCTTATTGTTTCTTTTTTCTTAATTAAACACAGAGCGGCTTGTGTAGAAAAGAAGGGAGAGAGGAGATAAAGGGCTTGTGTATGATGTTTCTGGCAAAGATTTCTTGGTGGAGCTAAAAAAAAAATCATAGTCTGCCCAGAAGGGAAGAGTCAAGATAGTATTCTGAAAAATAAGAACATAAGAGAGCATTTGTATAAAACTGATTTGCAGAATGCTGGTTTGACAGCTTCTGGGTAGCATATAACAATTCTCTATATACATTGGATATGATTCCTATAAAATGTTTTCTTTCTTTCTTTCTTTCTTTCTTTCTTTCTTTCTTTCTTTCTTTCTTTCTTTCTTTCTTTCTTTCTTTCTTTCTTTCTTTCTTTCTTTCTTTCTTTCTTCTTTTTTAAACAGGTTTGATTCATTATTTTACAAACATAAAGTCAAATATTTAGATATTTAACATCTTATTGTGTGATATTGGGCCACCATACTGTTTGAGATACAATTTACTTATATTTACAACAGTAATGTGCACAATTATATTGTTCTTCTATAATCTCGTACTGAACTGACAACAGATTCAGTGATTTGAATAGGAGCGCTGTTTGCTTGCTTTCGGTATAATTCAGTCGCAGTTTTGAAGAAAAGTTTGTTTTTCATGAGTTCTTCAAAGTGCCAAACTTTGACAAAAATGTATTTCTTGATGGTTTGATGTTTTATAATGATTTCATAATGCCTAAGCCAATAAGTGCTCCTTTTGCTGCCATCTACTGGCTATAATGGTAAAAAATAAATAAAAAATAAATAAAAGTGTTTGTTTGCTAGCCTGACCAGCTAGACACGCATCAGGATGTTGGGTCTGGGAACTTACCATTGACAGGGCTCAATCCGAGGGGTGGGATAAACTGCTGTCTTTTCAGATTCCCTCTGCACCGCTACAACCAACCAGAGCAACCGTAACGTGAAGCATGGCTAGTTAACATGATTTAACTTTCTGCGTATTCGGTTGGCAAAACTCCGAACACATCTTCCCTTTTTAAGAATGACTTCAGTGCCGTTCTTTGTTCTTTTCTCAAAAAAAAGCTTAACAAGTCTTCCAGAGTCGCGCCCAACGCTGATTTGAAAGAACGCCGTTCACCAGGTTCTTAGTTTACAAGTCGCACGCGGAAGGAAAAACTTCCGCAACCCTGCCTTCATTATGTTAAGCCCGCCCACCGACTCTTTACACAATGTAATTGGCCTGACCAGAATTTGTTTTTTCCATCTCACAAGTCTATGGAGAGTTGCTAGACGACACTTGCTGCAAATGAGTTTTTCTGCCGCTAGGGTGCGTCTACATTTTTGTTTGCCACCAATGGTGCTTTTACACTAGCCTCATACTCAGATTAGTCAGAATAGGAGTCTGATACTGCTCCATTGGGCTGTGATTATGGGGCGTTTTTCAACCGAACCAGGAAAGAAAATGCCTCTGCACTCATTTGGAGAGACCTACAACAAATCAGTAAGGCAAGTGATGAGCTACGCATAGTTGTCAACAGAACAACAGATCTGCATGCACACTGGAAGAAGTAGAAGAAGACAATGAGTGTAAACAAACAATCTTTGCTGGTGTTGTAAAAAGAATTTAAGGATACATGTACTCACCAACACGACCATCATTTTTTAGATAAATAGTAAAGGTGAATGCATACATGAACAAGTTCTCAGTTTAAGATTAGAACGAATTCAACACCAGCGCTCTTTGGTGACGTGGATGATTACGTTGCGTTATCTGTCCATTATCGTATAAAGCCCGCCCTGACGATTTAATTGGTCCAATAATAATAATTATAATCATTCATTACATTTATATTGCGCTTTTCTAGGCACTCAAAGCGCTTTACATAGAAGGGGGAATCTCCTCAACCACCACCAATGTGCAGCATCCACTTGGATGATGCGACGGCAGCCATATTGCGCCAGAACGCTCACCACACACCAGCTGATTGGTGGAGAGGAGACCGAGTGATTAAGCCAATCAGGATAGGGGGAAGATTAGGAGGCCATGATGGACAGAGGCCAATGGGCAAATTTGGCCAGGATGCCGGGGTTACACCCCTACTCTTTATCGAAGAACATCCTGGGATTTTTAACGACCACAGAGAGTCAGGACCTCGGTTTAACGTCTCATCCGAAGGACGGTTTAATTGGTCCAAACAGCTCTGGTTCGACCATAGTGGCTCCACAATGGATCAAGTGCTGAACAAACTTCCCTACCTCAAATGTTGTGGCCAGGCTACTTTTCCACAGCGGTACGGCTCGGTATGGCTCACTTTTTGGTGCTTTTTCACTGCATGGCACTGCGTGGTTTTTAAAAGACTTGCTTGAAAAAAGCAACGGTTGAATCATAGTCAGTAGACAAAGTGAAGACGTTCCTCTCGTTGGTAGCCAAGGAGCGGATCCAGCGAGAGAGAGTGGGGTGATCCTGAATGATTCAATAGGCTCCTTTGCTCTTGTGTTGTGCGTTTGTTTGTGTCACGTGCTTGAGTTTACAGTAATATCACAGCAGTAGAGTTGGCGCAATTATAGCAATTATTCTATAATTCCACCCACTTTGAAGTGGTACTAACTGCAGTGGAAAAGCAAACTGAGCCAAAGCAAGCTGAGTCGTACCAAACAGTGGAAAAGTGCCACAAGTTAGTTTTCCTACATCTTAAAACGTATAGTTTTACAAATGGGGACAATTTTTGAAGGATGAACAAATAGTTTTTGGTCATCACGTTAAAAAAGATTTAAATCGGATAATATTTAGGGCTTTGAAGTGATAGAAAAAAAACATCTGACTGTTTTTGCCACAATACCATGGTTACAGTTGGAGTGACATGAAATCCATGGTGAATGTTGGTGATTTGTGGACTGAAAAGCCTTCTAATTTGTTTGTCCATGCACAATTGTTTCTCTTGGTTTTCATGTCATTGCTGTTTGATTTGATAGTGGTTTATAAATACATTAAAACATTCATATAAATTATATACAGCTCTGAAAATAATTTGAGAAATCAATGTTAAGCGGTGTCTGAACTATTTCCAGAGCTATATATGTTTTACCATTAAGCTCCACGTAACAGATAAAATAGGCCCATATAATATAGCATTGTTCACTGAAATGCTTGTTGTCAAGGATGTAACAATCATATTCAGAATCAAGGGCCCCAATATAATATAACATGGATGTATATCTGTTAACACTAATGTGAATATTTGAGGCAGTGTGTCCCTCTCAATGTCAATGATGATAATAACTCTGCCTGCTGTTCATTGAATCTCACAGATGTTTTATCTCAGAGTAATGACTCCAGTCCATGATCCAGTAAGACTACCCCTGAGGCTTTACTGAACTTCTGCGCAGATTTTTTATCTGATATTTCACTCTTCATATCATAGCCCATGTATCACTCTCATGCAGGGGGTTAATGTCTTTTACAATCTTGCTTTTGAAATGAAACATAAAGTGGCAGCTATTGTTAAATGTGTGCTAAATGAACAGTACAGTCTTATCTTGCTTGGACAGCATGATATTGTGTGTTTTTATTCATTCTTTTAAATGTTTATTTATTTCCAGGCCTTTCACGATATGAGCATGTTTAAGCCTACAATGGTGTCATTGTGTTGTGTAAATTTAAAGAATTGTTTATGTCTAAACTGTGGTTGAGAAAGGGCGTTCACAGGCTTTCTCTCAGCAGAAGACACAGGGTGTAGTCACTGAGCTGTGCAACGCACTGATTCAGGCAAAATCCCACAAACGCAGAGACTGATGATGTAAGAGAGACACCAACTGGCCCACAGTTTTTACTCCAGTCTCAAATTGCCTTAAAACCATCTGGTAAGTTATCTATCTATCTATCTATCTATCTATCTATCTATCTATCTATCTATCTATCTATCTATCTATCTATCTATCTATCTATCTATCTATCTATCTATCTATCTATCTATCTATCTATCTATCTATCTATCTATCTATCTATCTATCTATCTATCTATCTATCTATCTATCTATCTGTCTGTCTGTCTGTCTGTCTGCTTGCCTTTCTATCTATCTATCTATCTATCTATCTATCTATCTATCTATCTATCTATCTATCTATCTATCTATCTATCTATCTATCTATCTATCTATCTATCTATCTATCTATCTATCTATCTATCTATCTATCTATCTATCTATCTATCTATCCGTCCGTCCGTCCGTCCGTCCGTCCGTTCGTCCAACCATCCATCCATCCATCCATCCATCCATCCATCCATCCATCCATCCATCCATCCAACTATCTATCTATCTATCTATCTATCTATCTATCTATCTATATATCTATATATCTATATATCTATCTATCTATCTATCTATCTATCTATCTATCTATCTATCTATCTATCTATCTATCTGTCTATCTGTCTGTCTGTCTGTCTGTCTGTCTGCTTGCCTTTCTATCTATCTATCTATCTATCTATCTATCTATCTATCTATCTATCTATCTATCTATCTATCTATCTATCTATCTATCTGTCTGTCTGTCTGTCTGTCTGTCTGTCTGTCTGTCTGTCTGTCTGTCTGTCTGTCTGTCTGTCTGTCTGTCCGTCCGTCCGTCCGTCCGTCCGTCCGTCCGTCCGTCCGTCCGTCCGTCCACCCACCCACCCACCCAGCCATCCATCCATCCATCCATCCATCCATCCATCCATCCATCCATCCATCCATCCATCCATCCATCCATCCATCCATCCATCCATCCATCCATCCATCCATCTATCTATCTATCTATCTATCTATCTATCTATCTATCTATCTATCTATCTATCTATCTATCTATCTATCTATCATATTGTTCCCGAGCCCAATCATATTAGCTATATAAGATTACATTGTTCACATTGTATAGTTGATCTGATTTAATCTGCAACCGCAAGCATACAAGTATTTGAGAATGGACAGACAGGTGAAACACACAGAGGTTATTCGAGTTCAATTCTCCCAGCAGGGGAAGGGAACCGAAAGAACACGCCCTTTGCAGTACAAACCACGCCCAATATCTCAACTCTGCGTTCTGATTGGCTGGCTCGAATGACAGGGGCGTCGATTTCCGGTGTGCGGAGGCAGGAATTTCAGGTTTCCCTCTTGTCGGTCTCGGGGTAGCGTAGCGGGGACGCGCGTCTCCCTGATCACCGACTCATTACCATCTTTCTGTTTTCATGCATTTGATCGTATGTGTTTAGTCTTGGATAAGTATGACTGAGAGCGCGGGGAATAAAAAAGAGGATTGTCATGCAGGGAATGGTGTGAAACCAGGAAGGAATGGCATGGTGAAGAACCATCATCACCATCATCAGTATCAAAAGCAGGAGAAGGTGAGGCCACATCATGCATTCAGAGCTTCGAATCATGCATGTCTAATATTTCATATCTACATGTGCATTTTTTGGCTGATAACGATGATGCATGGCAACACAACAGCTGCTCCCAATGCTGTGTCTGCCTCTGGGTAGCGTTCAATTAGTGCATGACATGCACTTTCACTGTTTATGGCATGATCACATGTGGAAAAAAGTTAAGTTTGACAGCCAGATGAGATGTAGACTTTCTCCTCATAATATATCTTTATGAGCCCTGGCCATCGTAATAAAACATGATGATCTAGCTAATGTGGTACTGCCATAAGTGGAAACAGTTTGTTGAACCAGAAAGTTAATATGCAAGAGCAAGCTCATGCTGTCTTTGCATTTGTAAGTCAAATGCATTGAGAGGCAAACCAAGTGTCTTTTTTGTACACAAAACTTTAGGGACTTTTGAAAATGAACCAACCCTGGGAAATATTAATATAGTTTGCTAGGTTTATTTTCAATCACTCTTGAGTAGGTTTAAGTAATATACTTTTGAATTATAATGTGTATGTAGTTTTGCGAATATTACAATTTATGTTTCATCTTCATAGAAAATAGATTAGACTTATATAGTTGATTTAAATAATGTATTAAATATATTGTTAGTTTAAGTAACATACATAATACATTATATATATGTAAAAATCTTAATATGCACATCTTATTTTTATTAATATTTACATCTATATTCTATATTTCATGTAAAAAAAATGTTTTAATGATAAATCAGTCAATGATCTAATAGCTAAATAGCCAAATTTATTTGAGGATGGCAAGTCAAGATCTTGTGTTTTGGAAGCAACTCATGATTCAAGTTAAAGCTCGAGGAATTTCCGTCATGTGCCTCCTCTAAGTGTTTTGAGTGGGAGAGATCGGTCATGGTAATCTATTCCAAAATGTTTTTTACGTTTGTTATCATCACGTCTTCTTTATCCAACTAAAAATGTGTGGCTCTGATCCACTCTGAATTGTAATGTTCAGCAACAGCCTTTAAAGGTATATCACACAGGCCTTTTGTAAATATGTTATCGCTCATTTTTCCTGGAAGCCACTTTCAGTCTTGCAGTTGAATATTTAAGTCATGCTGCTGTCTTGGAGCTGGTGGCGGCTCACGTGGATGTCACTGTTGCTAGACTCCGTGGTATTTGTTAGTGGGGCATGACTAGTCACATGTGCCTGCAAATCACAGGGTTTTGAATGAACTGCTTAATCTGTTTGCTCCAAAACTTATATGTGATCATTTGGTCACTATGAGTAACCGAGTTCTTGACAATGGGAGTCCAAACTTTTAAATTGTTTAAGTTAATCTGACTTTTCCAATTTATCGACGAATAAATCTTGCAGTGTTACGAATGCATGCCACTGTTTCTGACCTTAACTGTTAAATTAACCAAAAAGGGTTGATCTGCAAACGTTTGCATTGCTCAGGCAATTTGCACAGCTTGTAATCAGTAACCTCAATGTGATGGTGCCATGACTACCGTGTTTTGATGGGCTTTGCTTTACAGGTTTACCATGCTGCTTGCAATGGAGAACTTTACAGCAGGCCGTTCATTGAGTCCTTCGAGGAAACTCCCATGCTGGTTGCCGTGCTCACGTACATGGGCTACGGCATCCTGACGATCTTTGGATATCTGCGGGATTTCATGAGGGAGTGGAAAATAGAAAAATGCCACATAGCCAGAGAAAGGGAGGAGCAGAAGGTAAACATTGTCATGTGCGCTTGGTGGAAAAAGTAAATATATACACTACCGTTCAAAGTACCGTTATACAAGGATGCAGTAAATTGATCAAAAGTGACAGTAAAAAGCCATATGCTAATCGCTGAAGTAACCCTTTAAAGGGTTAGTTCACCCAAAAATAAAATCGATGTCATTAATGAGTCACCCTAATGTCGTTCCTCGCCCATAAGACCTCCGTTCATCGTTCATCAAAAAACAGTTTAAGATATTTTATATTTAGTCCAAGAGCATATGCAAGTGTATGCACACTATACTGTCCATGTCCAGAAAGGGAATAAAAACAAAGTAGTCCATATGTGACATCAGTTAGTTAATTAGTCTCTTAAAAGTATCGAAAATACATTTTGGTCCAAAAATAACATTTAAACTATTAGTTTATTCAGCATCTTCTTCTCTTCCATGTTTGTTTTCAAACCTCAAATAAAGATTTGAACGGTTCTTAATCAGCGTATTAATTCATGATTCGGATCGCCAATATCACTTTATTTCAGCAGTTTGGCAGTTTGACACGCGATCCGAATCATGAATCAATACGTTTATTCATAACCTGCTTGAATCTTTAAACCCGGTGGAGAAGACAATGTCATAGTGTTTTTGTTATTTTTGGACCAAAATATATTTTCGATGCGTCGAGATTCTGATGTCACATATGGACTACTTTGATGATGTTTTTATTCCCTTTCTGGACATGGACAGTAAAGTGTGCATACACTATGATACGCTCTCGGACTAAATATTTTATATCTTAAACTGTGTTCTGAAGATGAACAGAGGTCTTACAGCTGTGGAACGACATAAGGGCGAGTTATTAATGACATACACTTCATTTTTGGGAGAACTAACCCTTTAAATCAAGATACATTTACTTAAGATGCAATACGGAGAAATTAAGTGAAAATAAATAAAGAAAGAAATTAATTAATTAATTAAACAAAATTATATGAGAATATGCTTAAAGCAAGAACAAGTATCTGCCAATAGGTATGAAAATGACTTTCATTTGAATTAAGTTGATTTTTCTGAACCCATTGACTAATAATTGTTCTTGTTTTAAAGGGTTAGTTCACCCTTTAAATCGGTTAATCATACAGCCACTTTTACAAGATTTCTTATCATTAAGTAAATGTATCTTGATTTAAGAATCTTTTAGATATTTGCACGGGAAAACAAAACAAAACAAAAATACTGAAAAAACAATATAACTTTGTTGCATTTTTATCATAGCCTGACAAGCCAGACTCACATCAAGATGTTTGGTCTGGAAACTCACCATTGACAGGGCTCAATCTGAGGAGCGGGATAAACGGTTGTCTTTCAAACTCCCTCTGCATGTGATAGGATAGCGCTACACCAACCAGAGCAACGAAGGTGAAACAGAGCTTGTTGATAGATTAAACATTCGCCGTATCCGGTCGGCTAAACTCCGAACACATCTTCCCTTCTTAAGAATGACTTCAATGCCGTTCTTTGTTCTTTTCTCAGAGAAAAGCTTAACTCCAAGTCTTCCAGAGTCGTGGTCAAAGCTGATTCGAAAGATCGCTGCCGTTCGCCAGTTTCTGTGTTTACTAGAAGCACGCAAACGCAACTCGGCCGTCGTCATTATGACCCCGCCCACCGACTCTATACATGATGTGATTGGCCCGGCAAGAGTTAGGGGAATACAGCTCAGAAGGGTATTGAGAGTTGCTAGACGACACTCGTGGGCAGATTAAATTTGCTGCCGCTAGGGTGCGTCTAGATTTCTAGGCTAGTGTTATCAGGTACAGTACAAGTTATTTCTGTATTCTAGTGTTTGGGAGCAGAGCTATTCAGACTTTAAAGCTATTTTTGGTCAAATGAATTAAAAAGAAATGGAGATCTGTTGAAAATTGTACTTTCAAACTTTGAAGTGCTGCTAATACAACTCATTCTGTGCTTCCTTGACAATTACATTTAGAGAACAAATTGATGTGTTTTGTTCCCTTCCATTTCCTTAAATTTTCTTTAATTGGTCTTAAAAAGGTCTTAAATTTACTTTCATTTTCACCTGTATTTTTCATGTTTGAAGTAAAATTGTTAAAGAACAAATTAGTTATAAAAAAATAAATATTTTATTTTAACTGATTACTTCTGAAAATTCATATGGCAGAAAAGATTTTTGGAGTAATTTACTGTGAATGTACAACAAATTAGACTTAATTGGTAATTTATTGGTGTAAGTTTGAGAGGAAGAGAACATTTTGTTAGAGGAAGGATATTGTGCAGTTTACCGTTACTGTAAAGTACTTTAGGCCACTGAAAGGTTACGCTTTGTTTTGCTACGTGCTTTTGTATGGATGTTGTTCTTCCTAAAATATGGTATCCAAGACCACAGAGTCACCGAAATGTAAGGAGTGAAACAAATATGTCAAGTATGTGACTGTTCCTGTTACTTTTATCTCCCCAAGGACTTTGTTCCACTTTATCAAGACTTTGAGAATTTCTACACAAGGAATTTATACATGAGGATTCGGGACAGCTGGAACAGGCCCATTTGCAGTGTTCCTGGGGCTAAATTTGACCTTGTTGAGCGGAGTTCCAATGATTACAACTGGACCTTTGAGTAAGTAGGCTGTCTGAACCTGAACACCAACAAAAACACCACGTCCTCACCACGTTTTACCTCCCAAGATAAGAGCTGCATTAATCTAATGATGCTAACATCAAGTTCATTTACAACTCATTACAATAAACCTTCAAAAGTAAGGCTACTTTAAACTATAACCTGAAATATGAAGAGACAGAGGTTGTATGAAACAAACAATCTAGTATAGAGTTGTCAAGGATTAGCATTTGCTAAAAAAAAGTAATTTAATGCTATTGTATTGCGCTATTTCAGATACACTGGGCGAGTGGTGAAAGATGTGATAAACCTGGGCTCGTATAATTATCTGGGCTTTGCAGAGAACACAGGCTTCTGTGCCACCGCTGCTGGAGATGAGACGATGAAAGTTGGGGTGGGCGTGGCCAGCACTAGACAGGAAATGGGTGAGTGTTCGTTGGCTGCTTTTTTAGAATATATAGGGACAAAAATGTCCTTAATGGGCATTAATTATTTGTGCTTGCACCATTGAAACATGTCCATCTACTGCATGTTTACCTTTAAAAACTATGGAAGAGCAGCGCAGAAGAATGCAAAAAAATTCACATTCTATGTGAATGTCCTCTATTATAAGCCATCATCATACCACAACCGCTAGAAACCGGACGTGACAAAGCAAGCAATGCAAGTCCGTTTGTCCTTCGTATAAAAAGTAGTTGAAGTACATCAGAAATAAAACAGGGCAACATTTTACCGTCAGTTTTTTTGTGTGTGTGTGTTGCGTCATGCCACGCTGGATTCAGTGTAGACAGCATCACTGATTATAATGGGTTCTATTTATTTTGCGCACGTCGCATCTCGTCGCTTGCGTCTGGTGTAGACGCACTGTAACATGCATGTCTTGCATTCAAAAACAGCTCAAAAGGGCCCAATAGAGCGAATGCAGAGATTTTGAGACGCATATTTGAAAGGCAGACTTTTTTAACCATCTTAAACTCCAAACACGACCATCTTAAAAGTCGTATGAGGAAACGCTCTAAAAATGTCAAAAGATGCAGTTCAGCGTGCATAGATGTCCATCTGAATTAGGGCTTGGAGATATTACTGAAAACTGTATTAGGATATATGTGTTTCATATCGGTTGATATCGATAATTATTGATTTTTTTTTAACAACCTATTTAGCATAAGGACCAGGAGAAAAATATATTATATTAAAACATTTTTATTTTAAACTTAACCTTCCACTGATTATAATGACGTCAGTTATAAAGGCAGAAATGTCAACAACCATGAAAAACACTTGAATAACTAAAGTCTAAAATCACAATGAACAGTTAAAGGGGGGGTGAAACACTCAGTTTCAGTCAATCTCATGTCAATCTTGAGTACCAATAGAGTATATTGCATCCTTCATATCTCCGAAAAGTCTTTAGTTTTATCATATTTATAAAAGAAATATGGGCTGTACCGAGTCTTTCCAGAAAAAAACGAACGGCTGGAGGCGTATCGTGTGGGCGGAGCTAAAGAATGACGATCGCGCACAAAGTCCTCAAGCTTGGAGAAACCCATGGCTATCTATCTCAGCTAATAGATATATGATCCAGAATCAAATTCGGAGGCTGAAATTGAATGTTGTGAAGCTTCCCGTCATTTCTGCGTTCAAATCCCAGAATGCTGTGCTGAAGCGTTCAAGTCGCTTGATGTCACCCATAGGAATAAAGTGGAGCGCGGCGCGACCTATAACGATATAAGTGTTCACGGACGACTGGATCTGCAGCTGAGAGTGTTTATGGGCGTGCATTTGCTCTCTCGCTCTAGTAACGCGCGCGCACACCCTACCAGGAGAAGAGCCCGTACGGCCCATACAAGGACTCTATCGACGTCAAGCCGACCCATACTCGAAAAAAACTCTCTGAAACTTGTGAGAATCCGGAAGGAGTATTTTTGACACAGAAATACTCCATCAAACGTCCAACAACTTTGTCAATGTTTAGGATGGGAATCCAAGTCTTTAACAGTGTAAAAAGCTCAGTATGCATGAAACAGCGTTTCACCCCCCCTTTAACAGTTATCTCTTAACATTAAGGTGCAGTGCTTTTGTAGTTCTTTGTACTGTTTGGATGCTTTGGCATAAGGCGCTGATGCAGAGTGCCTCTCTATGTTGTTTTCAAGAATAGTACTAGCGGCAAGCGCGGCGAGTATAAACCTATAAACACCTCCCCAAACAGAAGAGGCGTGCACGCAGTCAGCGGAGGCTTGTGTTTGCGGAGCCAGATGAAAGTATAAACAATTTTGTGGTATTACCAGTCTTGGTTGGGACGACAGTCTTGAATAATTTGCAGACAACATTGGTCTGACTACAGTCAGACTTATAAAATCCCAAAAAAAACTGCCATACTGGCGAGCTGACTTGTTTTCCTGTTTTATCAACAGTTTCCTCTCTCACTGCGGCACTCATTGTCCAGTTATCACTCCACATCAGTTCTGTTACTGAAGAATTCAACGCGAGACAACGTTATGGTGCAACCGAACTTGATACTGTTACATGATTGGCTGTTAGTGTTTCAATCCCTACGTTGCTGGGTTACCAGAGAGTAGTGCCTGTTCATGCAACCAAACTTGCTTCACAATCTCTGGTTTCTTCCGACAAAAAAAAAAAAAAAAGTTTTATTGAATGCATTTTTCACTGATATCGAGTACGTGTCTATCTCGATAAATATCGTTATCGTTTTATCGCCCAGCCCTAATCTTAATATGTGTATGGCTTTAGCAGCAGTGCTTGCAAAGTTGGGAGCACTTTCACCTTTTCTGTGTTTAAAATGCTAAAGCTTAACATGCTAATTAAATATCAGCTTAGGCTGCAAAAGGAAAAATAACAAATGTATACGTTGTTTTCTCCGGAATATCAAGTTTTGACGTTTTAATAAAAAACTTTTTTTTCTTTTTAAAGGGGTGGTTCCGTGTTTTTTTTCTAGGCTTGGTTGTGATTATGGGGCGCAGTATAACATGTCTTAATACCTTTTTTTTTTTAAACCCAGTATTCTTCTTATTCGCTTATATATTACCTTTATTCCACACCGCTGTTTTCACTGTCCTATCCTAAGCCCATCCCTCTGAAAAACGCAATGGCCTTAGATTGGTTAGATGGCCAAATGTAGTTTCATGTATTTTTATTGGCTGAAGTGCCAAGCACAGGTTGTCTGGAAACGTCACGCCCCTCACCATTACAGGCAGAAGTCACATCTGTCTTGACTAGCAAGGGTTTATGATGTCACCAACCCGGGAAGAGGGTTGTTGTAGTACAAACCAGCCGTTTTTGTAGGCGATAAACTGCCATAACTTTATGAGACAATATCTCCGTTTGCATTGAACTTTCAGCGCTGTAACTCGAGCAGCAACATTACACACTAACTAAAGTTAAAAAAGTGAAATCGCATGCAACCACCCCTTTAAATGTATGAAACGTACATGGAAGACTTGTTCACAGTGAAATCAATATAACGTATTTAGAAAATAGGGTGAGTTTTCATTAAATCTACTTAGTTATTATGTAGTCTTATAGGAGCTTACTAAGATGACTTTGTTTTACACACAGGTGTCGGTTCTCTAGCTACTGTTTATTATAGGTGATTGTTTGCATTAGGTGATTTATTTGTGTGATTTTCATAGGCAACCTTGAAAGACATGAAGAGTTGGAGAAACTAGTGGCGTCATTCCTGGGAGTGGAGTCGGCTATGGCTTTTGGCATGGGCTTTGCAACCAATTCTATGAACATTCCTGCGATAGCGGGCAAGGTTTGAAGCTCTAGACAGTGTTTTTTATTTTTTTTATTCACTTTACATTTTCCAGTTTGCCAACTTCTCTCTTCCAATCGCTTGCTGTGATGATCTATCCAGGCAACTCCTAAAATTCGTAGGAGTGTCAGCACAGGCGGATCCTACCTTGACCTGTCAGTGCTTGTTTAAATGATGATACAAATGCTTCTAGTGTGTGAATGCTTTCCTTTGTTGGTTCAATCATGTATGTAACATTTTACCTAGCACATAGGGAGGAGATCACTGTAATAGTACAGATAGACCAACGGTTCCAACTCAAATAGTTTGTGTAACACACAATGGAATGCACTTGATATGGCACAAAATGACCACAGGAAATGTGCTTAGCTGCAAGTGAAGCAGAGAGATTTCCCAACCTCACTTCCTGTAACAGGCCAGGCGTGGTCTAGAGATTTAGCACTGAAACAACTTCCCTGATTTATATTGAAACAACAAGATAAAAGCAGCAACAGAAAGAATGTTAAAGGCTTTAAGTCACATTTTAAAAAGCTTCTAAAGACATATTAAAAGCTGATTAAAAAATATATATATTTTTATATACGCTGCTGTTAAAAAACTGTTAGTAAGGTAGTCAGTAAGGTTTTTTGTTGTTGTTGTTGTTGTTGAAAGAAATTAACTTTTATTCAGCAAGGATGCATTAAAATGACCAAAAGTGATTTAATAAAGACTTTCACATTGTTACAAAAGATTTCAAATGATCATGGTTTCCTCAAAAATATTAAGCAGCACAACTGTTTTCAACACTGATGATAATATAATCAGTCAGTTATAATAATAACTGATAATCTTCACTGATAATAATTTAATCAGATAATAAACTCATAATAATAAGAACATTTGTTTTGAATTCTAATAATATTTCACAATATTTCTGTCTTTCTATATTTTTGATCGAATATAGGCAGCATTGGGGAGCATTTTAAACTAAAACATTTAAAGTTAAACTTTTCAACAGGTGTGTGTGTCCCTCATTTCCATATTGTTTTTTTTAATTCGTTTTTTGACGTTACACCTTTTCTACTACTTTTTATGTGTGAAAGGTGTTATACAAATAGTACAAATAATAATGTATTGTTACTGTCATTAAATATTGACATAAGTGACCCCGGACCACAAATAAGGGTGATTTTTTTTTATATATATTGAGATTTGGGGTGCACTTCACACTAAGCACTCTGAACTGTGCCCGAACGCGTTTGACCCCCAAAGCCAAGTTCGTTTGACAAGTGTTATTGCACTGATCCTTGCCCTGGCACGGTTTGTTTGGCCAGCCCTGGCCCGCTTGGAAGAGGTGGGCCAGAGCACGGTTCGTTTGGGCTCGAGCGCGGTTCGCACGCAGTGTGAACGCTAACCGCACTAGAGCATGGAACAGCTGTGTGTTACTGTCATCATTACGACAGAAAACACCAAAACTACTACAACTTGGATACACTTTCTCTATTAAATTATATTTATATAATATTACTACACTATATGTAGTATCTGCTCAATGACCATTTTCTTAAAATGACCTGACACTTTTCTTTTGCTGTTTGTAGGGATGTTTGATTCTAAGCGACGAGTTGAACCATGCCTCTTTGGTGCTGGGAGCCCGGCTGTCCGGCTCCACCATCCGTGTCTTTAAGCACAATAGTAAGTTTACACTGAGGTGCATCTCTTATCTTACCATATTTACATATACACACCCTCAGTCGTGGTTCACAGCTGTTAACAGCACATGGTGAAGAATGAACTTTTGGTGAAGCTCCAATGTGCATAACCCACGAGGCTGCATCTGCTTGAGTGGAAGATTAACAGAACTTGACCCATGTTAAAATCTTAAAGTAAGGTATTTAAGTTTTATGAGGTTCCTTATTTGTAGTCTGGATTGTTTTTAGACTTGTTTCTGAATGCCAATTTGGTTAATGTCCATTCAAACCCTATGAATACAAATGCTATCACTGGAAGGTCGGCTCTCGATCACAGTTCAGCTGTGTTATTTTAAATAAATAGTCAATTTGGACAGATGACTGTCAGTGATTTGATTAATAAATGAGCTTCTAAACTGATAAAGTGACTTGAGGTGAATATGTAATGATCCCTGAATGAAACCCTTGAGTCAGATTGTAGAGGCTTGGGAAAACTTCAGCAGCACTCTGATTACTTATTACTGAAGTGCTCAGAACACTTCTCTCACTGACAGTTTGTAATGCATTTATGTGCTGTGGTTCCTTAAATTACGGCCAAGGACACAAGCAACATTTTAATACACAACGACCCCAAAAAACACTTAGCTTTCAAATGACCACTAAACAAATCTTTCATTTTATGGTAGTTTATGTCACCAATATCCTGCCATTTGACCTTTATATGCTATAAAGAGACACACCTTGCGCACCACACACACACACACACACGTGTGCACTAAGGTCATGTGAAATTGATCATAAAAGTTGTTTTTTCTTTTTTCTTTTCTTTTTTTTCAGCATATAATCCTGAAAATGATATTAAAGTTTTCACAAAAATATTCAGCAGCACATATGTGTTCAACATTAATTATAAGAATAAATATTTCAAATCAGCATATTAAAATGATTTCTGAAGGATCATGTGACACTTAAAGGGTTACTTCAGCGATTAACATATGGCTTTGTATCAGTAGAAACCCTGAAACCCATTCAAATGATCGTGCTCCCCCCTCTTATATCCCCCTGAGACGAGAGATTTATGCATTTTATTTCTGGAAAAATTCCTCTCGTGACGCAAATTGATGATATTTGCGTCACGAGAGGAATGATTGCCCAGAGGCTAAAGACTACAGCCAGCAGAGGGAGCCATTTCCGCATGTTTTCAACTCGTGCATGGGGAATGGAGATCACACTTACAGCACAGCTCAGCTACAGGCATTAATTTAAACGGATGCTAAGCAATGTACGTGTTTTAACTTCTCAAATTAATTTCTATGAAAGTTAAGCTTCCAAAGGCATGAACTGAAAACGCGTTGTGAATGTATGCCGCGAATGTGGTCGCGATTACCTCAGCTCTCATCACGAGAGCTCATCAACTCATTTATGACGTTAAATGTAATCTGACTCCTAATCTGAGTCTGCTGTGAAACTCACGCGGCAACTCGATCGTTATATTGAACAGACACGTTCAGTATTTAATTGTAGGAACTCAGTCTCTGTAATCCAGTAGGTGGCTTTGGAAATGGCCTCACAGGGCAGCGAAGCATTCTGGGAATTGTAGTCTTTCATCCCCATGAGACAAAAATACATTTTCTGTCTTTTCTCAGTCTAGAAAGCACCAAATTAAAAAATAATTTCACATTTCTACTACATTAATGACCCAGTTTAAATACAGATTCATCTTCCCAGCACTGAAGTACCCCTTTAAGACTGGAATAATTCCATTGCCAATGAAATATTTTTAAAAAGGAAACGGTTTAAATTGTGATACTATTTAGCAATTTTACTGGTTTTACTGTATTTTTGATCAAATAAATACAGCTTTGGTGAGCATTTTATTTTTATTTTTTGCAGATGAACTGTAATGTATCCATCATTATATTGCAATGATTAACTGCTTATTTTATTTGTTTCACACCAGATATGCAGAGCCTAGAGAAGTTGCTCAGAGATGCTATCGTTCATGGCCAGCCTAGAACACATCGACCCTGGAAGAAAATCCTCATTCTTGTTGAGGGCATCTACAGGTGATTAAACACTCACTTTCCTTATACATGCAAATGTGCAGTTCTGTACTCCTGCGGTTTTCTCAGGTGTAGAACGTTATCACATGTAAACTGCTGTACTGTTTAACCGCAGTTTAACCATCGAATGAATTGCCACACATTTCAAAGTTTAATCCACTCTAACTGGTCCTTTACTTAGTATGGAGGGCTCCATCATACGACTGCCAGAAGTTATAGCCCTGAAAAAGAAGTACAAGGCCTACCTTTACCTGGATGAGGCTCATAGTATTGGGGCATTAGGACCGAGTGGTCGAGGGGTGGTGGAGTATTTTGGACTGGACCCCAAAGATGTAGACATCATGATGGGCACCTTCACAAAGAGCTTCGGTGCTGCTGGTGGATACATAGGAGGGAGGAAGGTATGAAGTTCAAGTGCCAATTTGTAATTATAGCCATTTTCTCACCAATTGCAGAAGCGCAAGCAATAACATGTTTGTATAGTTTGATATATTAAAAAGGTTGTGAAAAGTGAAAAAAAATGTTTAGCAAATATACATTACTATTAAAAAGTTGGTGGCCAATACATTTAAAAAAAATAGAGTATTATTGTGAGTTATTATTATTATTGCGATTTAAAATAACTTTCATCTTTTAATTATATTTTAAAATCTTTATCTTTTTTTCAGCAGCCATTACTCCATTCATTTAGTATCACATGGTCCTTCAGAAATGTGATTTGGTGCTCAAGAAACACTTCTTATCATTATCAATGTTTTGAAAACAGTTGTGATTCCTAATTGTATTGAGGAAACTTTTTTTTCTAGTTAAATACATTTATTTTCTTCTTCTGACACTACTTATCAACTCGGTACATCCTTGCTGTATAAAACTATTAATTCCTTTAAGAAAAAAAAAATTACTGACCCTGAACTTTTGAATGGTAGTTTATATTTGGCTTAGTCTTTTGTAAAACTCATAGTTACAGTTAAAAGGGCACTGTGTAGTATTTTTCCGCAAAAACCACTAGGCTTAAAAAATAACACTAGTGTTATATATTTTGTTCAGTTGAGTTCTTACAATATCCAAAATGTTTCCAACTATTTGTAAATTGTGAGAAAATTGCTATTTTAACCAAGGAGCCCGGACGTCTGAGGGAGTTGCCTGTTAATTTCATCATATTTGCGTTACCCTCAGTTTCTGGTTTTATTTGGCCGAAACGCTTTATTTATAGCAGGTTGCAACAAATGTCACAGCAGCCGCTGGATGAACGCACAGAGTAACGTCATAACATCATTTTAAACACACCTAAATGTATCTAATATGAAAAGAAGAGCTGCATTACCTCATACTCATGACCGGAAAAGCAGAAATGGCGCCCGCGACTGTCCCGTCATAATAAAAGGCCCGCTGCTCGCGAGCCGTGAGTTTGTGTAACAATCTCTCTAGCGGCCTTGCTCAGCTCCCACAACACTCTGTCCTGCCCTGCTTCATACTACAGTAACGTTAATAACCGCATCCATGAACATGATTTCTGCCAGAGTCATATCCCGATTCTTTTCCGATTATTTTCCACCGGCTGTGAGGTGAAGACTCATGTCCTAAGATTCAGAGCTCAAACTTGCCGTCATCAAACTATCCCTTTGTTCTGAATAGGCGACTTCTAGCCGACGGAAAAATTACATAGTGCAGCTTTAACTTACAGTATATACAAAGGCAACAAAATATTTAGACATTATGAAACCGTAAGGGTTGTTTGGTTTCATTGTGTTTTAGTGAATGATTATGTCTACATCAATGATAAATGAAAAACATTTGTTTTCCGCATGCTGACGACAATGTCAAAATGATTCCCAGTTTAAATGACGAAAAACACTGTACTGTGCATGCCGGGCCAGTAGTTGGCGATGTAACTTTGATGGTAACATGGTCATGACGTACCAGTTTTCAGAAAAGTCTCGCTTTTGATAATAGTATAATTTTAAAATTGGACTTTGAAACGTGTTTATTTTTTTATGCCCCTAAAATGCTGTTGTCGTGTAAATGAATGATCATTTTTAGTTGCAAACGGTGCCGTCTAAACGGCCCTTAGTTTACACCTGTTCTTTATTCTGTTGATTAGGCACATGTTTACGACCCTAGTTTCCTTCAGGTGTTCAGTGTCATCTATATTTATCGTGGTTGTCTTTCTAGTTTATGCCTGTGAATGTCCTGTTGAAGTGAATATTAAAGAATGTTTTCATTACAGCTGCACCCTTAAAGAAGCGTCTTACTTTTTCATCCTTTAGGATTTGATAGACTACTTGCGAACTCACTCTCACAGTGCAGTTTACGCCACCTCCATGTCACCACCTGTCGTGGAGCAAATCATCACTTCTATGAAGTGCATTATGGGAGAGGATGGAATGACAATAGGTGAGTTTTACTTCTTTTTTCCGCTTCAGTCATGTTTTCTTTTAAGAATCCGAGGCACCCAAAAATAAATATCATGTCATAATTTACTCACCCTCATCCCATTCCAAACCCATGTGATTTTATTTCTTCCATGGAACACAAAGGAAATGCTGAGTAATGCTTTTTTCCCCCATATTAATGTTAACGTGAATTGAAGCTTTCAAACTTTAAAACTGAGCTTTTAAAGTTACATAAAAGTAGCCCACATGATGATAGCTTTGTGTGAGGAACAGACTGAAATTGAATTTGTATTTAGAAAAAAATATGCAATCATACAGATTTGGACATGCGAGTAAGTATAATGACAGACTTTTATTTTTGGGGTGAACTATCTCTTTAAGTTCAGTATATATGTCAGCTGTGTGTTGTTGGGTGCACCACAAGGTGGCAGTATTGACCCAAAAATAGCTAATCAGCTTCCAAGGCTGTACCATGGATGGTCGTCTTCCTTTTGAAGCAGCTTCATTACATTTGTACATTTACCTGGCAGATTTATTATTATTTTTTTACCAAAGTGACATGTTATAACTTTCATATTGCGACAAATATTTAACATGGCAAATCAAGATGCTGTGTCACTAAGACACTACAGATCAAGAGTCAGTTGTCCTGTTCACAAGATGATGTAGGCTTAGCAAAATCAGCCCAGCCTGCGGTCACCAATATGCCTTTTTTCTTCTTCTGGCAATCAGTCGTGTAGTAAACTGTCCTCCTCATGTAATTTCCTGTTCTCATGTATAGTACATCTGCACATCATTGACTGAAAAGCATCCCTTTACTTTGTCAACTCCATTGTTCTCGTCTTTGCTTTATCGACTGTTTTATTTCACTGTGAAAATACAATCTTTAGGTTTGTTTGCTCTGTGCGCTCTGGATAAACTTGGCCCAGAAATTGAAATAAGTGTTTCTCGAGGATCTCTTTGAAGTGAGACGAGGAGAGGGGGGCAAGATCTGTCGATGTGAGATTTTTCTTCATACAATTTCCCAGTGCTCATAAAATGAGACTGATTAGTTCAACAGCTGTACACAAACTCCGTCCAGGTAAAATATTTAGCTCAAAGTTTAAACCTCAGAAATGTGTTAACAATTACCCATGTAACTAGTGTGATCTGGCCCTATGGTTAGACCCACCAAACTGCCTCTTTTCTTCCCTGCCACTCAATCAACGCTGGCAGCTACAACAAACAGGCTCAGGCCCAGGTGAAGTGCTCAGAATGACTAATATGAGTATAACTTTGCTTGGCTGAGGGCTATTTTCATCTCCCGACAAGGACTTATTGTTCCCATCATCCTTGAGGATGTCTCCTGAGAATATCTAGCTGTCTCCCAGTGACTTTTCTCTTCTTATTCACCTGCTGATGGACTTCCTGACTTTCACCAGCATCCCACATGTATGCAAAAAACTCTATAGACCGTTGATTTATAAGATTGTCCTGCTCTTTCTGGTATTAGTACGGTGTTTTCTTTTATATGATTATTTGTATGTTTTAAAACACCTAAAGGAACGCTCCACCGTTTTTAGAAATATGGTACTTGGGCGCAGAGATATCACACAAAACATTGTGATCTCTTAACAGCCAGAGGACGTGAGGATGAGAGCCGGGATATCTCTGCGCCCAAGTAGCAGTGCTTTGCCTGTGCTTTCCCATAATATAGTCCCAAGTCAATATCTGCCTAGGAAATCGCCTGGTCTTAATCTGCATCGCTATTTGTACTCGTTGTGAATACACAGACCACAAAAAGTACTTAGGTATTTTTTGTTTTTTTTTGGATCACTTTTACTCTGGACATGCTAGCTGGCAACATAGGATTCCATTCATTATGCTAAGCTAAGATAGCGGCAACCCTGCCAAACTAAAACAATGCATCCACTGAGACAAAAATGCATTTGCCCACATATCTAAATGTACGAAAGAAGTTGAATAAGCCTTATTTCTAAAAACAGTGGAGTATTTCTCTAAGTGTTTTAAAGGCACTATATGTCATTTTCGCCGCTAGATTATCGCTTATTCAGAACAGACGTTGCTTGATGACACCTTCATTTTGTGGAATCATGGGAGTTGTTGTCTTCACCTCTACATCCGGTGGAAAAGAATCCGACGGGACTTGGGGAGATATCATATTCATTGATGAGCATGTATTAAATCTATTAAAAATGTATTAATGTTACTAGTAGTATAAAGCGGTAGCTGCATGGAACGATTGCTAATGAGAGACAAGTGCGACACACGGCCTGAGAGCGGAGGAGCTTTTACTATGCCGCAGACAACCGCTTCCTCTTCTTTTAGTTTGTATGCGCTTGTGGGGTAACTCTGCCCTGTTTTATCATATTAGATACATTCGAGTGTGCTGAAAGTTATGCTATAATGCTATTCTTTACATTTGCTAGATTGACATTGGGCCTGGTAAAACATGGTACTCTCAGTGAAGTCAAGAAAACAACTTTTAAACTTAAAAAAAGACTAACTGTGTTGCTGTTGAGCTATATAACAATGATTAATTTTCTGTCGATGATTGTATCCAAACAGTTGTTCACTTGTCTAATAAGACATGTAGTATATTAAAGCTACACTGTGTAACTTTTTTAGTTTATTCTTAGCTAAAAACACTTAGTTCTTTCAAAAATATATGTGCTCATTAATGTATATTTACTTCTTTCAAGAAATAAAGTTTATAATATGCTATTGAAAATACATACGGGTGAGGGGTTCAAATGCCGGTCACCATGTTGCCCCTACATCTTGAAAGTACATTAGCCAAAGAGGGACATACCCGTTAATTCAAGCTTCGCCTTTCGTGTTTTAACACTAGATGGCACCGTGTCGAATGTGAAGAGGGAGATTGCCATGTTAATCTTGGACTAAATCGGCCACCGTAGGAGTTAAAACAAAATCAGAATTAAGAGGAACAGAAACTAATATTCACTGGATGGTCATATACATTTCACCGCTAGATGGGGGAAAATATCACACCGTGTAGCTTTAAGGCATCTTTGGTGTTTCCTTGGTTTCTTCAAAATAAAATAAAAATTAAGGAAATTGCACGGTTATGTCATTGACATACGACTCGCAGACATGGTCCGTGTCCTGGTTAAAATGTATTATTTCTCTAGATTTAAGCATTCTTTGAAACACATATCAAAAATATACAACAGTGTTCTAGTGTTTTTTTGGCTATATTAATCCAAAAATCTTACATATTATGCCTTTAAGGCAGTGTTATTTATTGTTTTGACACTTTGACAGGTGTGTGTGTGTGTGTGTGTGTGTGTGTGTGTGTGTGTGTGTGTGTGTGTGTGTGTGTGTGTGTGTGTGTGTGTGTGTGTGTGTGTGTATATATATAATATCTCTGCTGATATGACAGGCGTAAGAATATATGAGTCTCCTAGTGTTCTCCAGACTAATTTACCCTCCGTTATTTTAAATTAGTCTATTAGGAATTTTTGGGGATGATTTTTAGCACTTGGAATAGAAAAATCAATCATTCTTTTTACATTCTTTATGTACTCTTTTAAATAAATTTAGAATTTATCCACAATTTCAAAGAATTGCTGTGCAACATTGTTTGAATGCCTTTTGGGGCTTTTAGGTACCCACAGTAATAACAGGTTACTGATTAACCGATGACATTTATTGTAGATTAACTGATATTGGAGATGTGGAGAATGCAAGAGTGAGAACAAAGGTGGACCAAACAATCATTGGGTTTGTGTGGGTTTGTTGGGGGTTGATGCACAAAGAAAACTAATCAAGCAAAGGTCAACTGGGAGACATCCTGTGTATCCTCATGGGAACTGAGACCTTTTCGTCCCCTATTTCTTTGGTCCTTTCATTCTCGCTTTCTGTGGCCCACTCCGGCCACACTTGTTCTTTTCCGTTTTACCCATAAGTCAGCGGCGGTCATGTTTGATTTGAAGCCTGCAGCACTGTATTGATCTGACAAGTGACTTCAGTGTGAACAAATTGCCTCCAGCACTCATTTGCCGCCAGGCCTACAATTTATATTCTTTCATAACATGCCATTTAATTTCACTTTTGTTAAAACTAAGATTCCAATCACTTTTATAGCTTATGCACTATTAAATAGTTTCAATAGCATCTAATTTAAGACATTCTTTTTTGAGGCGGTAAATAATGGCGCTAACATACAGTAGTAAACCTTAGTAAATCGGATTGCTTGATTCATAAAAAAATGACTCTGCTCACATAAATGTTGTGTCTGAAAGGGAAACTTCTACAAATGCATATGCAATAAGTTCAGCCCCGAAAATAACTCTGTCCATGACTTTTCAGCGCTAATTTATCACTGCGTGTCTTTAGTAAATCCTGACAGCAGTTTTTAATGGCAAAAGATGGTCAATCTGTTAGTAAATCTGGCCCTAAGATTTAGAGAGCATATCTTTTTATATTCAGTATAATTGTATTTTATCTAATTGCACTAGCAGATCCCCCCACCACACACACACACTTTTAGTATAAACTTGTTAAAAACAAGTGAAAATCAGAGCAGTAAGGCACAACATATTTTATTATATTCAAGAAAGTCTTAAAATCTTCTGCATTGTTGCTTTAAAATTAAAACCCAAGTCAATTAAAACCAATTTTTGCAGTTTAATGAGGCAGTTTGTCCTGGGCTGGCCTAATTTTCAATTCATTTATTGTTTCTGAATACAGATGCAGATGATGCTTTCACGGTCTAGTGGTTTCACAGTCCAACGTGTCCCTGGCCTGAGTGGAAATAAAGTTTTCTTTCGATCAGATCTGGCTTTCAATCCATCCAAAACTCCTACCGTCCCCACACAAAAATGCAGTTTAATAAATATGCCTTGCCATGTTTGTTCTCAGGAGAAAATGAGCGCACAGAGAGAATTCTGAAGATCCTTCCTAGTAAATCACAGTAGTTACCCAAGTTGGCGTTTTTATCTTGCCGTGATGATTGGCACACCTGATCTCATTGTTAAGCCTGACCACTTCTCTGTACACACAGGCAGACTCGGCAAACACTGGACATTCATCTTTGTCTTGAGGTGTTGACTTGCATGGCGAGAGAGGGCAGATACGCATGTTTTAGGTGTAAGAATGTGTTTACCCACACCCCCTCTTTAGAGCAGGGTAATGGATTGTTATTCCAGATGTTATGATGTGCTTCTGTTTCTTTGACACTTCCATTGTTGTGCGAGTATTTCAGGCCAACAGACCTACCCTATCAGCATCCATTGACCACTAGAGCTGCAATCGCTAATACAATAGAATTGATTTATAGGATCATTGCCAGGCGCACACAAAAACTCTGCCACGTCAATGATTTCACAAAGAACCGTGGAATCTCTCCATTCCACAAAAGTTTCTTTATATCAGATAAAGGTTATTAAAGTGTTCTTTACACACAACAGTGTGTAAAGTGTATTTTAACAGTGTATTGTCACTTTACATTAGCGGGAAATACATTTCTATGTGAAAAATAGAGGGTAATATAGGTGGTTGCTCTGTCAGGTGCATGTGCTGATTGATGTGCTTGAGATGGGGTGACCAGACATCCAGTTTTTCCCGGGACACTCCCATATTTCAGCTATATTTTTAGTGCCCCAACTTATTATGAAAAAATCATGTTTTGTCCCGTATTTCTAATTTTCCAAAATTCAACCCCTATCTCATCCTGTAGTCAACCATGAGAAATCTTGTCACTTGAGAGGGTTTTTTTTTCCCTGCACAAAAATGACATTTGCTGGCATTCATGCAAGCATTTAATTTTTGCAACAAAGCATATCCTTGGCATGTTACAAGAAACAAACTCCTCTAAAAGAGTACAAATACACACATACTGTACGCCTTAAACGCACAACAACGGAAAGAAAGAATAATGTCGACAACATGTAATTGAAATCCTGCATGTAAAAAATATCAAATAATAGTATTTTTATAAATATAATATAGTTTTATAGGATCTACACTGTTATGGTTTTGATAGAAATCTCTTAATCTCACCAAGGCTGCATTTATCAGAAATATTTATAATAATTTGTGTATTTATATTCAGAAATACAGTAAAAACCGTAATATCGTGAAATATTGGTTTCTATTTTTATATATTTTAAAATGAATCATGGTAAAATAATTTATTTATTAGCAAAGCTGACTTCATTCTTTAGTGTCAAATAATTGCACACAAGAAACATTTCGTATTATCAGTCGTTTAGCTTACTAAGATTCTTTGATTGAATAGAAAGTTAAAAAATAACAGCATTTATTTGAAATAAAAACCTTTTTTAACATTATAAATGTCTTTACTGTCACTTTACTTTGATCAATTTAATGCGTTCTTGCTTCATTTCTTTACAAAATCTTACCGCCCCCAAACGTTTCAACAGTAACATCAATGTAAAATGTCTCTTAAATTTACAGAAAGAGTGATGTTACTTGGATCAGAGTAGTGCATGGGGATGGCTGTGAAAAGAATCAACCTGTGAACGGGTGTAAAATCACCATTCATTTTCCGCTGACTTGGATGGCGACATCAGCATCGTGGACAGCTGCTAGCTAGGGAGCACCATCGTAGCCCATGAATGATTGAGGCCACAGATTTGAGCCTGGAAGGAGCTGCTGTGCTTCCTGTTGCCCTTCTCCTGAGAGGTCCTCGTAAGGGGCGAGAAGGCTTTCGGCACGTCGGCCGCCTCTCAGCTCCATACTGGTGCTTTTACTTATCTTCTCCCTTCAGATGAAAAGGAAGTGAGAAGGAACTGGCGTTTCAAAAAAGGGAAACAGTCCCCACATCTGGAAGCTCTTTTGGTCCCTTTTGCTGCCTCTCTCGCTTCAGATCCTCCAGCCCTGGGTCTGGAAGAAGTTAGCGGGGGTGTGCGTTGTGAAACTAGCTGTTGAAAAGGTACCCCCGAAAGATTTACTTTTGAGACGTGCTCCACCTCGGTGCACTCGCCCTCCCTCCCCCAATGCCCTATGGCCCTTGCTATCTCAACGGCCCAATGTTAGGCAGCTTGAACTTCCATTTAATGGCTATTGCTTTCAGATGCTCATTTTCATAGAGTTGTTCACCTGAGCTGTTTGCGTAGCTGATCAATTCATTAGAACCTCCACATGATCCTGTTAGGGCTGTCAAACATAATAGCCACAATTTAACTTGGCCTTCCTGATTGTGATGAGAACATGTCTCCAACCTTGGTTGATTTATTCTCATCAGGTTCCTGATTCAGCTATTTCTTATACATTATTAAAAAACAAAAATATAAATTGCATTTAAAATATTTGTATTTAATGTTTTGATTACATTTTTAAAATATCTCAATGCTCAGTTTGACAGTCCATCCAGAAAAACTTGATTATGCGATCGCCTGATTTAATGCATAATCAGCCAAAGTCTGCATATTTATGCAGGGGACGTGCTTTTTTTTCAAATACGTCACACTTTCGCCACTTAAATTGTCGATTTACGCACGCAAAATATGCAGGGCTTGCATAATCCCCACATTTTCATTGCAAAAAAGTCACATATATCTTAGCAGAGAGTTGAAATATGTTGCGTTTACTTCACACAAAAGCAGCCATTTCCCCCTATTGCCATGGGAACGTTATAAAAGGACGTAATTGCGCGACATGAACTTCATCAAAAAGCAGCAAACCCTGAAGATGGATGTTGAGGGATGAGGATGACGCTTGATTGGCCAGTGTTAGAGGCTACACAGTTATAGTTTTCATTTTCACAGTGGACTGTTGTAGTTTCATTCAGGAGTTGATGCAACTTTACAGTTGGTTACCAGTGGTTTAAATCATGCTAGTTTCAAAAACTTTACAGTTGGTTACCAGTGGTTTAAATCATGCTAGTTTCAAAAACTTTACAGTTGGTTACCAGTGGTTTAAATCATGCTAGTTTCAAAAACTTTACAGTTGTAAGTATATTAGTAGTATGTACATATACGTTACAGTAAGAGCACTTTATTTAACAGATGTCTGTTTTGTATAGCTACCTCTGTAAAACATGAGGCACACATTTTATTATTATTTTTGTTCATTCATTTTTCAATTCTGGTTGTAACGTATTCCATTTTTAAAGCTACAGAACTTTTTTGACTCAATGTTTTGTAAGTTTGAGCCATGTGTTTATTAAGGTCTGCAATAAAACCAGATGAGAACTTACATATTCCCAGCACTTTCTGTGATGTGATGTGCTTGCTTATCATAGGAAATTACTCTTTACATTAAGGTAGTAGCCTAGTGAGAAGAGGGTGTTGAGGGAATCACTTTTTCTCTTCTTTATCATACCGCGCAGCTTTTGCAAGTTTCCGCAATTTCATTGCATAAAATTACATAAATATTTCTCATATTCCATTGCATTTTTTTAAAGAAAACGTGCCACAAAATCATGGATTTTTTGCCGCAACAATCACAAACAAAATCCAAATTTTTCTCAAAAAAAGGACTGGTTTGAGCATCATTTCCAAAATGAAACCAGAGATGTTCAAGAGCTTCTAAACAGAAAGAGTAAGGTTTAATAATGAATACATTGCCCCAACTACCATTCAAATGTTTTTTCAAAGAAATCTCTTATGTTCTCCCATGCTGAATTTATTTGATCAAGAACACTGTAAAAATGGTAATATTGTGAAATATTGGTAACACTTTAGAAAAAGGTCTCATTTGTCAGCATATTATTAACTAACATGAACTAACCATGAGCAAGGCATTTGTTACAGTATTTAATAATCTTTATTAATGTTAGTTAATACAAATCCAGCTGTTTATTGTTTGTTCATGTTAGTTAGTGCTTTAACTAATGTTAACCCATAAACTTTTGATTTCCATAATGTATTAGTAAATGTTTAAATAAACATTAACTAAAATAAATAAATGCTGTAGAAGTATTGTTCATACTTAGTTCATGTTAACTAAAGTAGTCAACTAATATTAATGGTAACTAATGGAACCTTATTGTGAAGTGTTACTGAAATAATACAATTTAACTGTTTTTAATTAATTGAATATTAGTGTTTAAATGGTTTTTTAAAATAATGTGAATTGGACTGGTGCTACAGGAATATTGGAATGAAAATATGATATTTATAATGATATTAACCTTCTGTGAAACTCAAAAGAAGATATTTTGAAAAGTCTGTTTTCTTGTCCATTCAGTGATAGTCAGTGTTGTTTTGAATCTCAGTGACTTTCAGTGTACGGACAAAAACAGTTAAAACATTCTTCAAAATATCTTATTTTGTGTCCCACAGTGGAAAGAAAGTCATGTTTTGAGTGACACAAGGGTGAGTAAATGATGACATTTTAATTTTGGGTGAACTAGCTGCTACTAAAAACGTTTGATCTGAAAATTGAGAACCACTTCCAAAGATCATAGCGCTACTCTTTCCGGCTGATAAACCAATTGTAGGAATCACCAGGAACGAAATTGGGCTTCCAGTGTGTTTAACGTTACACATTGGCCTGGCTTAATTTCCTAAACCACAGAGCGGCTGACCCGGTCATGACTCGTGGTACCTGCTTTATCTGTCAGTGGCCAATTTACATTGGGGGATTGAGGAAAGAGTCCAGTTTCACAGTCAGTCAAGTCTCCTTTCACAAGAGCTCATCAGATAGAACCTCAATAGCCCTGTCATATTATAGATCGGGCCAAATTGTTCAACCATTTTTTCTTCTTCTTTATTACCCTTGTTTTGCAAACCCACTAAAAAGCTGAATTTTACAAGGCCAGACAGAATGCTAAGTCATTACAGCAAAGCGACCTTTTGGTACCTTGTATGCACAGCAAGGATGGCAATTGTTAGATTCTAGGCGTCTGGATGACACCGGGGTGAGACATAGTCACAGAGCAGGAAATTCCTCTGTTCAAGCTTTTAGCATGCGTGGAATGTTTGACGAAGCAGAACCAAGGCTTTCAGAAACGTAAAACCTTTAGCATGGCTCTCAGATCACTGCGGTGGACTAAGTGTTTTAAGAGCTCCATTGACGTGGATCGCGAAGCAATCCTCCCCCAGGGAACGTACGTCCCACTTCAAGTGGGAGCTGTTGAAAAATCAAGAAGCTAATTTTCCTGTTTTTGTCAGGATTATTGGAACCATTCCGGGAGATTGTTTGCAGTATAAGTCTCATTACCGTATTCTTCTTCCGCACCAATCACGCATTGGATCATTGCATGCTCTTGTAACCTGCAGCACCAGGGCTTTGTTTATCCAGCTGATTAAAATCTGTCCGGCATTAGGCATCAAGCTTTGATGGATCTGAATTGTGATAAAAATCACTTTGGAAACATAGATAGTAAACCTCTGAAACGTTTTCTGTGCCTTGATATCATGGGGGAAAGTTAATCTGTGGTATAAAATCAGCAGGTTTTAAAGATTTCTTCTTGAACATTTTCAGATCTACCGATCATGGAGGCTTAAAGTATAAAGTTTATAGCTCAGGTGGCCGACTTTCCTAGTATCTGAAGTAATGAGTTTTGTGGCTTGGCGAATTTTAATTGTCTGATCGCATGAAAGCCTGTGGAAAAAGATGCGGAGTGCCAGATGAGACAATCTTACTTTTTTCCCTCTGAAAACTTCAGCTTAATGTTTTGGTTGCGTTTCTTGTTTTCAGGCCGTGCTCGTATCCAGCGGTTGGCTGAAAACACAGTCTATTTCCGTAGGAGACTGCGGGAGATGGGATTCATCATCTACGGCAACAATGACTCACCTGTGGTACCCATGATGCTCTACATGCCCGCCAAAATCGGGTTAGTCTTCCTCTCAGTCTCTCTCTACAATCTCTCAGTATAATTCTACATACTGTTAAAGGAATAGTTCACAAAATAATTATTCACACTACCCATATCCTGGCATGCTGTTCAAAGGAACACAAAAGGAGGCATTTTGAATAATTTTCTCTAAAAAGGCCATGAAAGCATAATAAAAACTGTCTATACAACTTAATATGCATTACATTCAAGTGTTGTAAAGTCTCAAGATAGCTTTGTGTGATCAACAAGTCAAGTATTTTAATTTTAGTTTATGTCTGTAGTTAGTTTGTTTATGTAGTTATGTGCTCTTGTCAGTTTTATTTCCTTAAAGTTAAAAATTTTATTTCATTTTTAGTTTTTTTATCTGATATTTTAATTTAATTTTTAGCTTTATTTGAATTATCAAAAAAAAAAAAAAAAAACATGAGAGTGGTTAACTAATGACAGAATGTTCATTTTTGGGTGAACCGTCACTTTAAAGCAATTTTATTGATGACAAATTTCTTGTTTAATGAGATTTCAGGTCTATAACTGTCCAAATAAATCCAAATATACATGTATTACACCCGTAATAGATTCATAATAGTTCCTCGTTGTAGAACACAAACAGGCGAAAGCTTAGTTTGGAAGAACTTCTTGCAAATTGATGAGGCTGTGTGTGTGTTTCCAGGGCGTTTGGTCGGGAGATGTTGAAGAGAAACATTGGCGTAGTGGTGGTGGGCTTCCCAGCCACGCCGATCATAGAGTCCAGAGCCCGCTTCTGTATCTCTGCGGCCCACTCCAAGGAAATGCTGGACAGGGTAACTACTCATTTTCTCGCCACAGTGAATACATCCAATAATTTAGATCTTCAAAGCAGCAATATGCCCTTTTTATTGGCCTTTGTTTCTCATGCCATAAACTTTGGTGTTTACAATGGAATATGTTGACTTGATGGGAAAAAAACTGAGTTTAAATGACATACTGATGTTAAAGTCGAAGTACAGAGACCCATACGGTGAGTTTGGTTGAAATATGCTTTGCATTTCAAAAAAGATGGATGAAAGGATGACTTTCAGCAGGAATTAGACCAGACGAGTCTGTGGTCTCTGTATGTCAAGTTCAAACCCCTGTCCATCAATCTTCTGAAATGTAGTATCTCAAACTTGATACACACCCTTTATGTTTGAAAATAATCGCTGTCTAAAGAATTCCAGGCTCCTCCTCAAACTGTCCTGTGCTATAAATTAATACAGGTCTCGGCTGAGGCCGTTTACATAAGCAGCGCCTGCCACAGGGGTCTGCACTGGCAGGAGATCAAAGAGCATCTTAATCTGCCTCCCCAAGGACACTTTGATTTAACTATGGTGAAAAGCACACCGGCCGCTGGCCCCCTTCCCTGTGCTTAAGAAAACACTATGTACTTTGATGTGACCGGTTATCACGTCAACACATTTTTAAGTGTCCTTCTGACATGTTTCTTGCATTTCTTTCATTGCTGAATGACTTAAGATTGTACAAAGTTCAAAAAAAAAAGTTTGAAGGTTTAAGGGCTGGGTGATATTTACTGTGTATCTTGATTTATGTATTTGTCCTCTGTTATTTTATTTGATCATTTCTACTTTTAATTACAGTGACCATTATTTCAAGCAAACAGACATTTTGACAAGTTTATTTAAATGTATGCCAGTATTTAAAACAAATGGTAAAAAAAAAAAAATTGTAATCTAGTTATTAATATTAAATAAAGGAAGGGTTCACTTAATTTTAATTACTCCATGTTTTACATACCCTCAAGGCAAAAAAATTGAACTCTTCTTATTTAGTATTTTTTTTCTTCTTTCCAGCCCAAATATTTAAATATTCTTAAATTAAGATGCATTTATGAGATAAAAAATTTCTTGTTTTCTGGGGAAAAATATCAAAATGAAGTGAGTTTTTGCTTAAAACACGCAAAATGATCTGCCAATGGGGTGAGAGAACCCTTATCTTATTTCAGTTTGGGATGAAAACAAGACACAAGATTTTAATCAGAAAGAAGACAAAATGTCGAATGAGTCCTGCACACTGTGCGATTTGAATCTGTATTTAAACTGGGTCATCAATGTAGTAGAAATGTGAAATTATTTTTGAATTTGGTGCTTTCTAGACTGAGAAAAGTCAGAAAATTTGTCTCATGGGGATGAAAGACTACAATTCCCAGAATGCTTCACTGCCCTGTGAGGCCATTCCCAAAGCCACCTACTGGATTACTGTGACTGAGTTGAAGAAGACACTACAATTAAAAACTGAACATAGCTGTGCACTATAATGAGTGTGTCACCGCGCGAGTATCACAGCACTGAGCACTAACTGCAGAAGTGAGATAAATGAGCTGAATGAGCTCTCATGATGAGAGCTGAGGTAATCGCGACTACACTCGCGGCATACATTCACAACGCGAGTTCAGTCTGGCACGTTTCAGTTCATGCCTTTGCAAGCTTAACTTTCATAGAAATTAATTTGAGATGTTCAAAGACTTCCATTGCTCACCATAACTCCGTTTAAATGAGTGCCTGCAGCTGTGAGCTGAGCTCTGAGTGTGATCTCCATCCCCCATGCGTGGGTTCAAAACATGCGGAAATGGCTCTCTGCTGGCTGTAGTCTTAAGCCTTTGGCTAAACATTCCTCCTCCATCATTGGAGGAATTTTTCCAGAAATAAAATGCATAAATCTCAATTTGAACAAAAAAAAAAAAAAAAAAAACATTGTGGGGGGAAAGCACAATCATTTGAATATACTCCAGGGTTTCTACTGATACAAAGCCATATGCTAATCGCTGAAGTAACCCTTTAATGTCAGACTGTACGATCTGTACAATAGTCAAGGGGCGCTAAAGACAGACGCACACAAGAAAGCTCGTCCGGAGTTTTATATCATCAATCAATGACGCGCTCGGTGACAGTGAGCTGCATTACACGCGAGACTGAAATGGTGGCTACAAATAAATCTCTAACTCTGGTTTTGGTCATAGTTTGTCTTGAAAAACCGAGATATTTGACGGTCGTCGTAGGAGAGGTCACTGAAGGATTGTGTGCCAAATCTTTTGACACTGCCAGAATTTCATCTGAGGTAAAATTTAATCGCAGTGGTCATTAATCGGCTGCCGATGAACATGTCAAACTAACGATCAAAGATGTCAGATTTTATCCTAGGATCAGAGGAATCTTTTAGGATTTGCAGAATTTTTCTCCGGCAAAATTGTGGGCAAAATCACAGTGCTCAAGCCATCCTCAGACTTTCTGATGAACACAATTGTTATATAATTGTTTTTAAATAAAAGTTATATTTAAAAATATAAAAATATCCTGAGACCAGGGAGAGGTTGAAAAAATGCACCATAAGCCCTGTCAACAAAGCTCTCCACTTAATATTTTTGTGGGTGTAGTCTTTCGACACACGTTCTCACTCAACGGAAGAAAAAAAAAATCATAACGCTCCTGTACAAGGGCGAAGGGGCCAAGGAATGAATGTTTCAGTTATAGAAGCTTTTCAGCAGATGGAAGCATGAAGATCTCCAAAATCTCCTGATGGCTAGCTGCATTAACCCTGCCCTTGATAAAACACAGTGGACCAACACCAGCAGCTGACATGGAACCCCAGACCATCACTGACTGTGGGTACTTGACACTGGACTTCAGGCATTTTGCCATTTCCTTCTCCCCAGTCTTCCTCCAGACTCTGGCACCTTGATTTCTGAATGACATGCAAAATTTCCTTTCGTCCGAAAAAAGTACTTTGGACCACTGAGCAACAGTCCAGTGCAAGCAGTAGCCCAAAAGTGGCTTGAACCGGGGAATGTGGCATCTGTAGCCCATTTCCTGCACACGCCTGTGCACGGTGGCTCTGGATGTTTCTACTCCAGACTCAGTCCACTGCTTCCGCAGGTCCCCCAAGGTCTGGAATCGGGCCTTCTCCACAATCTTCCTCAGGGTCCGGTCACCTCTCCTCGTTGTGCAGCGTTGTGCCACACTTTTTCCTTCCCGCAGACTTCCCACTGAGGTGCCTTCATACAGCACTCTGGGAACAGCCTATTCGTTCAGAAATTTCTTTCTGTGTCTTACCCTCTCGCTTGAGGGTGTCAATGACGGCCTTCTGGACAGGGTCGGATCGGCAGTCTTACCCATGATTGCGGTTTTGAGTAATGAACCAGGCTGGGAGTTTTTAAAAGCCTCAGGAATCTTTTGCAGGTGTTTAGAGTTAATGAGTTGTTTCAGATGATTAGGTTAATAGCTCGTTTAGAGAACCATTTTATGATATGCTAATTTTTTGAGACAGGAATTTTGGGTTTTCATGAGCTGTGTGCCAAAATCATCAGTATTAAAACAATAAAAGACCTGAAATAATTTAGTTGGAGTGCAATGAATCTAAAATATATGAAATTTAAATTTTTATCATTACATTATGGAAAATAATGAACTTTATCACTATATGCAAATTTCTTTAGAAGGACCTGTATATATATGATCGCGCCTGGTTTTTGACTTTATTTGTTTGAAGTAATGGCGTTTGGAAATGCTAGATGAGATTCGTCTAATATAAGGTAAAAAATTACATAAATAATGTTTTGGTTTCTCACAGAAACCAATCGTTTCGTTTCTTAAGACATCAATGTGTCTCCACGAGCCACAGGGTTTAATATGGATTCGTGTCTGTGTTTTTTACTCTCATAGTGGCTCCCATAGAAATACACCCTCTTGACATGCATTATACGACCAACGGTTGAGGTATAATCTTCATTTGTGTTCTACTAAAGAAAGAAACACAGCTACATTGTGGATGCCCTGGGGGTAAGCAGATAAACATCAAATTCTCATTTTTGGGTGAACTATCCCTTTAAGTTTGACTCAATGGACTGTTAAGCACTGTGGAGCGCATTGCGGGGCATCGGCATCCCAACTTTCCTGCTAGATCTCATCAAGGACCGCCATTCGGGCACCACTGCCAAAGTGAGGACACACTCTCTGAGGAGATTACAACCGAGTCATTACAAGTCAGGCAGGCCTGCATTCTGGCTCCGGCACTTTTCTGCAGAGCTATGGACTGGATCTTCGAGCGAATAGCACCACGGAATGGTATTAGGCTGCCAGAACTGCGGATGATGTTGCATCAGAACTGGCAACATCCCTTAAGCATCTCGAGTTGGAGGCTTCCCACCTGGGCCTACACCTGGGTAGCCGAATCAATATTGCAAACATCATTGTCAGGGATCAGCAGTTGGAAAATGTCACACAATTCCCATATTTGGGTGTGTACAAAACTCAGATGAAATGTGCACAGCTGATATCTTACGCCGCCAAAATGGTCTGGATGCTTTAACAATGAGATAATTTCAGACCCTTTTGGCATCACCAGAGGATCCAACTTAGTACAAACTCCGGTTCTATTCCACATGCGTGCTGCCAATCCTCCTGTACTCATGTTGTCAGTTTACCCATCAGTATATTTCGACTCCACGGGTTGCCAGTTGGTGGAAAACACAGCATATTGCTTATGGGATCAGATTCCTGCCAATTGTATCGCAGTCAAGTATTTAAAAAATAAGCGTGAATCAAAATTTTAAAAACACATGTGAAAATATAATGCACAAAACTGGAAAAGCAATGAAAAGTTACCCAGAATCACAAACAACGTGGTCATAGAAATACAAATAATAAGCGTGAGTCAAACATTTAAACAAGTTTAAAATTATATTGCTCAGCTGAATCATGAATTCAAAATTATCTGAATCGCACACAAAATCATGTTTTCTGCTCTTATTTAAATTTTTTGTATGCCTGTGCTCTTTTCACCTTTGCTCTTGTTTCCACATTCTGCGCTTTCGTTTCCAAATGTTGCAGTTCGAGTTTCATATAAATCAGGGGCGGATCTTAGCACCACCATTGGTCCATTATTTCTAGATTGACAGATTATCCCGTAGCCAATCAATGGAAGAGGGGAGTTGACATCACAAAGCATCTCATGCCGCTCAGTTCAACCAGCCGCTGTTGACTTGAGCTACGAGTTTAATGCACTCTCTATCACTGTATCGGCAAGGAAATACATTATTTTATTGTTATGAATATAATTAATTTTTTTTGTATGATAGACGTTTTAGGGGGGTTTCTCACAATTAAAGCAGTCAAATGACGGTGATCACGACTGGGTGCTTACAGACGCTTGGCAAAAATGTTGATTCACGCTTATTATTTTTTTTATGCTTCACTGCAATACAATTGGCGGAAATCTGATCCCATAATTGCTGTCATGGAAGCCAGCAAACAAACTGGGTCAGAGATCGCCGATTCGACCCAACCTAAAAAGCCTCTATCCATCTGAAAATGTTCAGCGCTAACTTTTTCACTGAGTGTCTTTAGTAAATCCTGTAAGCAGTTTTTTAACGCCAAAAGAGGATTTGCGCTAGTGCAAACTGTTAGTAAATCTGGCCCTTGGTGTGAAAGGGCCTTTTACATTTGCCAAATATATAACTTTTGTTATTCAAAAACAAACAAACAAGACTGTACCAGATGAAAGTAAAATGCATTACTTTCCATAAAAAGTAACAAACACAATAAGTTACTTTCTTATGGCGTAAGACAACTGTAATGCATTACTTTTCAAAGTAACTTTCCCAGACAGTGGCAATATATGATGTCAAGCAAAGAATTCTATAAACATTTTTGATGAAGCAAACACTGAATAAAAATTTTGAACAGTTTATCCTGAATCATACTGTTATGATCAACACTTAATGTCTAAAATTCTCTCACACGTCGCAAGAAAAAAAAAATCTTGAAATTAGACTAAAAAGTGCATTAAAATCATTTTAGTTTTCAGTGTTGCTCCGTTAATCATTGTGAACATACCATGAATATAGAAAATGTTGATTTGCCTTAGTGCATAGTCTTATATTTCTTTAGAAATGCACAGGTTTCCTTAATTTACTTTTAAAATTTAAAAAAAAAAATTTTTTTTTTAAATTTACCTCTAGCACCACCATGACTATATTATATCAAACTTTTAAAGTACTGCATGGTAGGTGGCAGCTGTTTCTCAGCATTAGCATGTTATGACTTACATGTGTAGCCCTGAATGTAATGGAGCATGTTGATTGTTTTCAGGCGCTGGATGTGATCAGTGAAGTAGGCGATCTGCTGCAGCTGAAGTATTCACGGCGCAAAGTTCTTCCCTCGTTGGACCGGCCCTTTGACGAGACCACATACGAGGAGAACGAAGAGTGACATACTTCCTATCTAAACCAAATGTGCACTGCTCATCTTCTGCTCTCCGAAAGGAGGCAGTGAACCACTTATAAATAAATACAACTTCTTTTCTTTTTTTTTTTACTTGGGTATATCATCTTTATTTTACACATAAAACGCAACATATTCTGATGCTTTTAGTTCTTCACTCCCCAGTTCTTCAGCTGCGTTTGTCACCTCAGTTTCATTTTGATGTGAAGTTAGGGGTCTGTGTTTAACTCGTCGTGGCATTCGTTTCGAGAAATAAATACTTTGATTTTTCAGGCCAGCCACAGGGGGCTTTGAGCTGCTTGCGTACTTGCTGAAGTCATATTTCACTGCAGCCCTCGAAACCATTTTTGTGTACAAAAAAAAAACAGTAAATGAGAACAGACAAGCAGCAAACCCATTCTGAGGATCCTGACTTGTGAAAGGAATTACAGGTTCTTCTTATTACATTGTCAGTACATTCACTTTGTTACCTTAATCAAACTCCAAAAGCTTTACAACTTGGCTTACTAGTTGTTTTTTTTCACAGATTTTGACTTGCGACCAGCACCGGTGTCTTGCTTCAATCTGGATATCGTTTTTCTAGTGTTACTGGGATATTTATTTTTTCATCAAGATACAAATCGCAGAGGGCAATGTTAGTTATGTCTGCGGGAAGTTTAGGTAGAAACCTGCATATTTATCAAATTTTCACCTCTGAGGAAACTTGGATGCTGATTATATCCATTATCGCCAAAGTTGCAGCACAAGTTGTGCTGTAGGATTCCAAAATCTCATTTAAAGTATAACTTAAATGCTTGTTGTTGTTTTTTTATAAATATGCAAAACTTATGCCATGAATAGCTAATAATGCACTCAACAAAAGAGCTCACTGTAGTTTTATAAGCTTCCCTCAGTATTGACTGAAGTTAATTGTCTTAAGATTTCCAAAGTCTAAACACTTTTCAGCATCCATAAAAGGAGCTTTATGTTGTGTATATGTTTCTTTAATGTACATATTTATTTATTATTCATGTTTCATATCTTTTATCATTGTAGAAGTGCTTTAATCATCAACGGCAGCTCCAGGTGCCTCTCATATGCACATGCATGTGCATGCTCTCAGTGCACATACTACTGATGAGTATTTTTATATTTTATTATTCCCAGCAAAGCATGTGGGATGTAATCACCGGTTTATGATGCTTTAAAGGTGCTGAACTGTGCACACTATGTTCTGTTTTGTGGCTTATTTTGCTTTGGTCTGGTGGGAAATTACATTCTCCCATGTTTAGCACAAGCCTTTTATGACATCAAAATCCAGGGATATTTCTTTTTATCATATAACCTTCTTTTTTTAGATCGAGAGATGTTTAAAAAAGTTCTTAATATTACAAACACTGAAATTTAATAAAGTGATGATTGTTCCAACTGCTACAAAGACTTATCGTTCTGCTAAAACACGTGATTTACCAGTACATTTAATGTATGTGTTCTAATACAGCTTGGATTTTGCTGCCTGTAGCACATTCTGTTTTTAAGACCTACTTTTGAATCAAAGTACACTGTGGGCTTCATCCGTTCAGGGCTTGTTTCACTCTAAGGAAATTAAATTACAATTCCTAAATGTATTGTTAAGGTCTTTTGTTTCTTTTTCTCACTTTACATTTCTGCACATTTCCTGACTGACGTCACAATGAAATTATATCGGTAATCCAGTGGCAGCTAGATTACAAGTGTGATAGTTTTGAATTATTACCTCCGAGGTCTTCATATAAATGACCACAAGACCACATTAGAGAAAACGTACTGTAAGATTCTTGGAATTCATGATTGGCAAAGCGTTGAATTACACAGCTCACAAAAAAAGTACACAATATTTAGACATGTGACTTATATATTTACATTTTTTTAATAAACATTAAATGATAGAACTTTTAAGCAATCTATATTTTAAAATTACATTTATTTATAATTGCATATATTATTTTAATTACAAGCGTGTGTGTGTGTGTGTGTATATATATACAGTATATACATTCTCCTAAAGGATTATTACGAACATAATACTAATACCCTTTCGCCTTCAGAACTGCCTTAATTGCGTGGCATTGATTCAACAAGATGCTGAAAGCATTCTTTAAAAATGACGACCTATATTAATAGGATAGCATCTTGCATTTGATGGAGATTTGTGGGATGCACATCCAGGGCACGAAGCTCCCGTTCCACCCCATCCCAAAGATGCTCTATTGGATTGAGATCTGGTGACTGTGGGTGTACAGTGAACTAATTTTTAGTACAGTGAACTCATTGTCATGTTCAAGAAACCAATTTGAAATGATTCAAGCTTTGTGACATGGTGCATTATCCTGCTGGAAGTAGCCATTAGAGAATGGGTACATGGTGGTCATAAAGGGATGGACATGGTCAGAAACAATGCTCAGGTAGGCTGTGGCATTTAAACGATGCCCAATTGGCACTAAGGGGCATAAAGTGTGCTAAGAAAACACCCCTACACCATTACACTACCACCACCACCAGCCTCCACAGTGGTAACAAGGCATGATGGATCCATGTTCTCATTCTGTTTACTCCAAATTCTGACTCTATCATCTGAATGTCTCAACAGAAATAGAGACTCATCAGACCAGGCAACATTTTTCCAGGAGATGAGTGGTACTCGGTGGGGTCTTCTGCTGTCGTAGCATATCCGCCTCAATGTTCTGTGTCGTGGCTTCACAAATGCTTTGCTGCATACCTCGGTTGTAACGAATGGTTATTTCAGTCAAAGTTGCTCTTCTGTCAGCTTGAATCAGTCGGCCCATTCTCCTCTGACCTCTAGCATCAACAAGGCATTTTCGCCCACAGGACTGCCTGCTGGATGTTTTTCCCTTTTCACACCATTCTTTGTAAACCCTAGAAATGATTGTGTGAAAATCCCAGTAACTGAACAGATTGTGAAATACTCAGATCGGCCCGTCTGGCACCAACAACCATGACATGCTCAACCTTCTTTTCCCATTCTGACATTCAGTTTCGGGTTCAGGAGATTGTCTTGACCAGGACCACACCCCTAAATGCATTGAAGCAACTGCCATGATCGGTTGATTAGATAATTGCAATAATGAGAAATTGAACAGGTGTTCCTAATCCTTTAGGTGAGTATATATATATAGGCATATATGCATATGCTACTGAACAAAAGTTTGCGGTTGGTGCAATTATTATTATTTATTTAATACAATTTAAAGAATACAGTTTAAAATAACTTTTCTATTTTTATATATTTTTAAAAATATATATTTTTGTGATTGCAAAACTGAATTGACGTGACGTGATCCTTCAGAAATCATTATAATATTCTGATTTAATGTTAAAGAAACATTCCTTATTACTATTAATGTCAAAACCAGTTCTGCTGCTTAATATTTATGAGTAAACTGAAAAAGAATTTGTTTCAGGATTTTTCATGATAGAAATCAAAAGAACTGCATTTATTTGAAACACTGTCATGATTGATCAATTTGGCTCACCCAAAGTATTAATTTGTTTTTCTTTTTATAATATATATATATATATATATATATATATATATATATATATATATATATATATATATATATATACATATATATATTGAAGGGGGGATTCTGAAATCCACTGCCGCTTCAATATACCTGTATATATTTATATCCTAATTAACTTCAAAATCAAAACTTTAATCAATATTTATCCTATATTATTATAATGATTCTATCCAGTTATGATTTTGTTTTGTTTCTTGTTTTCTAAAGTGTGTATTTGGTCTCTGAGGAGTGACTGAGGGTCTGGCCTAGAGTTGTGTGATATGTCACTAAACACTGGCAACAAGGTCATATGTTTGGATTTTGGAGGTATCACACACCCCTAACATGTCAGGAGTGCAGTAACAGCGTTTGCTCACTTAGCCCGGCTTCCAGATATGAAATATGGATTTGTCTTTCATTTAATTATGTTTTATTTCTTTTATATTTCCTTTTACTGAAACACTAAAGACTCAAGATGAATATTGCCTGTACTATTGTGTGTTCCTCTCACTAAATGAAAGCACATGTTATCAGTATGTTTTGGTAAGAACTAGTTAGAACTGCAGCTTAATCAGCTCCAACCTTGGAGAGACTGTGTATCTGTGTATGTGCGCAATATTCTATGTTACAGATCAGAATGGTGTTCAATGGGCACCCTAAGAGATGGGTGGACTTGTTGTTCTGGGCAAGCTGGCGCCTGCTCCAGATCTGGAAGGTCACTACGGGCCTGATTCTGGGGTGAAAGCATCAACAAGTGACACGTCAGTGGAAACGTGCATCAGATTAACTGACTCGAGTGGAAATTTACCATGACTGTGCATTGTCTCTGAGCCAATCAGAACCATCCACATCGCAGTAATGACGTGGATAAGACCTTGAAAACGGTATAACTGTTGGGACAATTGTATGTACGATAGGGCGAGGCAACGAGACGGTGAGAGAGGGAGCGCGGCCTACGAACTCCTTGTGAGACTTGAAGCTGGCTTCTGCTTTTGAAACTGCAAACTATTCTTAAGTAAATTTTTCTTTTATTTAATTGGAATCCTGACTCTGTCTTCATTTCTTCACTACTGGTCCTGGGTCATAAGCTGTTAACCCCTAACAGTTTTGGTGGAGAATGCGGGCAATCATTCCTTGGTGACACCCCTGGCAAAACAACAAATAAGGTAGTAGAAAGCTTTAATTACTTGGATAGGGTTATCTGATTGGAAGAGATGGTAAAGGGGAACGAGAGAGCTTCACTTCGATAGGAGTGAGGAGTTGATTATACTTGTGTGATAGTATAAAGTAAAGTCGCTGATGGCATCGTTACGGTTAACGGTAGAAGGCAGCGCATTGAAGCGTACTCAAGAAAGGGGGCCCCGGTGGGCATTTAGTGCGGTCACTACCCCTACAGGAGTACGTCCCTGGAACGGTGTGTGAGTCCAGTAGGCATCGCAAACCTGCGCTATCTCTTCCATCTCAGATAAGGGGATCCCCGAACTTAGAGTTTAGAAATTAGTGAATCAGGCAGTCAGGGAATAAAATATTAGTTATTAGTTAAACTAAATAAAAATAGATTCAGGAGTTGTTTGCCAGGGATGCATCTGGAACGATCCCGAGTAAAATAAATATTGTGGCCCAAATTGGCACGGACCAGTATGTGTGATGTTTTCGTACAAGTGTCCTTTGCAGTTTCATCACGCAGAAGCCACAGCTGTGTTGGGTAAAGATCGCCGCCTCCATCTCTTGCTGTTTCGGTGAGTATGAACTTTGACTAAAATATGGCTTATAAATTGTGAGATGATCAGTAACTTGATCAGTCTTGATAATATATATTGAAATGAAAGAGAGCAAATGCTGTCTGAAGCCCTCACTTAAAAGAAATTTGCAGAACATATTTATAAAAAATAAATAAAACATGGCAGCAAGGTTTTAATTCAGACTGAAAAGTTAAATAGCAACTTGACTGGCTTTTGTAGACCCATTTGTAGAATGGGTGGGGTTTAACCCCTGAAAGAAAAATCCCAGAAGATTACTGAGGGATGGTATAGTCTAATTGCCAAACGTAATAAATTGTCTGAAATTACTGAAATTGAGCTGTAGTCTGAAAAAAGGGCTTGAGATTGTTTTTGAAAAAGCGAAAACACCAAGATGTGTGAGCAGCCAGTCTTATCTGCCCCCTCCCCTCTCGCGCGCTCTTCTCTTCTCTGTCCGAGTGAGTGCCGCTTTAGGCACCGCCTTACAGACTGGGAACTAGACTGAAACATGCCAGTTGCTAAATGACAGAGAGTTTTAACCCTTTCGCACGTACGTTCTTAAAAATAAGACTGGCAGCCTGGCGTGAGTTTTTTTATTGCGACCGTTATTATGCAATGACATGCGTTCTAATTTCCATGGAAACACACATCAACCTTGACACGTGAGGTTTTGCAGTGACGCAGTCACAATGGCGCTTGTGGTGGATGACCGCGTGCAGGTGAGCACTCTATGAATGTTTTGCTTTATTTTTTAATTCAAAACCTTTCACATTATTTGTTAGCGTGTACACTCTATGGTTGACATGTTTCTGTTGCTATTTTTCCCCCACTGCTTTGAATTTCGCGTGCACACGGCTTTTTGCATCTCCCTCACAACATCCGCTTGACAAATGGTGAGTATATTTTTGTTTTTTTTCCTCCTATTTTGGAGCATATATAATTATTTACAAACATGCAATAAATATGAATAAAGATGTTAAAAAAATTATCTTGTAAAACGAACAGTTACTCAATAATGTGGACGTTCAAATGTCATGTTTGTCGTTTTGCACATTGCAAATATTCCCCGTGCATTCGGTAAAGTTATTAGGGTTCAGTTGACTTGATACGTAACATGAATATATTATTTATGTTTTAGTGTTAATATTGTTACTGAGTTTTATATTTCACTAGCAAAGCAGAGAAAGCTATATGGTCACGCCTCACTTACTATTAGCTTGCAGATTACATGATGTCAAATGCATACATGATGACCTTTTCTCTGGTTAGAATGTGTTTTATAAGTTTAGCATAATTCAAACGTATGTCATTTGTTAAAAAGAAATTGCAAAATGTACACATTTCATTCATGTTTTATTAAATCTCAATTTAAGCTAAATGTTTTTTTGTTTAGACTATTATACACTTTCTAATAAAATTACAAAACAAATTATAAATATAATTACAATGAACAACAATCAAAATAGTATTATAAACAAAACAATAAATATACTGTGGTAAAACAATCTTTAAAACAAACTATATACATATGTTTATACTTACTAATAACAAATAACAAATATAATTACAATTAATAAATAAATAAGTAAACTGACTTTTTACAGGATTAATAATTCTTCAGTGTGTGGTACTCCTCAAAACATGGGACAGCACACAAGGGAGTGTTGCACGGCACACACATGTGCTTGGTCATGCGCCTCTGCTTGCTCTTGCGTGTGCTGGAGAGGCAGACCTTGCAGTGCCGCCTGGTCCTGCTGCCCTGGGAAGTGGTCTGAGGGACTTCCGAAAGAAAATGCCTGGCTGTAAGGCGCAGAGGAGTGTCTAAGGCAGGTCGCCCTCCTTTGGATGGACACCGCGATGTGCTGTACTCCTCCAGCAGCCCTCTCATCAGGTTCGTCCTGAATTGCAGGGAGGTGATTTCCTTTCCTACTCACAGTAGAACAAATTGATAGGGCGTAAGGAAGAGAATAGAATAGTATGTGACAGTGTGATCTGTTTATTATTGTACATTTTTTTATAGAGGGTATGCACGTGACCTCACTGTCAGCTGGAGTGAATTCGATTAAAATGTGATTCTCATAATTGCATGAACACACGTATGCCAATTTTAATCGCATTAAAAAGGCATGTAAACACCTTATATCTTATACCTTAATCGTAATATTGCAGCTCTGACCAAAGTGCATGTGCGCGGACATATACGGATGCTGTGCGTTGTTCACACAACTTCATGAATGAACTCTGTGACATTATTCTGAAGTTTTCTCTTCTCCAAATGAGTGTGGTATAACTTATTAGCAAACAATAAAAATTGCATTAGAAGAGAGATTTAAAAAAAAAACTGTTATAATTGAATTAATTCTTTATTTAGTTATAATTGAATTAAAATATTTTAGTTATACCGTAATTAAATTAATTTATGGACTGACACAATCTGTTCAGTAAACCACTGTTTAAAAAAAAAAAAAATCTATTTTATATTTAGTTCTCTCCCCTGCTGTACCGAACCGTGACTTCAGAACCAAGGTGCATACCAAACCGTCAGTTTTGTTTACCATTACACCCTTAGTATATTGTATTTATTTAAAGCATTCACAGGCTAACTTCTTGTTGGTCCCATAGAGTCTATGCTGTCAGTAACGGAAGCACAAAAGATTAGTTCTTTTGAGTCTCGGGTTTGAGTCTTTCGTTCTTCCTGTTAGTCCCATGCTGTATGCTGTGTGTGTGTGTGTGTGTGTGTGTGTATGTGTAATATATATATATATATATATATATATATATATATATATATATATATATATATATATATATATATATATATATATATATATATATATTACACACACACACACACACACACAGTTGATTCAAAATGAGTCTAATTGAATTTGTGATGTTAGACTTGAATAGTCAATATATTTCCTATATTTGTATATGTCTGATATTAACTGAGAATTATATAAAAAATAAAATAAAAAAATAACTACGTGCTTGTTACTAAAAAGGTTGTGAACTAGTGTTCAATACGGTGACAAGTCACGTGACAAAAGAACGAACGACTCAAACTCGAGACTCAAAAGAACTAATCTTTTCTGTTTCCGTTACTGACAGCATAGACTCTATGGGACTAACAGGAAGAATGAAAGACTCAAACCAGAAAGACTCGTAAGCACTAATCATTTTTGTTTGCAAAAATATTTCTGATTTTTTTCAGAGGGTCATTTAAAACTGCTGTTGCATTGTTTGCAAAGTGAAGACACCGGAGGAGCAGAAGGAATCGGTCCTGTGAAAACAAAGACCCGAAAAATGGTGTCAAGAGCATGGGGTCTGTGCTCCAGTAATCCCGAAGTGATGGCTTTTTAATCACCCCCATAAGGAGAACTGCCACTAAAAATGTATACATTTCAGGGATATTTGTTGGAACCCATTTAACCATTTTTCCCCTCACTTCTTTTTCTTTCAAGTCAGAGGCATAGCGGTTCGTTTCCTCCACAATTTCTCCGACAACTTCTTCAGTGAAGAACAATTTAAAACAATTTACCTCACTGGGGGATTCTGGTGGATTTTGCACTCCACACTGTTGGTCCTCAAAAGTGCCTGGGCCAGGAGGATTAAAAAGGTTGGTTACCTTCCAGGATGACGAGCTTACCTCAGCTGCGTCATTTGATGGTGAAATATGCTCTGGCGTTGTGGAAAAAGTCTCCTCTTCACCCTCGATGTTGTCAAGAGCTTCAAGGTTCGGGGGAAGGTCTTCATCACTGTCACTCTCTGCCTCACTGTCAAAATTCTCCTCATCAGAATTAAAAAAAATCTCCTCCATTTCCTCACTTGTCAGTTGTCTTCTTTTGAAAAAAATGTCTGCCATTTTCTCTGAAGTATTTAAAAACTGGTAAATTGTATTGAAGTTGTGTCTGCAGTGGGTACCAACGCGAGTGTGAGGTAACAGTGACGTCAACAGTGACATAACTTGTCAGCGGGAAAAAATGCTTGCAATGCATGACTGTTCAAATGTTTTATTTAATAATTTTTATATCAAATATTTTCAAACTTCTTAACTAAATTAAATGGATGCAAGCTAACTCCTTATGGTTTATATATTTATTAAAAATATGTATGTTAGTTGCTCTGTAATTTATCACGGGCTGTGGGTGTGGCGTCGTCATGTGTTTACAACAGTACCAGGGAGGCAGTCAGCTGGATTTGCGACAGAAGATCACCCACTTCTCCTGATTATATGTGACATTACATGAGGGAACAGCTCTAGACTGATCATATACATCAAATGGTAGTAAATGATTGTGTTAAATGATATGTAATGTTATAGCGGGCTAACGTCATGGGCATTTGTGCCGCGATTATGTGTTTACAACAGTGCCAGGGAGGCAAAGCTAGCTGGATTTATAACACAAGATCACCCACTTCTCCTGATATATGTGATTTTACGTAAGGGAACAGCCTAGACTGATCGTTCACGTCAAAGGGTAGAAAATGATTGTTATTTGATCTGTAATGTTATCACGGGCCAATTATAACACTGAAATCTTGCTGTTATATATATTAGTATGCAGTTACAAACTATATTTAGTGTTTGCTGATATTTTTGTGGTTGTGTAATATAATTTGAAGTGTATGAAACCTAAAATAAACATTAAAAGACACCGAGCTAAGTCAGTCTTTCATTCACTCAGTCTTTGGCTCAGCGCCAGTCAGCGCGCTAAAACAGATTTTAAATTTTGAATTCGGCAGTTGATCACTGAGCGTTCTAATCGCACCGGTATGATCGTACGCACCAGGGACCAGCACAGAATGATCATACGGGTTTGATCGTACGTGTCAAAGGGTTAATTGTGGTCAGCAGGGCCATTTTGTATGTAACTGTAACTTCCCACCCATAAGGTGTAGAAATGGTGGCAAATCAGCCCATCAGATTCAATTTTGTAGATAAAACAAAGTAAAAAGAAACAAAGATTTACACTCTGTCTAAGAAAATAAGAAATAATAATGTTAATGATTTTAACATCTTAAGTATTTTTGAAGGAAAGATCTATGAAAATTAATTAAAATTTTGAGGTAAAGTTAAAGACAATGACCGAAAAACATGTGAGGCGAGAAAATATATAAATAGTGACATAGAGGTTTAAATGACAGATTTATGAAAAAGGTGGTTCCTGTTCCTCTAACTCTTGAAAAATTCTAATAATGTTAATTTGTCTGAATGTTGGTAAAAACACTGTTTGTAAGATAAATTGGTGTTAATATGTTAAAAACCTAGATGCTGGTGTTTTGGTTTCAAAAAGATAAGCTGGTGCAGAGCTGTAATAAAACAATTCGCTTATCTGAATCTGGCCCCCACCATTTCTGGTGCTATGGCCGAACTTGCAAGAGTAACAGAGACTTAATCTGAGAAATTTGTAGTTTCTAAATTAATTGTATGGAAAAAAGACAAATATAAACTTATGATTAATGGAAAATGTGATCTCTGTCTAAGGACAGAGTTTAAAGGAAATGTTTGATGTCTTATTTGAAAACAATTTTAATTTCTAGCCAGATCTTATGCTGAGCTAGTGTGAGTAGTTTAAAGTTTATGAAAACACAGTGAACCATCCTGAATAACTCAGAGTCTCTCTCTCATTCAAAACCAGCTCAATGCTGTTATCTGAGCCTGTGTCATAGGTAATAAGATATTTCTAGTAAAAGCACAGTGCATCAGTTGAAAATCATAGAGACAGTGATTTGTTAGAAAGAGTGAAAGAGTGCCATTAGGAGGGCAATAATAAAGGTATCAAGTGTTTTCAAATACAGAATTTTATTGAACTGAAATTTTTAAATAAATTATTCCATGACCAGTGACATCTTTGTCTAATCTTAGCCGCCACCATGCACAGGACCAATGGATCAGGTCAAAGTCAGCATGCAGGACATTAAATTGAGTGGACAGTAGTTATGGCTAAATTCACTGAGTATAATCTACGCACTATGTTGCGGTTTGGAAGATGTAATTGATATCAGTGATTAAGTAGTGTTATGATTAACCTGTCTCCATGTTTTACCTATAGTAAGCAGACTAAATGGCTCTGGTGACTCTTGAATGCACTTTCCCCAAGGCTCCAGAAAAACATCTGATCCATTTTAAGGGTCAAAGATCTCAAGCGATGACCAATGTGAATGAGGGTGATTCGCCGAAGACGGGTAAGATCCTCTTTTGGCCAGCAGGGGGACGACCTAAGACATGGGGGTCACCGGCATTGGGCACTTCCAAGAAGGGAGGTGTTTTTATGTGAGGTGTGTATGAGAGTTGAACCGATGTCTGTGAGGCCAGCAGCATCAATAAGGGGGGAACGCTGTGTTTGTAGGGGCCGAGAGTCCAGACAAGACACAGCACGGCCTGCCCTAATAATGGCTCCTCCATACCGCTCACTCAAGTACCGCATTGTTTGTGAATGCCAGGGAAGACCCTGAGTGAAAGTTATGATGGTAAAGGTCATTCAAGAGCCAGCTGAGACCATGAGGTGATTGTCATTAACTTTTGTGGAGACCAGAACAAAAATGCATTAACTGAATCAGTAAAACTGTGATATTGAACTAATATTTCCATATCATGAGTTTAATCCTGCAGGTCATTAGATATGGCAGAGGAGAATTTGGAGGCATGGTGGTGTCTAAAGATAAGGACAGCTGTTGATGTTTAAAGAGGAGGTCTGGAAAACAAAAGGTATTTAACTAAAGTAACTTGAAGAAAAGAATTCATAGCATAACTTATTTTGAGATGATTATATAGCTCTAATTGGAAAGTTAAACATTTAAATTTCTGATACAAATTTATTCTTTAAGGATAAACTTTGTGAAGGTTAAAGGTTAATGAATTTAATATAAGAGACTATCCGTGTAAGAGAGAAAGAGAGACTGCTTGAGAAGGAGGAATGGTGCTCTGTCTGTTATCGTCGTGCTAAAGCTGAAACAAAACAAAAGCAATGATATCAGAACCAAAACAACCCAGCTGACTTCTCTAAAAATGAAGGAGAACGAACAGACATGATTTGAAATTGGTTAAGAAACCATGTAAGAACTGAGATTAAATAATTTTTAGTTAAACACTAAAAACAAATTTTGAGAATGAGCAATTCATATGTGCGTACGTTTGTTGATGACTGCACTTTATGTTTTGTATGTGTTGGTTTGTGTAACTGTTCTGTCCTGATGGTGTGTATGGGGTCATTAACCTCTGGAATGAGTGTTTATCATTACAGATGGGTTAAGCCAAATACAACCTTTAAAGAAACTGCTAATTCTGAAGGAATCTGGAAAAGTTGATCCAGAACATGGGACGAGCTTTAAGTGGACTGGTATCCAGCTCTGTCCGTTACTGGTAATTATGACTAATTTTGTCATTTATGATGTTGATTTGAATTAATCTCTGGATTAGTTGAAGTGGAATTATAAAGTTAAAGAATGCCGTTTCTTAATGGGTTAAACACCCATCTCCAAATTTAACTGAGGGTTTAAATTGAAATAATGTCAATTGATTAGAAATGGTAAACATAAATGTTAGAAACTTGACAGCAGAGACAAAGTGACAAATTGGCTGAAGTCACTATCTAAATTATCCAGAGATTCCCTCATATTTTTGAAGGCAGAAGGGCAACCAAAAAGATAGCTTCAAAAAGAAAAGTTGTATTTTTATTGTTTATCCCTTAAATGGATGCAGGACATTAGATGTCTAATTAATGTTAAACGAGCAAGTGACTTTAAGTTTTTCTGTGTGACTGGGATTGAAAGATGAATAAAATAATATGTCGGTTTCTGCAGAGCAGTAGACATAAGACTGAAACAATAATGATCACATGGTGCATCAGCAGCCTGACTTTTTTTTGGTAAAGAATAATGCGACAAGTTAAAACAAGAGAGAAATAGCCCTAAAGATTAATGTTGTGAAAATAAAACTTCTGACATAATTTATGAACACTTTACATCAAATTAAGTTAATATTGAACAATGAATGATTTTTAAAATACAGATTGTTTTAAAACAGTTTTAAATAAATTGATGATGACAGTACAAATTTGAATACTTTATAAAGTAATATGGGAGATTATGGTAATTTGTAAGTTCTTGGTAAAATTATAACAACTTTGGAGTAAGTGGCAAAGGAAGGCTAGTGAGGATTTGATGAGAAGTATCACTGCCAGATGACTTAAATCAACAGGGTTAAGATTTTGGTCATTTGGAGCTTACGCCTAAAGAGTTTTAATGGACAAGACATTGAAAGAAAAATGTTACTTTAAAGGAAACCCTAATGAATGAATTTTGAATGGTTTACTAAATAACATGGGTTTGGAAATTTATTTTGAAAAATAATTTGTATTGAGTATGATTAAGCACAATGTCACGAGATAAAGATGTGAACAAGCTGAATGAATGTAATACAAATGGATGAATATGTCACTTTGATGAAGTTTTCAACATTAACAATTTTATGGTTATGTTCATTTAAGTTAAAAATGATGTGGGCTGTCATGAGTGAAAACTGGATTTGATGGAAAAAGCAAGTGTAACAAAAAGGTTTGAGTATGTGGAAATCTATGTGGAAAAGAAAATGGAGTTATGAAAATGGTTTTAACAAGAAGGTTCTTGAGTAAAATCAGGGAAAAGCGATTGAAATGAATGTTATGAACATGTTTGAGAAAGAAATGAATAGGATGTGAAATTAAGATGGTATGTATGTAGACTGTAAACTGAAGGATGTTTTATGCAGAGACTGAATGTAATTGGATTGATTATGATGCCTATTTATTTTGTTTATTTTTATTTCAGACCACTATTGTTTAGAAGATGAAAAAGTTTTGTGTTTTGAAAGAAATGTATTTAAAATCCCTATTTTTAGATGAGATGTCTTGGTATTTATAATGGGGTGGTATTTAACATGGGGTGCTAATGTAGTATGTCCACTTGAGGATGAATATGTGCTTATTGTAATCAATCAAGCCATTGATAAAACCAAATTAGATAAGATTAATAATGGTTGAAGTTAAATCCCTGAGGGGAAAAGAGATTTTCTGTTTTTCAAAGATTATAAACTAAAAAGGGGAGGGCATTGAACATTATGAAGCGGCCTAAATTGGTAGACCAACTTTAGGGGGTCATTGGGACCCTAAAATTGGCCTTTAGGAGGGAGTGAAGGGGGGATTCTGAAATCCACTGCCGCTTCAATATACCTGTATATATTTATATCCTATTTAACTTCAAAATCAAAACTTTAATCAATATTTATCCTATATTATTATAATGATTCTATCCAGTTATGATTTTGTTTTGTTTCTTGTTTTCTAAAGTGTGTATTTGGTCTCTGAGGAGTGACTGAGGGTCTGGCCTAGAGTTGTGTGATATGTCACTAAACACTGGCAACAAGGTCTATGTTTGGATTTTGGAGGTATCACACACCCCTGACATGTCAGGAGTGCAGTAACAGCGTTTGCTCACTTAGCCCGGCTTCCAGATATGAAATATGGATTTGTCTTTCATTTAATTATGTTTTATTTCTTTTATATTTCCTTTTACTGAAACACTAAAGACTCAAGATGAATATTGGCTGTACTATTGTGTGTTCCTCTCACTAAATGAAAGCACATGTTATCAGTATGTTTTGGTAAGAACTAGTTAGAACTGCAGCTTAATCAGCTCCAACCTTGGAGAGACTGTGTATCTGTGTATGTGCGCAATATTCTATGTTACAGATCAGAATGGTGTTCAATGGGCACCCTAAGAGATGGGTGGACTTGTTGTTCTGGGCAAGCTGGCGCCTGCTCCAGATCTGGAAGGTCACTACGGGCCTGATTCTGGGGTGAAAGCATCAACAAGTGACACGTCAGTGTAAACGTGCATCAGATTAACTGACTCGAGTGGAAATTTACCATGACTGTGCATTGTCTCTGAGCCAATCAGAACCATCCACATCGCAGTAATGACGTGGATAAGACCTTGAAAACGGTATAACTGTTGGGACAATTGTATGTACGATAGGGCGAGGCAACGAGACGGTGAGAGAGGGAGCGCGGCCTACGAACTCCTTGTGAGACTTGAAGCTGGCTTCTGCTTTTGAAACTGCAAACTATTCTTAAGTAAATTTTTCTTTTATTTAATTGGAATCCTGACTCTGATTCCAGAGTCAGGAATCAGACAGGACATAAGCATTTCTTCACTACTGGTCCTGGGTCATAAGCTGTTAACCCCTAACAATATATATATATATATATATATATATATATATATATATATATATATATATATATATATATATATATAATATGAAAAATAATAATAAATAAAATTGGCCAAATGTAGTTTCTGTTAAATTGCATCAATTCACAGAAATTCAATTCGGCCAACTGAAAAATTTAGATGCGATCAGTCACTAGAAAATTATATATATTATTATTATTATTTTTTTATTTATTTATTTTTTTTTACTAATTTTTCAGTGTGCCGAATAATATTTATATATGTATATCAAGCATAATGTCTTAAATAGCCTGCTCCGAAACCTGTAATTTTTCTTGTCTCGTAAGGATTTTATACCCCACGCGCACCGCGTCATTCATTCAGTCACTCATTCAGTCAGTCAGTCAGTCACAGTGGGGTTTTACGAACCCCTCCTCCAGAGACGTCACACGAGCGGAGGTAGATGAATGTCTCTTCCAGCCAGTGGATTACTGAAGCTCCTTCACCACAGTACCTGCATGAGGTGTAGACCTCTGTGTGCAGGAGTCAGGAGCGCATCATAGACCTGCATTTAGGGGTTGCGAGTCAAGCTTCAGTTGTTCAGTGCGCATTGCGAGACGCCTGATTGAGGAGCTATCCACTGCAGAATCATACTCAAAGATTGTTCTTCATATTTATATATATATCTACTGGCTATATGCGAACTCACTACTCATGGAAGATCATCTTCAGAACTCCGAGAGGAATATTAAAGTTTGCGAACTGCTGAAATGCATTTTGAAACCAAGAACCTCTCAGTGTCAGAGGATCTGAGGGACACGCGGACATGACTCTTGAAGGCTGTTCTGTTGCTCATTTAATGCCTTTCTGACGTTTTAAATGGATTGGTTTTATATGAGTGATGGTCATAGAGAAAAAGAAAGAGACACACGTGAACTAAAGAGGGCTGAGTGCAGTTCAAAGTGAAATATCAAAAGTGGTGCATAATTGGAAAACATTGTAAAAACTCTTTATTGTTATTTCTACGAAGTCATGCTGATTCGAAGCCAAGCTTTACGGTGGGCAGTTTTCTTGACATTTTGTCTTCTGTTGGTGAAGGGGTTCCCTGCTAAAAGACGCAGAGCAAATCACATCAAGAGCAAGAGTGGTACATCTACAGAGGTATGGTTTCAATGATTGAGCAGAGTTGATCCATGTTTAAATGAATTTCTTTATCTGATATCATAATAACTTAAAAATCTTACGAATTAATTTTTTAAAAATCACGTGTGTGTGTGTATATATATATATATATATATATATATATATATATATATATATATATATATATATATATATATATATATATATATATATATATATATATATATATATATATATATATATATATAGGATTTTTTTGACAAATTATATTAAAATCAGTCCATTTGCTTCTTGTTCTTGTTTGATCCCTTTACCAATTACTGTACATTTTAAAATAAGCTATTCTGAAGTTACAGAAGATCAAATTAACCTGCATGACATTAGAATCTGTTTCTTTCAACATGTTATGGTTTTAGATCTAAAACTAGATCTCCAGTCACATAAATAAACCTAGTTTCACAAATAAGGTTTAAGCCTATCCCAGACTAATATGCAGATTTGAGCTATATCTTAACTGAAAGTTACTTGCACTGACATATTTTAAAATAAGTCAGTGCCAGTTTTCTTGCAAGATACACACCAGTTCTTAAATGCATGTTTATAAAAGCTGTCCTATTTAATTAATCCATAATCCTGGCTTAATCTAAACCCTGTCTGTGAAACCAGGCCTTAAAGGAGTAGCTCACTTTAAAATGAAAATGACCCCATTTACTCACCCTCAAGCCATCATAGTTGTATATGACTTTCTTCTTTCAGGTGAAATATTATATTAATTTATTATGAGTTAATAAATCTACTGATGCTTCAAAGTTTTATCATGTTTAAATATGGATATTTTTCTTACAAAACTCGATCGATCAACTTCCGAAGGCCTTTATTAATACCCTGAACCATGTGGAGTTTATGATGAATGGATGCACTTTTTTGATTTTGAAAAAACTCAATGGACTCCCTGCCATTATAAAGCTTGGAAGCGTCAGAATATTTATCAGTTTGTGTTTGTCAGAATAAAGTTATATACCACTGCTTGAGGTGGGTGAGTAAATCATGGGGCAATTTTCATTTTAAAATGAACTAATGTTCCAGTTTCTATGGCCATCTTGGTCATGTCCTGAAAATGTATTTATGAATTGCAATATTAGTGGGCCAAAAAATTTGCTGTGACAATCTATTATGCTTCAAAACTCAGGTGTTTTTATTGCATATATCATACCCTATCCTATTCTATATATCTTAAGAAAGAACCAGAAAAAAGGTTTATTAGAGGTCATACCACACTTAAAAAATACAGTTTCCATAGTTAAAGTGTGCTTAAAGCCTGGAATGGCGGGGTGGTTAATTTTAAATGTGGTTAAATGATAAACCACAGTTCATGGGTTGTTTTGGTTATTTCATTTATTAATTTCTCCTTCAACAAAAAAAGTGAGGTCACACTGAATCCTGGGTTATGCTGTGACTTTTTTTCATGGATCAGCTTTATGGAGTGTTAACGCAGAGAGGAAATGCAAACCCACCCCAGGCTGCTTTTTAATAGCTATTTCCCCTCTGAAAAGAATTTTGAGCGCAAGTCCACAATCCTAGATGTTAAACTAAGGCCCCTCTTACATGTGCATGTGAATCGATCAATGTAGCAGATACTTGACTCACTACGCACAACCTGAGTGGGGGGTTAAAAACACATCTTTCTCAAGAGTGCGAAGATCTGACAGAAAGCAGAACAGTATGCAGCGATACTCGGGTGTTACAAGACTGTCTTTGTGCACTGTCTGAAAACACCACGTCTCCCCCACCTTTTAAGCCAACTGGGAAAGATGTTTTTATTAAAGTAGCCATGGGGTTCAGGCAGACATGGGAGGGCTATTGTTTCCCCTGCGCAACAGGAAGTCTTTGCTTTACACAAAAACGGACACTTACTAATCAAAACAGCCAGCTGGAATCCAATACGCCACGCTCTTAGAAATTGCATAGAGTCGGGTAGGAGTTCAGCGTCCTTGGTGCTATAATTGATAAGCCCAATAATCACAGGGCTGTTCCACTCCTCGACCCAAGCAGACACCAATTCCACAAATGGCGCCAAATTCTTGAGCCCTGCTCTGAAGTTCATGTTGCTGTTTCTTAGCATTGTGCTGGATGACTCGAGCGCAGAAACCTCTCAAATGTCCAGTGCTCTAATTGAGGTTAAGCTGAAACTGTAAACCATAATCTGTTTGAAAGTATATAGCGAATGCCCTGGTAGACACTGTGAAAGCTATATTCAGAATTTAATGAAGAAACACCAGATAATATTTCACAAAAGCCACAAGAACACACACACACCAGCTTGAATGTAGAAATAGATTTAATAACGTGCCTGCATGTTGCTGAGAACAACTATTTTTTAGATCTTGGCCCTACAAAACATGTTGTGCAGTACCGAGATCTGATTATAAACATCTGAAGCTCGTAAAAGAGCAGATATGTATCCAATACACTTTTCTGTTCTTTATTTTTAATTTAGAACATAGAGTTGATATTAATGTGTTCAGTACCGCTGGTACATTTGGCAGCAGCTGTTAATCGAGTGTCAACAGCAATTCTCCACGGAATGTGATTTCGGAGGAATACATGACATTAATGAACAGTTTTTGACACGAGGCATCTGAGAGAAGCCAGACATGGATCTGTGTGGGATATATCCATCTAGGCATTATATCCTTGAGTTTCACTTGCTGCACACAAAGGTGGTGTCTATGGAATCCCACTTCCATAGAAAAAACTATCCAGGTAAATTAGATAAAAAATAAAAATAATTGTGAGATTTAAAGTAATAACTACAATAAACAAAACCACAATCGTGCAAATAAATTGAAATTGTAAGACATGCAGCCTAAACTGTGAGAAATTAACTCACAAATTTGAGATATTAAGTCCCAATTATGAGAAAGTTGCAATTCTAAGAAATTCATTTGCAATTATGAACTATAAAGTCAGGGTTATGATAAGTAAATATGAAATTTTGAGAAATAAATTGGCAGTTTGAGGGGTCGTTTACACAACACCATTTTCAAATTATGTTTTATTAACAAGGTTCGGGAGGAAGCACTTTCAGATAATTGACACAAGTGGAGAGAACTCAGCTAATCAGCAATAAGAGGTATATATATATATATATATATATATATATATATATATATATATATATATATATATATATATATATATATATATATATATATATATATATAAACACACACACACACAGGTAAGTTCATTAACAGTTTGTTAGCATCCCTTCACATTTTTAGTCCTAATCACACTTACATACATGAGGGTACTCTGGGTTTGGGCCAAATTCAGAGCTCGAAGCCCTTCCCCCGGACAGCACGCCAAATACGCATTTAAATCTACTCTTCATAAATGATCTTTAAGTGTGAACTCGTGAACTAAAAAGGAAAACTTTTTTAAGAGTTTTGAGGGGGATGAAAACGCAACAACAAATGTGCGTAAACAACAAAAACGTGAATTTGTGAAATACGAGGAGTCATGCGCATGCTTATTACGTGTTCATTTTTATAGGTGTGGGTTTTCTCTTTACAAAGGCTGTTCACACTGTCAGTTTTTGGGATTGACAACCACATTTACTTACAGGTGTGAGTCTCGAAATGTCCCGTTAACTTACAGTAGTGCATACTGTCTGTATGAATGTGCAACAGGAGTCAAGCCTGTATTCTCTTTCCAGTAACCATAGCCACAGTGACCAAAGTAATATCAAAGAGTGCGACGTCCACACAACAAAAAAGTCTTATCAATTTTGACACAAGAGACCAATTGAGCCGAGAGTTTATCCGTCAAAGCTTTATTAACCAACAGAGAATATTCACTGTAAACAAGCACTGGCTGGACCCTTTAACAGTTGCACTCACGTTATGTCTTTTGTAGTGTTTTGCGCATGACGCGGCATTGAAACACAAAACTGTCAGGAGCCGCTTTGGTGGAGAGCAGTGACTGTCACTGGATCTAAACTTTTAACACACAGCTCATATCTCAGTCACTGTGAGTTACCGAAAGCAAAACCACGCACGAAACCTCTCTTGCACTGTACACTGTAAAAAAATTTTTTGCGATTTTGTTATTTCAACAAAATTTTTTCAGTAGAGATAACTAGATTGTCCAGACAACAAGGCATTTTAAGTTTTCTTGTCCTCAACTAGACTGAAAGTTAAGTGAACAAGTATAATTGTTGTTTTAACTCAAAAACATATGTTGAAATAACTAAACAAGATTTTCTGTTGAATGAACAAGTATAATTGTTGTTTTAACTTAAAAACATAAGTTGAACTGTTCTGGATTTTACTCCAATTATACTTTAGTCTATTTATTTAACTATAGTAAACTATACTTAATCTACTATGTGCAGCTGATTTATATACAACTCTCTAATTATATAGATATGAGCAAATTTATTTAACTTACCGTATTTAATACGTACCATTCCACACCATATAAACCAAGTCTTAATTCAAGGAGTCAATGAGTAGAGTTTTTGTATTAACACGGCTAGGGAAAACAGCGCCATCTGGCGGAGAGGATAATTATGTACATCCAGGAAATGCACGTGCTGTATGCGCGCGCCCCCGTATCCCCTCCCCCACCGACTGACAGACCACCAGACGCCATTTCCCTTCAATCGCAATGCTGAGCAAATGAGTAGTGTTTACACCAGCATAGTGTTTTATCTCATTAACATTATGAAGTTTATAACATTATATTGTGGTAGGATGGTATGTGTGTGTGTGTGTGTGTGTGTGTGTGTGTGTGTGTGTGTGTGTGTGTGTGTGTGTGTGTGTGTGTGTGTGTGTGTGTGTGTGTGTGTGTGTGTGTGTCCGTGCGCACCTAAACTTAGAGATATCTTCTTTGACTCGCGGTGCAGAGCGGAGGATAGAAACAGGCGACTGAGGCGAGAGAACTTTTTTACAGGGAAATATTATAAAGTAAGTGTTTTATCTCATTTACCATTTGTTTTTCATAATTTATTGATTTATACCAATATGTAACTTATATGCTGTGCGCGTTTAAACGAGCCAAAATTTTTCTCTCAGGGGATATGACTCACCGTGCAGTGCAGACATGGAGTTTACTTTTAACCAAGATAACACAAAGTAAGTTACGTGTTTAACCTCAGCTATAAAGTGTATTTATGACATTATATTGTTTTATAATTATATTTGTGTGTGTGTGTGTGTGTGTGTGTGTGTGTGTGTGTGTGTGTGTGTGTGTGTGTGTGTGTGTGTTGTGCTCCCAGAGCCGTTGAAATACAGAGTTCCTAACGTTACACGCTTTTACCTCGCGGGGTTCATGGAGCTCTCAACAACTCGCGCCGTCTATTTGTTCGAATGGTGGACAGCCGTTTCACTATATTTGCTGCAATTTCTGGTAAATATTAACTTTATGAATTTAAATAATATCAAATTGTGAAATGTGAAGTATTCAGCCCTAATTAAATCACATTGAGTCATTGTACAGTGTAAACATTGCAACATGTTGTCAATAAGCCTATAAAATGTTTTTTTTTTTTTTAAATGTTTTTATCTATTGCTCCTTGACAAGAAACTGAACTGGTTTACGGATCGGATGAAACTACATCTCGCTTCACTGCATGGTCTCTCTCAGATCGCCATCAGATACAGATAAGTTTCATGAAACTCCTTGAAAATTATTAAATGTGAGTTTGAATCGATACAGGTAAAATAAATAACTATTAAAGGGTAAGTTCACCCAAAAAGGAAAATTACCTCATGATTTACTCACCCTCAAGCCATACTAGGTGTATTCCAGACGAATACAATCGGAGTTATATTTAAAAAAAATCTAAAGCATTATAAATGGCAGTGAATGGCAGTCTAAATTTTTAAGCCCAGAAAAAAGTGCATCCATCCATTGTAAAAGTAATCCACATGGCTCCAGGGGGGTTAATAAAGACATTCTGATGTGAATCGATGGGTTTGTAATGTAAAAAGTTATAATGTAAAATATGTAGCTTCTGGCGCGACGGCCTTCCGTATTAAAGTTATGGAAAAAGTGTAACTGGCACGGCGATGTCGTCGGCTGTAGAGGGGAAGAAAAACGCAACTGGCGCAGCGACGGCATCGGACATGGTGCAAAAAAAAAACGTAATTGCCGCGACGATGACGTCGGACGTGGCGTAAACCTTTTGAACTTCGAGAGGCATTACTTATTTCGTAAATTGAGGGCGGTCCGCCAGAAGCCTTAATTAACCCCCCGGAGCCTTCTGGATTATTTTTTATAATGGATACAGGGCTTGACATTAAGCATGTTCATGTGCTTGTCCGGAAAAAAGTTTGATATTTTGTGTGTGTGTGTGTGTTTTAAATATAATTTATTCTGAAGCAATATGCTGACCAGTATTCAATCAGCTTTGACATATTTAAATCTGCATATTTGTGAATTTTTTAATTATTATTTTTTACTTTATATAAAGGGCATTTCCCCTCTAATCTTATTAAATATAGGCTATGCTTCAGGTTTCATTTTATATTGTAAAATTTGATCTATACATTAATTTAAAATAAGACACTATAAGGGCTGTTACCAATCACATTAAATAATTTACACTGAAAAATTTAATTTGCATTAAATAATGTTTTGAAATTTGTATTTTTGGATAGACCAATAATGTTTAAACATCAAACCAAACCTCCAGTAGGTGGTAGCAGGTGGCCGTTTTAATGAGTGAGTCATTGAGTCGTTCATTCAAACGATTCATTCAAACGCTGAATCGTTCAGTAACACACATGTTGCTGTGACTTGTTGCGGTTCTGCTGTGAATGATTTTCACTGCTGAAATAGAACAAAACATTAAATATTGCTTCTTAAATGTAAGTGACTTTAAGGGAATGTTAATTTAAGTGAATGTTAATTAATTGTTTTGCTATGAACTGTCATATGAAGTCAGTGTCATTTTCAGTCGTGGTGGTATTCAGGAAAACGGGTCAAGTGTTGTAATGTCTTCTCTAGAGGCTGCACGAGTGTCAACAGCGCGACCTTGTTATCGTCAGTTCATTATATATTATTATCCACTATCAATCGCCACTTACACTAAATTAATGCAATCATTCTTGCATTTTGGTGATTCGCTAGCTATTTTTTGTTTTAATCAGGTCCATCGGGCAAGTAAAATTCTCTTTCACTTGTCCCTTCGAAAAATCCACAAGCGTTAATGTCTAGCCCTGGGATAGATGCACTTTTTTTCTGGGCTTCAAAATTTGGGCAGCCATTCACTGCCATTTATAATTTTTGGATTAGCCAGAACTTTTTTTAATATAACTGATTCAGGGCTCGACATTAACGCTTGTCAGGGACAAGTGAAAGAGAATTTTACTTGCCCGATGGACAAGGGCCTGATTAAAACAAAAAATAAACTAACGTTAGCGAATCACCAAAATGCAAGAATGATTGTGCATTAATTTAGTGTAAGTGGCGATCGATAGTGGATAATAATATATGATGAAATGACGATAACAAGTTTGCGCTGTTGACACTCGTGCAGCCTCTCGAGGAGAAATTACAACACTAGAGCCATTTAAGCTGTTTCCTGAATACAATCACGACAGAAAGTGACTCTGATTTCATATGACGGTTCCATAAACATTACATTAACATTCACTTAGTCACTTACATTTTAGATGCAATATTGAGTGTGTTTGTTCTATTTCAGCAGCGAAAATCGTTCACAGCAGAACCGTAACGCGTCTCACAGCAACTGAACAGTGTTTGAATGAATCGTTTGAATGAACGAATCAATGGCTCACTCATTAAGACGGCCACCTGCTGCCACCTACTGGAGGTTTAGTTTCATGTTTAAACATACTTTCTAACATTTGTATTTGTCTATTCAAAACTACAAATCTCAAAACATTATTTAATGTAGTTGTGATTTTTCAGTGTAAATTATTTTATTTGATTGGTAACAGCCCTTATCTTGTCTTATTTTAATTTAATGTATTGATCAAATTTAACAATATAGAATGAAACCTGAAGCAGAGCCTTTATTTAATAAGATTAGGGGGAAAATTCCCTTTATAAAAGGTAAAAATATCCTACATTTCAAATGATTCAATATTTTTTTTTTAAATCACAAATATGCATATTTAAATATGTCAAAGCTGATTGAACACTGGGGAGAATATTGCTTCAGAATAAATTATATTTACAACGCACACACGCACGGAAAAACAAAAAAATATCGAACTTTTTTCCGGACAAGCACATTTTTTATTTGGCCAAGTGAATGAACGATATGAAACAAGAATGTAATACACCTAGGATGGCTTGAGGGTGAGTAAATCATGGGCTAATTCTCACTTTTGGGTGAACTAACCCTTTAATATGACAGTGGTTTTAAATGTTGTTTTTGTTGCTTTTTTGCATTTGAATATTGCACTTTACTAGTAGATACAGCATGAAATAAACATGTATGAACATCAGAGAATATGTTTAAAGATACAGTACAATGTATGAAATCTGTATTGTCTCATGTAATCGCAGTGTTTCAACTGCGCAAACGTTAATAAACGTCAATAAATAGCTTTTAAGCAATGTCATTGTCAATATTCTGTCAGCTAGGAAAAGTATATTTACTATATTGCATAGTTATCGTATTGCTGTTCTTTAGTATTAAATGTATGTTTGAATAAATATTTTATGACAGCACCACTTAAAATTTGTATCTGTGTCTCATTTTTTTCCAGCCAGATGATGATGAGAGAGACATTGTTCATGGGGTTAATGTAGGGCATCTTGACCATGAGTGAGGACATCAGACATGATAGTGCCTTCCCAGATGATGTTGTGGATGTGGATGTCATACTAGACGGAGATTGTGGTCATGGATCTAGAAGATGCCCTAAATGCCTTTGCCACACTGTTTGGGCTCGAGCTATGAGGTTATCCAACTTTTTATTTTATTTTTATTTTTAATCTAGGTTTAATGGTTGGGGAGAGCTGCAAAGCTGAAAAAAATGCAGTGAGGTAACACTGGTGCATATGTGCTGTTTATGCTCATTGATAAATGTACTGAAGCTTGAGAGCTTACACATTGTTAATTAAAATGAACTTAAATTAAGTTTAAATTAAAATGGTATTAAGCCAAATCAGAGGTGTTTAACAGTCTGTGCCGTTTCTTTTTGCAATTTTCTGAAGAAAGGACATTTCAGACCTTTTGTGTGGTTGTTTTTGGTGTTTGTTTTTGCAATAAATATAAATGTGTACTGATATGTGTTGCTGTGATTTTAATTTGCTATAGGTTTTATTCTAAATCAAATGTAATTTACAAATCAATAAAGTAATGCAATTAATACTTATTAAAGCAGCTTTGCAACCAACTAAAGTGAAGTTATGATGACTAGAACATTTAAGTTCAGAAAACTGAAGTGAAGTTATGATGACTAGAACATTTAAGTTCAGAAAACTGAAGTGAAGTTATGATGACTAGAACATTTAAGTTCAGAAAACTAAAGTGAAGTTATGATGACTAGAACATTTAAGTTCAGAAAACTGAAGTGAAGTTATGATGACTAGAACATTTAAGTTCAGAAAACTGAAGGGGAAGTTATGATGACTAGAACATTTAAGTTCAGAAAACTGAAGGGGAAGTTTTTATTACTAAATGGAATTAGTTCAGATAACTTATCCAAATAAGTAAGAGAAACTTAAAAAAACCAATGCAAAAAGATAACAAAATATATTAAGTTAAGTCAACAAATAATTTTTTACAGTGTATGTCCAGTGCAGTTCCGTTCACATAGTGAGTATGGTCTGAGTTCAGTAATAGAGTGCGGTTGTCACTCCCGTAATTGATCATACTGTATGTGAATGTAACCATATCAAGAATACTAACTGGTTGACAACCTCACTGCTGGTGTGTGATGTGGCGTGACATCGCCTTCTACTGGCCTGTTAGCTAACAGCGTCTTTAGTCGTATTTGCAGAACAGTGTGAATGGTGATCGCTTTGACAATGTTGTCATCTATTTTTTAGTACGTCATTGGGTTACACTTTATTTCGATAGTCCAATTTAAACATTCTTCTAAATATAAGTAACTTTGCAACTACATGTCAACAAATTCTCATTAGAGTATTAGTAGACTGTGAGTAGACTGGTAGGTTATGGTTAGGCGTTAGGGTTCGGGTTAGTAGAATAAGTTGAATTGTGTTGCCAAGTTACTTATAGTCAGTAGAATGTCTGTTGGGGGACCAACAAAATAAAGTTTTAGTACATATTAATCAGACAGTCTACAAATACACTAATGACAGTTAGTTGACATGTAGTTGCAAAGTTACTTACACATAGTAGAATGTCTAAAGTGGACTAACAATATAAAGTGTTACCCATAATTGTAGTATAAACCTACCCTAAGAAATAAAGAGTTAATGAGAAATAAATTAGGGCCACAGTTACCTTTTTATTTTTTCACACTGAGGTAGAAATGAGCTTCCATAGTTTTAACTGCATGACGTGTCGGCAAGGAATAAGGACTTCTGCAGTGTGATTAATCCTTGACTCAAAGAAAAGTCTTTTTTTTTTTTTTTTTGGGATGAGAGTAATCAAATCCATACATTTTATTGAATTATGAATGAAAGCCGCTCAGTTTTCCGTCACTAATGTGTCCCATTTGCTTTCTTTCTAGGCCGTCAGAGGTAATGCTTTGTGAGGGTGTTGGGGAAATCAGACTCTAAATGTTTAATGTGCTTTGGGACTCTTTTGCCGCTCCATCTTCAATGCCCTGATGCCCTGCCCTTGTTGTAGTGGCACCTCAGCTCCAGCATATTCAGCTCAAAGCAGCCTGGGACCATGTGTGTGTGGTATTTATTTTGGCAGGGGCGTATTCGTTTATTCTTTTAAGTCTCAGCGCCCGTCCAGATGGCACGTCCCATAAAACACAATAACTGTTTGTGAGAGGAGATAACACATGGTACACTGATGCTGTCAAGGCATGCCAAGAGAATCAGATTGTAACATGGTGGTATGCTGGAAGGAAAAATATAGAGAAAGAACAACATAAAGGCATGAGGACAATGATGGTCTCTGCCAGGATCTGGGCAGGATTCCATCCTTACCATGTCACTCTGCTTGTGAGTGGCTTTGCTGTCTCGCCTCCTCTGTTTCTGTTGGCCCAATTTGTGAAGAGTCAGGAATTCTGGCTTCGGGGACTTCTGTTCAAGTCAGTTGTTGCGAGCTGAGGAAAGTATTCTTTTAAGTTCCTTTGCTCGTATTAACCTGTAGCACTCATGTGAAATCATAGCCATCCTTTTCGTCTCAGTTTCACCCATGTGAAGAAAGAGACTAATACAAACGGCAACGCTGAGTGAGGAGCTTATCTTGGCGAGACTTTTTCTCAGAGGTTTGATTATAGAATGATTGAAAGGAAAGGTCTGAAAGATCTCTGGAAGGCACACAAAGTGAGGAAACACTTGAAATCCTTCATTGGACTCACTGCAGGCAGGCAGAGAAAACTTTGTGGATGGTAACATCCCATTGGTTTTCACACAACTGTAAAAAAATGGACAGTAGTTCCCAGCTGCACTCCGGCTGCGCACTTCCTAAAGGTTCATTTAGCTGACACATTTACTCTTCTGCAAATCCTAGTGAGTTGCCTTGATGTCTTTTAAATGACCTTTACATTAGACATGAATATAGTCTCACAAACTCAAGTATCTCAGTAACGGTTGTTCTGAGTTGATATCAAATTAGACATCACAGTTCAGTGAGTCAGTAAACCAGTAACAGCTCTTAACGATTCAATGATTGATTCAATCCACAGTATCCAACTATATAGCCTAAATATGCACTATGCCAAGGCCGTAACCATGTCTTGAACATTGGAGGGGGACCAATTTGTTATTTTTATTTTTATAAAGCATAATGCAACACAACAGTAAACAACATCTAGGTCTAATTCTATTTGGGAAATAATCATTTTGGGACTACATGCAAATGCTATTTGCAGTAATTTGCATCAAATGTATTGTTAACCCCGATATTCTTCAGGTTAGTGAATAACTACATAAATCTGCTAGCAATACACAGAGTCTCTAGTGGTCTGGGGGTAAAGCCAAAAGAGAACGTAAACCTCGCCTACTTTGATTTAATTGGCCATCTCAATCATTTTGACATTGACGAGCGCTGTTAGACCGCTGAGGCCGGGCAGACTAAAAATATAACTTTTAAACATTTTTGTCATCCTAACATCCAGAGTGCTGAGTAATGAAGTGCATCAGAGTCAACCATATTTGTTTACTTTAAAGTGACATTTGCAATGTTTTGACACAAGAGATTTTGCGAGATTCCCGTGTTCACAGACAGGACTCTTTTTGTGAATGGAATCTGTTTGTGGGTGTTGTGCGTTCCAGGTCACACCTTGGCACTCCACACACTAGAGGAACAAAATCTATGATTTCAGTTCATCATGTTTGTGGTCTCTCACGTTTTGAAACTTTAAAAATCTTTTCATGTGTACCCAGCATCTATGTTCTCAACCGTTTAGTGTTTAAATCTGAGAAGGTATTGTCTTCCAGCATTGGAGTCCATTATTAATGCACATCATTTCCCATATTTTACATTATTGCAGTTCCTCTCTTCCCAGTCGGTCTCCTTCCAAAATACAAAAATATGTTCTGATTGGTTAGCTGGCCAGGTGTATTTTGTGGCACCTCTGATGGAAATAACATCACAACTTTTATTTCAATCAAGAGGTGCATCATTTTTTGGTCAAGATCTTGTATTGACAGTGCAAGAGTCAAGCGCTCTGTTCTACTAAGTCTACTCCAGCTCATTCCAAAGACTTTTAATGAATTTAAGTCTGGACTCAGAGGTGCCAATTCATGTGTGAAAATGATTCTTCATGCTCCCTCCTAAACATTCTTTCCCAATTTAAGCCTGGTAAATCTTGATATCCTGAAATATAGCTGTGATGTGCATTACTACATTGAGTGCATTATACATTTCGTATTTTGGTTAGGTGCATTATCTGCAGTGGCAGAGCTAGACTTTAAAAACAGGGGTGGCAAAGGGGTGGCAAGGTGTTATTTTTGGGGGGTCAATATACAAAGTGTTCAATTACACTAAAAATAAATTATTTCCCACAAAATGTAGCGATTCCGCCAGGGTGCAAGCGCAACGGGCTTTTAAAGGGAATGGGAGATGACTCACTTATATAATGCACTTGAAACTTAAATCTGAATTTAAGACACAATTTACTAACTCTGCTCACTGCTCTGACCTGCTGGTGATACACTGGGTTCTTGTGTGTCATTATCTTTCTCTTCTTGACTTCCCTGTCCACCACCTACATATGGTTCACTACAACAGCTGACACTGGGACTGGGATCTGTTTGGCCCTGATCTGCACCTGACTTTTGCTTCTTTAGAAAGAAGTTGGTGATAGCGCTTTTTCTCTTCATTCTGCTGTCCCTATTCAAAGAAAAGCTTGGTTACACACCTCATGAAGAAACCATAATTTGGAACAATTTGCTTGTTATTATTTACCATGTGTACACCGTTACTAATAATAATACAAATATTAAAGTAATACATTACGACAAAATCTGAGTATATTGAGGTCTAGCCTATTTTGACAACACAAGGAAATTGCTTAAAGACATCTAGACATGTATGTTATGTTAAGTAAGGGATAATGTATAGCGAGGCAGTTGTTATAGCGAATACAACACCGACAGGTTGTTTAGGAGCCTGGCGTGAAGCGGAGGGATCTTAAATCAGCCTGAAAGGGGTTGTATTCGCTATAACAACCACCTCGCTATACATTATTCCGCTTATTACATGGCTACTACCTACCAAATAAATAAATAATTTGACACAACATATTGATTTAAAAGGGAGTTTATTGATTTAAAAACTATTGCTTCCGCTAAAGAAAATAATCTGTTCGGTCTCTAAGGTTAGAATCCTACGTCCATGGCAACGCTCTGTTTTTCATGACAACGGTCTGTTATCCTAAGATTAGTGCTGCATTACACGTGCCAATGTGAACTAGATTAAAAAGTTTGAAGACAAACTTTAAGTTGGCTTGGAAGAGAGTTGATCAGAAAGTTTGAAAAGGTTTGAAATAGTTTAAAGTTTGAAATAGTTTAATAAGTTTAAAGCTGTAAATAGTTTGATAAGTTTAAAGTTGTAAATAGTTTGATAAGTTTAAAGTTTTACATAGATAGATAGATAGATAGATAGATAGATAGATAGATAGATAGATAGATAGATAGATAGATAGATAGATAGATAGATAGATAGATAAATAGATAGATAGATAGATAGATAGATAGATAGATAGATAGATAGATAGATAGATAGATAGATAGATAGATAGATAGATAGATAGATAGATAGATAGATAAAATGAGTCTCATAGAATGTCAGTTTGAGTGAGTCTGAGCTTCAGTGTTTAGATTTGAATTTTGTCAGTTGGTCAGTTTGAACAGTCTTTCGCTCATTTGAACATTCCGTCAATGAAAGTCAAAGGGACTTTTCCGAGTTTTAATCAGCATTTTTAGGAAAACCCTAAGTCGGATCAGTCTGAAAAGATAAGGCAACCCGAGTCAGAACAGTTTGAAAGTCTGACCCGAGTTTGTATCTTGAACAGTCTAAGAGGAGTAGCAATTCGTTTTTTAGTCTTAAGCTTTATTAAGTTTTAAGCCACCCTAATGTTTGTGATTGTTGCTGAACATTTGAACATTAACGACATGTTTTAAGCATATTTACGCAGGCGCCACTGTATTAGTCAGTCAGTTTCACGACTAGTAATGCTCATTGAAGTATTAATGCTAAGCATTAAAGTGCAACGTCTTCCTTACTTCCCGTTAAAACAGTACTTCGTTTAATTCAATTCCAATAAAAGCCATACATACCAGCAAAATGCTCTTCATCGATCCTGTGTGCTGCTTCCAGCGTTGTTTTGGAGTCGTTTGGGGCACGTCACGAAGGAGCTGCGTGTCAGCTTAACCAATGAAAAGTGTAGCAGCAACAGCACGCTGCAGCTGCACGCTTATGCGCGCTGCCTGTATTCACGTCCGCTGGGAGATTTGGGAAATGTTAGTAAAATTCAAACAGTGTAATGTTTTCAGCGGGGTGGCAACAGGGGTGGCAAGGACTTCGTCTGGGGGGGGGCAATTGCCACCCCAACTAGCCCTCTGGCTCCGCCACTGATTATCTGATCTGGCTTTTTGAAGTGGTATTTGTTTCCTTTTTGGAACTTTCACACTACTCACGCTATTTGTAGACTACTACATCATGGCATAAAATCCAGGCAGCCAACTACCCCAGTTTCTGTTGAAGGAAGTGACTTAAACAATTCATTGACTGGCCACTAGGGACAGACTCCAGAAGGGAGCAGAATGTCATTAGTCCAATGTGAAAGTGCCCAACTTTACAGCAGAAAAACATGTTTACAGCCTGGTACAAATTGTGGTTTTAGCCTATATAGCTCATGTTGCCCTTCATGACAACTGTGAATGAGTTATAAAAAACTTCGCCTCACTCATTTACATTATATAAAACCTTAAAGTTCTGCATAATGGATAGCCATTTATCCACTGTCTGTTAGTCATCGCGTCACCTCAGCTCCGTCCACGTCCTGCCTCTTTGCCCATTTTCTGTTATCCAGGTGTGACGTGCGATGACTCGCTGCCAAGATGGCAACGGCCAGCTCAACTCTACTTTACGCTTCAGAACCGCTCTTCAGAATCCTATGGGTGACGTCACGGACACTACGTCCATATTTTTTAACAGTCTGTGATACACTACAGGCCAAAAGTTTGGACACATTACTAATTGTAATGTTTTTGAAAGAAGTTTCTTCTGCTCATCAAGCCTGCATTTATTTGATCCAAAAAAAAAATATATATATATATATATATATATATATATATATATATATATATATATATATATATATATATATTATTACAATTTAAAATATTTGGTTTTCAATTTAGTATACGTTAAATTATAATTTATTTCTGTGATGCAAAGCTGAATTTTCAGGATCATTACTACATTTTCAGTGTCACATGACATCCAGTCTATAACATGATCCTTCAGAAATCATTCTAATATTCTGATTTATTATGAGTGTTAGAAACAGTTCTGCTGTCTAATATATTTGATGAATAAAAGGTTCAAAAGAACTGCATTTATTCAAAATAAAAACATATTTTCAAATAGTATAAATCTCCTTTACTATCACTTTTTTATCAATTTAACACATCCTTGCTGAATAACTCGACTCGGACTTGACTCGCACTCTTCTTTGGTGACTCGGACTTGGACTCGGACTCGGAACACTGGAACTCGAGACTCGACTCGGACTCAATAGTTGGTGACTCGACTTCAACACTGGATTGAATGTGCAAAAGTACATAAACTGGGAGAAAGCTTTAGTTTTGTGACGTGAATTTTGGCTGACTCTTTTAAAAGAATCAGTTCGTAGGAACCATTTGTTGAGAGGCTGCTCAATGCAGAGCAAATGGGTGGAGTGTACATGTAGCTCCTCCCCACTAAAACTCCAGGGAGGAGGGGCCAATGCAATTTGTGCCTAACGGGTGGAGCTAGACTTTCCAAACACACCCTAACCCTACCCACAGCTCTATACCTCCACCCCATTGGAGCTCAAGAAAGGAGAAGCTTAATGTCATTTGACTCTGCAGTGAGTACCACTTGCTTTTATAAAATACAAACCCAATTCCAAAAAAGTTGGGACACTGTACAAATTTTGAATAAAAAAGGAAATTCAGAGAAAAATAGAAAAGTGTAATATCATCCAAAGATTCAGATAATATGGAACCATCTCTGTGCGTAAGGGTCAAGGCCGGAAAACCATACTGGATGCCTGTGATCTTCGGACCCTTAGACGGCACTGCATCACATGCAGGAATGCTATTGTAATGAAAATCACAAATCACATATCTAAACATGATCCAGAAGTGCAGGCGTTTTCTCTGGGCAAAGGCTCATTTAAAATGGACTCTGGCAAAGTGGAAAACTGTTCTGATGTTAGACGAAGTTTGGAAAACTGGGACGCCGTGTCCTCCGGACTTAAGAGCACAAGGACAACCCAAGTTGTTATCAGCGCTCATTTCAGAAGCCTGCACCTCTGATGGTATGAGGTTGCATGAGTTTGTGTGGCATGGACAACTTACACATCTGGAAAGGCACCATCAATACTGAAAGGTATATCCAAGTTCTAGAACAACATATGCTCCCATCCAGACGCCTTCTCTTTCAGGGAAGACCTTGCATTTTCCGACATGACAATGCCAGACCACATACTGCATCAATTACTACAACATAGCTATGTAAAAGGAGGATCTGGCTACTGAAATGGCCAGCCTGCAGTCCAGATCTTTCACCCATAGAAAACATTTGGCGCATCATAAAGAGGAAGATGCAACAAAGAAGACATAAGACAGTTGAGTAACTAGAAGCCTGTGTTAAACAAGAATGGGACATGGAACAATGGGACAAGAATTGGACTTATTCCTAAACTTGAGCAACTTGTCTCCTCAGTTCCCAGACGTTTGCAGACTGTTATAAAAAGAAGAGAGGATGCCTCACAATGGTAAACATGACTTTGTCCCAACTTTTAAGATGTGTTGATGCCATGAAATTGAAAATCAACTTATTTTTCCCTTAAAATTATACATTTTCTCAGTTTAAACATTTGATATGTTATCTATGTTGTATTCTGAATAAAGTATTGAAATTTGAAACTTCCACATTATTGCATTGTTTTTATTCACAATTTGTACAGTGTCCCACATTTTTTGGAATCAGGATTGTACACAATTTGGAATTAGGATATAAACGTTTGTCACTTGGATGTCAATAATTGTGTAAAAATTATTTAAAGAGCTTCCTTTCCTCCCCACCTCCTGTGATGATGATGAACTTGAGTAGAGCGCCAGGATAGAGTTTATTGCCTGAAGCAAAGGACATCTGTTTTGCGTGTGGGAGGGAGAGAGACACAGGCAGTGAAGTGAGACAAGGCAGGCCACGCATGATCAGCAGAGAGAGGCTTTGATCAGACAGACCCCGACTCCTCAGCTCTCTCCTCTGCTGCATCAGAAGGCAACATTGGGGCCATCAAACCGAGTCTGTAGATGAGGAAGAGCAGGGATAACACATGCGCCAAGGTGATCTTCTGAATCTGTGATTATGTGAGATGAAGATTTGAAAGTAAGGGTGCAGAGAAAGCTTGCAGTATGATATGGTCATGATGAGGACATATGTGTCCCTTGCGTTCTGAGTTATGTTGTGTATGTTGCTGTTCTTTTGAAGTTCCTGGTGGCTTATAGACAGGGCCTCCACAAAAAGTCTTTGAAGCGCAGCATGACCCAAAATGTAAAGTCTAAACTGAGTTTCATCTGGTGCTTATTGCATGTTGGAGAATGTTAAAGACAACATGGACATTGACCCCATTTACTTATAACACTTAAGTGATCTTACTCTGCACAATTAATCAGTGTACACAGTATTGTAAAGAAAAGAAAAATATTTGTTGGATGTGTAGGTGGGTAAAATAATATTAGCCATTTTTAAAGAGTTCTATATTCTTGTCCAACCCAACATATAAATGTAATAAATTATTTGCAAGCAACATAGAATTCATATATATACAAGTTATTATTTGATTATTGTTACATTTATTAATAAATCAATTCAATTAAGTCCATTTTGATTTCATATTTACTTTATGAATAATAATTAGGACTGATAATTATGGAAGCTTAGCCTGACAAGCCAGACCCACATCAAGATGTGGTCTCATAATTTTCACCTTATATCACAAAATTTGACTTGATATCTTACATTTCTGACTTTATATCTTAATTTGGACTTTATATATCTCGATTCTGACTTTATATCGCAATTCTGACTTGAAATCACATAATTCTGAATTTATATCTCATAATTCTGAGTTTATATCACAATTCTGAATTTATTTAAAAATTCCGACCTTATATCATACAATTCTGACCTTATCTCACAATTCTGAATTCATATCACGCAGTTCTGACTTAATATCTCGCAAATCTGAAAAAAAGTCAGAATTGCGAGATGTAAACTCAAAATTGTGAGATAAAAAGTTGCAATTTAAAATGTTTTATTCTTTGGCAGAAACAAGCTTCCATAGATAATACACCTTTATAGATATTTAAATAATTATATATTATTGTAATATTTAAATGCATAATCATTTTAATGAATACATGTTTAAGCACATTAAAATGGCATAGTATTTGAAAATCACCTGCATCATTCTTGAGGCTTAGACTTTTGACATGATTAGTAACAAGCAGCAAAGTGCTTTGGAGTACTGTCATGGTTTGAGGACAACGGGAAGCCTTTTTTTTGTACCGCCACAGACTTCATGTCTCCATATTAAAGTAAACCAGATGAAAGAGATACATATCCCTTAATGTGTAATCATTAACCTGCATGCACTGTCCCGACTCCTGAGTCTTCCTCCAGGAATTCACAGTCCCTCTCCATCCACTGAACGCAGCATTACCCGTAATGTCAAACAGCTGTCAAGAGAGTGAGCCATGACTGTCTCAGACTTAGTAAGAAAGAATGAGCAAGCGTGCAATTCCTCTTCCTTGTTGATGTCTCTCTTTTGTCTGTTTTGTTATGTTGCTAATGGCAACTCAATGAAGCATCGATTGACAGATATGCAGCATGGAAATCAAAGAACTTGAAGAGCGCTCTTGTATACGAAACCCTTAAAAGAGACTGAAGGAGTCTTCCAAAGGTCTGGGAAACAGGCTTTTCCTGGATCATTAAAGCAGAAGAAGGGTCTTAAATTATTTCCATGATTCCTACTATTCTTGTTCCAAAATCCACCTGATATGCTGTCATGTGTTAGACATTTCCCTCCAGATGGGTTTATTTGAAACGCGGACATCTTTTTCATATGGGCTATAAGGTCACAGCTGTATAGATTTGATATGGTGTTGAACCAAGACAGATCCTCTAACCATCTTTACATGCATGACGAAATTTCTCAGAAGTATTTGTCTTTGGGCCTTTCTGGGGGCTTTATACATAAGGAAATGTTGTGCTTTCATCTAAATAAAGCTTGTTTGATCGCCAGATGTTCCTTTTATGAGATACTATGTGTGCTTTTTCCAGGTCAGAGGTCACAGTGGCTCCAAAGATGTCAGACAGTCGCTGCACGACATTCAGCGGCAGAACCAACTGAGGAGCTCGCCGTCTTCGCCTCGCCGTCATAAGAGGAGATGGTCGCAGATTCGCTCAGAGGGAGTCCTTCCCAAACCCGCTCCACAGGAAGAAGACGAACCCTTTATTTTAGACCTGAAGAACTTTCCCGACCTTGCCAACGCAGACCTGGGTTCCCAAAACCCCAACATTCAAGTAAGAACAGGCCCAATCTCACCTTTTTGTCATTTTGCCTTCAGATTGCCTCAGAATCAAGTTTCTTCCTGTGTATACATGCTTTTAAAAAAATACTGTGTTTACAGGCTCTTGGACCACAAGAAAATGATGTAAATTAACTGAATCAGTCATTTCGTGTTGTGGGGGTCTTGGGTTTCTTTTGTTGTATGTCTATAATCTTGGCATTAGTTCCTTTAAAGACAGTTGTTAATATTACATGGGTTGTTTGTTATTCCAGATATGTTTAACATCTCACCGTTCCCAAAACCTTGTCATTTCTTTCCTTAGGGTGAACTAAATCATTGTATAATGAGCTGGGTAATGGATTGATTTTACTTGGCAACAGTTTGTGGTGTATGTAATTAACCTATGCACTCATTGTTTCACTGTTATTGCTGCTGTGATTGCAGTAGGGACTTCAGGTTTCTGCGCTGTTGCTGGTCATGTCACAGCTGCTCCTAAACCGGAGAGGCCTCTTAAATTACCCCAAGCGAGACCTTTATACCGGTGTAGCTCAATTCAGCTATTCCGCTCAAACTTCTGCACAGTGTACCAAAAAGAAATCCCAAGAAAATCCAAAAGGTGAAAGGCCACAGTATTATTTTAACAGCCACTTTTAATGCTCCCTCCAAGAGCAGATCCCAATCTTTAAATGTTTTTACAACACCGGTAAAGAAGGGATTTTTTATATTTTTAGTACTGCTATGAAGTTTATGTGTATAAGTGGACTTGAGAGGAAACTAAGTTAGACTTCAGGGAAAAAATACACAGGAGATCCCTGGTAAGCAAATCGACTTTTATAATAGGGAAAATTCCAGAGTCTTCCAAGTGGGACGTGTCCATCTTCTCTACTTTTTTTTAGAAAAGGCTATTTAGTTTTTACGTGTCTCTAATATGGTGGCAGCCAATGTAAATTTATGTTTTACGTAATGTGGTGAATATTTTGTTTTTAATATGCCAGTATGCAATAGTCACCAAACACTTTCTTTCATTTCTTCATTTTGAGTAATTGTCTGCCATGTTATCAAAATTCTCAATGACTCCCCAATCATAGTGGTAACAAATTTGATAAGAACTTGGCAAAGTAATGCAGTGAAGATTCCTTAAACATATTTGTTGCTATTGAACTTAAAGGTGCAGTATGCAATCTCCCAGACTTGCTGTTGAGCACTGTTGATATTTGAAATCAACTCAAACAAACCCAAACCCCTCTCTTCAATGTTCTACCTCCAAAATTCACAGACACTTAAGCCTGCACATAACCACCTTGCTCCGAGCTGGTCTCAAACCCTGATCATGCCGCCCTGCAAACCGATAGTCTAGTGTCACTAGCTGGCCTTCGCATTACACACGCATGAAAAATAAAGAAAGGAAAAGATAATGAATGAACGACAAGGAAGAAATAAAAAAATTAACATAAAGTACACAAGAGTATATACAAGCAAGAGTTGGTTGTTAGTCGCCAGCTGCACAGCAGCTCCAGACAAACAATGATACTCAAAACTGTCCTGTTACTATATCTAGCATTACAACAACAGCATTTCTTGGTTCTGTGAAACCGCAAAACCAATGTATGGAGCAGAAACAACGCAACTTGCGTCCGTTTTCAGACCTTCCTGCCAGTCTCTCCAGCACTGGAAAGCTTTTCTAATATTAAAGCGGATCCTAATGAGCTTGTCTGATCATAGCCCCTATTTTTAGTCATATTCCTCTGAGATTTTCTCTTTTGGATTGTCTTTCATCTCTCTTTTTTCAAATCTCCCTCTTGCTCACTCTCTGACCTCCACCATAATAAGACCCCTAATGCTGATTGGCTACTTGTTTGTTGTGGTGCTCGGCCCAACCAACTTTTTAACAGCCTTTTTTCAAAAATGGCTTTACTGCACCTTTAAATTAGCCATTTAATGGACCTCCAATGCTCTAAACCTTGGATCTTTTTGTCCATGAAAGCGATGTGTTGTGTTTTTGGAAGTATGAGAGTAGGATACAGTCATGATTAGTTCAAGGAGGAGGTGGAGGCCGACTGTTGTAAACAGGGCAGTTACAGTAGCGTAATCACCCGCTCTAAACTGCTCCGTGCCTTTATAAACAGCTGCTGCAGCCATCAGATTGTTACGCTGTAGGGGAAATAAACAACCAGTCCTTTGTCTCGGCCTGCTGGAACACTTGCTATCGTTTTCCTGGTCTGCCTGGCTCGGGCACTATACGAGCCCAAGCATGCACAGAACAAATCTGTCACCTCAAAAGATCCTTCGAAATAAACAAACAGGAGAAAAAGGAAAACGTTGAAAATATTCTGAACCTGCTTAACAGTACTCAAGGGGGGTGATAGAGTTACCTTCAGATGTCTGCGCCATTAAATAAAATATGTTGTCATTCTGGTTAACACATAAAACACTGTGCGTTCTAATGTTTGGGTTCTGTAAGATTGCTTTAGAAAGTGAAAGTGACATGTGAAGGCCAGTATGGTAACCTAGAGCCCTGCACGGGCCTCAAATCTAGGCCCTAGCCCGGCCCTGGCCCGAGACGCTGAGGCCCTAGCCCGGCCCGTGTCCGACAGATTATCAAAATTCTCGGCCCGAGTCCGACTGGAGCCCATTTTTTTTTTTTTTTTTTACATTGTTGCAGCCATTAAAATAGTTCTGTTTTGTTTTTAAAGTCAAAGTAGTTATATTTCGTTTAGTTTCTTTATTAAGGTAATTTAGAAAAATGTTTAGAGCATTTTTTTGTTTGTTAAATTAAAGTTTTAATTTTTTTAAGTGACGACCAAAAGCGGCCAGCGGCCGACAGTGAGTTAACCACATATTTAATCGATTTAGTCTCTCAAATCAAAGCTTGACTTGTCTTGCCTATAATAAAATCCATAAAACACTTCAAGCATCACATTAACAATTAGTTAATTTTGCCAACTATTACCACCAGTAGCCTAAAAGGCATTTTTGACGAGCTGAGGCAGGCTGATTCTGCTCGCGGCTCTCGCAAACGGAGCTAAACAAATAAAATAAAAAAAGAACATGCAGGTTGTCTTATAGCCTACCTTACACCTACGCAAATGAATATAAATCCCATCTTCAATTCCCATGGTATGCTCATTTAACGGAGTTTACAGCAATGGAAGCAAAAGATTCAAGATGCATTTTATTCAGCAGCTCATTTCAAATTCAAAGACCACATAAGAGAGCGCGACCTAAGCGCACTGGTAAGATCATTTAGTCTCATTCCTTTTTATTGAAGATGATTGGGTTTTTGACCATCTTAGACTTATTTTAAGTTTAATTTACGGCCATTTGCGTTGGCTTGCATTAGTCATTTGCGGCGATGCGTGTTGCAGCACCATCATATCTATCTGACTACAACATATATAGCCCATATTGTGACACATAATGACATTTTCATGTTTGAAAGTCTGTAGGTTAACATAAATGCAGATAGGCCTAATTGTAATAATAAAAAACAATATAATTATTGATTTTGAAATATTAAACCAGTCAATACAGAACGAAATATTCTGTAGCCTTTTGCCGTCAATATGGATACGGTATGGGCCGGCTACTGCCGACGTTGTCTTTGCTGTATCAATGGGCAATATATTTATATTTAACATGAAGTACAGGGCTTCCCTGTACATTAATAGCAGCAGACGCCCCGCGGATGACACGCAACAGAAACGCCACGCTCACACCACGCTTGCAGTGTGTCTCCGGCCTTAACTCTAGCAGCTGCGCTGAAGAAACGCGCGCTGCTGCTGCTGGCGCGGACTCTGAACCTATGCTCTGAACACTGTGCGAGCCATCTTGACAGTCGCGTTAGCTATTATGGTCTCGTGTTGTTTCCACCAGCGCAGAACTCATTGTTCCTTTTAATTGATAAAATAAATATAAAACGAAGGAGAAGCCTAAAAAAAGGCCCGAAGCCCGGCCCGCGTTTTAGGCATGATGTGAAAATTGGCCCGAAGCCCGGCCCGAGGGGCGTAAAAAAGTCGGGGCCCATCGGGCTCGGGCATAAATGCAGGGCTTTATGGTAACCCATATTCAGAATTTGTCCTAGAGCTGCATTTAGCTCAACTAAGTTATTGCACAGCACACACATTAGGAGTAGTGAGTAATGAACATACACATACACTGCAAACTGTATCACACTTGCCCTTTCTCAAATGGCACCCTAAACACTCACAGTCTTCCTACAAGTCCGCACTTTCGTGATGTAGCGTCACCAGTGTTGGGTAAGTTACTCTAAAAAAGTAATTAATTACTAGTTACTAATTACATCTTCAATAGTGTAATTAGATTACTGTACAAATTGCTCTCTCCAAAAAGTATTTAATTACTTATTACTAATTACTTTCTAAATCAACCCTTGAGTTAAGCAATTCAAGGTTAGACAACGGCTCTTAATTCATTCAAATACATAATTAAAAAAAACTACAAAAAATACTCTTATTAACTGACCAAAGTATTACAAATGTAAGAAGGATACATAAAAACATGCATTTTAAAGTTAGACTTTAATTGTTGATGTTAAGTCCACTATTGAATTATGTATAATTATATTAAGTATTTAGTTCAATTACACCAGAAGTAACTGTAATTAAATTACAGAAAAAATAAGAGTAATCCTGTACTTTACTTTTTCAAGGAAAAAGTAATTAAATTACAGTAACTAATTACTTAGTAACTAGTTACACCCAACACTGAGCGTCACTTTGACTCTCGGGAAGAAGTCTGCTGCGGAGACAAATGGGACACCTTATGGTCTCATGGACTTAAAAGGGTGATGAATTGAGAAATCAACTTTCCCTTGAGCTTTTAATATATAAAAGGTCATGGTAATATAAGATTATCCTGTAAGTTTCAGAGCTGAAAATGTCCTAGTTATTCAAAGAGAAGCTTTTATAGACAGCAGGCCCAGAAAACAATCGTGTGCGCATCTTAACGTCATCGCACAATGAAACACCCCTCTACAGAACAATAAGCACGTCTAATTCATTAGCCCCGCCCACCGACTCATGGAGGTGATTGGCTCGCGCTAGAAGATAGCAAAATATTGCGCTATTCCTGGTTGTGGAAGAACACAGTCGCTGCATAAACTTCCTTCGGATCCTAATATTAGGAATGTGTGGTTGAACTTTATTTTTAATGAAGTTCCAGCTCACATGGGGAATACATGGTGTTCGCTTCCTTTCACTGCGGAATCGTTTGTAAACAAATCTCAGGTCGATGGTGGATTTGCAGACATTTGGTATTAAAACGCAATGCTATTTCTTCTATATTGGATCCGACAGGAATGGTGCAACACACTTATGTGAGTAAAACGTGTTTATATGTAATAGTATTGCATTGTTATAGATGGTTTTGATTATGTGTATGTGTCTAACCAACACATTCTCACACCTAACTCATCACATATGGACGCTTGACCAGGACCCCTTGTCGTCACTTTTCAACGAACTGGGCGTACCTTTATCGTCAATTTTCGACGCGCTGGGTGCTCCATTCATTTCAATGAGAAACCTTTGGCGTCATACACAGACGCATTTAATTCTTTGCGTTTGTAAAAGCAGACATGGTTTTATTAATATTTAAAGGCTACTTTTATATTTTGGAGCAACTAACCCAACTCCTACCCTAAACCTACCCACATCTTAACAATATAAAACACATGCCAGGCAAATAAATGTACAGTCACAAGTATTTATTGCAAAATCTGACCAAAACAGTATAAAAGGATTAGCTCATGTTGCATTCCAAGTCTTCTGAAGTCATACGATGTCTTCATGTGAAGAACAGAGTTGATCTTGATGTTTTAATCGCTAAAATGATGATCCCGCTACCCCGTGAACGAACTCATTCATATCTCATTCAAATAATTCAAAAGACTCCTGAGCATGACGCAATCGGTCACAAGACACACGAGAGCCAATGACATTTTACAATCAATGCTGACGTAATGACGCAATTGGTCACAAGACATATGAGAGCCAATGCAATTTCACTATGAAATCTGAAGTACGAGTAGCAATATTTGAAATTTGATGTGTTTGTTCATGATCTTCGGCGGATGGAGATGCTGATCGTTTTTGGGGATTATCTTCATGCAAATCAATCGTTTGGCCTCGGAAAACTTGGATTATTTAACTTTTTTGAATAACTCGTGGATGCAGTCGTATGTTATATCCTGTGTTTTATATCAAGTTCACACAAATGGGTAGGTTTAGGGATGGGGTGGCGTTGGGTTACATGTTAAAATGTGTCTAAATAGCGTAAATAAAATAAATGTTAATGAAATCATGTTAAAATGTGTCTAAATAGCGTAAATAAAATACATGTAAATGAAATCATGTTAAAATGTGTCTATAGCGTAAATAAAATAAATGTAAATGAAATTATGCTTGCTGATTTAATTGAGAAGCACACTCCAACATGTCATAATGGCAAAATTATAAACCAATAAATAATTTCAATAAATAAATCAAAAAATAAATTTCACCACGACGATAATATTCCCATTCCCAGTGCGTCTGTGTATGACGCCAAAGGTTTCTCATTGAAATGAATGGAGCACCCAGCGCGTCGAAAATTGACGATAAAGGTACGCCCAGTTCGTTGAAAAGTGACGACAAGGGGTCCTGGTCAAGCGTCCATATGTGACGAGTTGGGTGTGAGAATGTGTTGGTCTAACAGAACATACCTTTAGCACGCTGGACTGTGAAACTAGCAAAACCTAAGCCCGTCGGCTAGCCGATGAATCTCAAAAGGTGAAATAATATTCCTTTCATGATCTGCGCTGTTCACTGTCTCTTGACTTGCACGCGGTTCACGCTTATATCGACCGATTGGGCGGGCCATGTAATACAAAAATAATAGTCCAATCAGTCACGGGGAGATGAGAAATAAATCATTATGTTTGTTTGATAAAAACTTTAATGAGCCCTGTGGTCAAGAGAATCATTCTGGTTGCCGGTTTCAAAACAATCCAATCCTTACCGTGGGCGTTTACTTCCAAGTCTCCAGTGCGGCACGCCCATCAAAACCCAGAGCCTCAAAACCAGTGTAGAAAATAGCCTATTACTTATTAGTTATGATGTTTTTGAATGTAAAAACAACACAAACGTCATAACCTCAGATAACAGAATTAAAAAAAAAAAGCCAGTTCATGACACCTTTAACGGACACGCAGCAGCCATTGTAAGTCCACAAAACTCACAGGGCATATGAAATGTGCCATTTGGGACAGGGCCACTGCAAACCATGCCCTAGCTTGTTGAAGGGCACATCATTAATTTCCTTGCAATTCCAAAAATGAGCTTGACCACATTAGCTGGGTTTTGTAGAACTGCTACTTTCTGAAATCCATTTTTTTGAAGATTATCTTATAACGTTTATCTTCCCTCTAGGTTACAATTGAAGTTGTGGACAGCCCACAGATGGAGATTGAGATGGATCTGGCCAAGGAGAGTAGGAATGACTGGTCTTTGAGCTCGGAAGAGTGGCTAGGACATAAAAAGCTATTTTGGCCACTGTTCTGGGAATACCATGACTCCAGTCAAGAAGGTCCTGGGCAAGGCAGTCTGGAGGAAAACGAGGAGGACCTCAACTACGAGGGAGAAGATTCCCTTTTGAGTGGTGTGGGTGCAGACTGGAACAGACGATGGAAGGGCTGGGACTCCATGGACAATTACGGTAAGCACAGGAGGTTTTTTCAGAGGGAGCTTGAATGTAGGTACATCCCTTTTGCTGTGCAAAAATGAATCTTAAAAATCATAATAATTGACTTGAATATAGTCTTTTCATGTATTTCCAACTGTGTAATCAGCTGAAACCATGAGTTTTCTAGTTTTTGTTTTTCTTCAGCCATGTTATCGGAAGTATCAGCGCTTATGTTTGTGCATCTTGGAACGCCGGGGCACGTATACCGACCTGATTTCCTCAGTAATGCGGGCCCCAGCCTCCTCTTTAAGTCTTGACATTATGATTTATGCTTTGAGGGTTGTACTCAAGAGCTGCTACATAAACATGCCATTCCTGTCGCCACTTCCAGAGACTTTCTCTTGATGCCTATCAGCGGTAAACAGTGAAAGGCGACCCATGTGTCCTAATACATTATCACAATATTAGTTGTGGTACGCATATTATCTGGCCACTCAACTGCTTCTTTGCCGTTTAGGCAGATCTTTACCTCACAATGTTTACATACAGGGCAAACCGTAGTGCTGAAATACCATTTTAATGTGATTTTTATCCTTAAAAAGCAGAACACAACCTATCATCGAGTGCTCTGAACCTTTTCAAAGTATACAGTGAAGAAAAGATCCCACAGTGAAAGTATTGAATAAGGGATTGCAGGAGTAAACTCAACGCTGTCTGGTTCACGTTAGTGACAGCGGGCTTGAGCATCAGCTTTGTGTGTTGTCTTTGAAGTTGACACTAGTGCTTGGAAGGCGTAGCTGTTTGAAAACTGGGTCGCTTGCTAAGAGCATGGGGCCCCCTCACTGGCTAAACAACTAATATTTGCGTTCAGTTAGACAGCAGATTGAAAGAAGGGCCAGCATGCTTGGGCTGACAAAGAAAGCGTCTGGTGTGTTTTCGTCCAACGACTGACGCGTCGCTGTGATTCACACGGCCTACAGCCGTTTGAGTTCTCCCAAGAATTTGTGGCAGTTCTCAGGCCTTGGAAAGAAAGTTTTCCGGGGGTTGGGGGGGGGGGGGGGGGGGGGGGGGGTTATATTCCCTCCAAAAGTTATACTCATTGCCTTAGTATAATAATTCAGTCAATGTGCTTTTATGTGCGAGACATTTAAATAATAACTGCTGTGAGGTATAATATTATACTGAAAGTATTTTTGTGCGTTTTTTCCTCTGTTTTTTAGGTGGCAACAATTAATGATTGCATTTTTCCCCCAAAGGTTATGTTAGTGCTTGGCTGCAAACTCGTAAGATACTTATGTTCACATGTTTGGGGTTAGTTCGATTTTTTTTTAAGAAGTTGATCAAAAGTGACAGTAAAGACATTTAAAATGCTACACAAAGATTTATATTCCAAATAAATGCTATTCTTTTAGAACCCTAATAATAATATTTGAGCAGCAAATCAGCATATTAGAATGATTTCCAACCCATTCTCACTCCCAAGGCGTCAAAAACCGAAGCATGGTCAAGTGCCTTCCGCGTCACAATAAAGACGCTAAAGGTGCCCCAAGGCGTCATGTTTCGACGCGCTGGGTGTTCCATTCATTTCAGTGAGAAACCTTTGGCGTCATACACAGACGCGCTGGGTATTAGTAATGTTATCGTCATGGTGAAATTGTATTAGTTTATAATTTTGCCATTATGACATGTTGGAGTGTGTTTTTCAATTTAATCAGCAAGCATAATTTTATTTACATTTATTTTATTTACGCTATTTAGACATGCTTAACATGTAACCCAACCCCATCCCATCCCTAAACCTACCCATTTGTCTGAACATGATATAAAACACAGGATATAGCCTGACATATACGACTGCATACACAAGTTATTCAAAAAAGTTAAATAATCCAAGTTTTCCGAGGCCAAACGATTGATTTGTATGAAGAAAATCCCCAAAAGCGATCAGCATCTCCATCCGCAGAAGATCATCAACAAACACAATCAAATTTCAAATATTGGCGCCGGTTACGTGAGATTTCATAGTGAAATTGCATTGGCTCTCGTATGTCTTGTGACCAATTGCGTCATTACGTCAACATTGATTGTAAAATGTCATTGGCTTTCGTGTGTCTTGTGACCGATCGCGTCATGCTCAGGAGTCTTTTGAATTATTTGAATGAGAAATGAATGAGTTCGTTCACGGGGCAGCGGGATCATCATTTTAGCGATTAAAACATCAAGATCGACTCTGTTCTTCACATGAAGATATCGTATGACTTCAGAAGACTTGGAATGCAACATGAGTTAATACTTTTATACTGCTTTGGTCAGTTTTTGCAATAAATACCTGTGTCTGTACATTTATTTGCCTGTTACGTGTTTTATATTGTTTAGATATGGGTAGGTTTAGGGTAGGAGTGGAGTTAGTTGCTCCAAAATATAAAAGTAGCCTTTAAATATTAATAAAATCATGTCTGCTTTTATAAACGCAAATAATTAAATGCGTCTGTGTATGACGCCAAAGGTTTATCATTGTAATGAATGGAGCACCCAGCGCGTCGCAAAATGACGCCCAGGGGCACCTTTAGCGTCTTAATTGTGACGCGGAAGGCACTTGACTATGCTTCGGATTTTGACGCCTTGGGAGTGAGAACGGGTTGTGATTTCTGAAGGATCATATGATACTGAAGACTGGAGTAAGAATGCTGAAAATGATGCTTTGTCATAAAAGGAATAAATTTCATTTTGAAAAGCATTAAGATAGAAGGTCACACTTTAGATTAGGGTCCATTTCTCATTATTAACTAGCTATTAACAATGACTTTTGCCTCAATAAACTTCTAACTACTGCTTGTTAATAGTTATTAAGGTAGTTGTTAATTTTTGGTATTGGGTGGATTAAGAGATATAAAATATGTTCATGCAGAATAAGGCATTAATATGTGCTTTATAAGTACTAATAAACAGCCAATACCCTATAATATGCATGCTAATAAGCAACTAGTTAATAGTAAGAATTGGACCATAAACTAAAGTGTTATCAAATAAAAAACTGTTATTTTAATAAACTAATTTTAATAAAATTTCACAATATTACTATATTTCAAATAAATGCAGCTTTGGTAATCATAAGATATAACATTCCAAAATGTTTTCAACCCAAACTTTTATATGGTTGTGTATTAAAATATCTCTTTTTAAGCGATAAAGTTAAGCAACAGTGTGTTTTAATGGTGTCTCTTTAAACATTGACACCAAAAACTGTTGTTTTTAAGTCTATAGTGTATACAGTATATAGGTATTTAAATATATTATCATCAGGGATAACTGAACATTGTAACAGAACATCTTCACGCTCTTTTTTGAATTGTTAAACTACAACTTATGCGGCCCCTCCATAATCTACATACATAATCATCAGCTTTATTTTACAAGAGCATTTTTCAACTCTATCTGTCATTGACTTTCAGGGTGATCCTCCACTGAGGTTGTGTTGCACCATGTTCTGTCAGCATCATTAGAGGGAAAGTGCATTGGTGGTGTGTGGTCAAATCCAACACCCAGCCAAAAAAGAAGCAATTGCAGTATGCTTGCTGCGGTCATGTCAGCAGTAGAGCCTCTGAGGATGTGGGTACGAAACCGAACCGGCTTCTCTCTGTTGCCCCTGTGGGTCTAAAATAGACCTAATGAGTGTACTTGGAGCAGGAGTGTGTTGTGTACAAACAAGATTGAATGGGAAACCGAGAAGGGCAAATGAGCCACATTATTAATGGTGTGGTCTATGCTAGAGGCGTACAGTAATGAAGCGCTATTCTGCAATTATGGTGAGCCACAGAATTACAGGAAGGCCATGTTCGGCAATGTTATAGCTTTAGGTCGTTTTTTCCTCTCCACTGCCCTTATGAAAATTATTTACCACGGTTGTACTATAGTTACTTATTGCAGTGCCTATGGTATTTTGCTTGAAGCAAAATTCTCTGATAGCTTAAGTACTGTATATCTATTCAATGTGTGCGGTCTCAAACTCTTGTGTTGCTATAATTGACCAGCTCTTATTGGAAAAGAATGATGTCTGGTCACTTTGTCCCTGCAAACTAGTGTCATTGTGGGAAACAACACAATAAATGGACTGCATTTATATAGCGCTTTTATCCAAAGCACTTTACATTTTGCCTCACATTTACCCATTCATACACCGACGGCGATGTCAGCCATGTAAGGCGCCATCCAGCTCGTCGGGAGCAGCTGGGGTTGGGTGTCTTGCTCATGGACACGTCGACACTTGGTCAGGTGGAACCGGGGATTGAACCACCAACCTTCTGGTTTGTAGACAACCTACATGAACCACTGAGCCACTGCCGCCCCAATAACAATAACAAAACATATATGATATTTAATATGCAGTTTTGTGCAGATTTTACACCGGCTGGGGCTACGAATCTCAATTTAGACTGCATCTCAACTGCTTGAATAAACTAAGTGACCAACAAAAATGGCCTAATACTCTTGTTGCAGTCATGGCTTATTAGAACAGAAACTCAGATTTACATGGAAAAGTTGGCTTTTATCGTTTGTCGTTTTATTATGCCTGGCCTGGACACAGAGTTAGGCGAGTGAGGCAATCTGCTTTTTTAGTTGTAGTCATATAACTTCTAAATATACACTACTGTTCAAAAGTTTGAGATGGTAAGATATTTTTAAAGGTTTTTGAAAGGTTTTTGGTTAAGTTTTTTGATTTTATGTCAAGTTTTGAGGCAGGTAAACCTTAAATATTTGATTGATGTGCTCAAAGAGTATCTCAAGTATATCTAGCTATAACCGTCTCAAACCAAACTCTGAACACTAAAGATACTGGAAGTTATTATTTTTTTTTTTTAACACATTTTTGAACTTGACAATGGCTTTAAAGCTTAAATTGCAGCCTGACTCTGTAAGAACAATTTACATTTAAATTTTTTTTCTAACTATTTAAACAAAAACATTAAGCAACACATTATAAGAAATGTTTTTGAGCACCAAATCAGAATATTAAAATGATTTATGAAAGTTCATGTGACACTGAAGACTGGAGTAATGATGCTGAAAATTCAGCTTTGCATTGCAGGAATAAATTACATTTAAATTAGAAAACTATTATTTTAAATAATAATGTATGGCAGTTTGTGAAAACAAATTTCCCGTTAAGGGACAATAAATGTCTATCTATCTATCTATCTATCTATCTATCTATCTATCTATCTATCTATCTATCTATCTATCTATCTATCTATCTATCTATCTATCTGTCTATCTGTCTGTCTGTCTGTCTGTCTGTCTGTCTGTCTGTTGTCTGTCTGTCTGTCTAACTAAAATTTCACAATATTACTGTTTTTACTGTATGTTTGATCACATAAATGCCTTGGTGAGCAAAAAAAAAAAAAAATTGGCAACACTTTATTTTACGGTTCAGTTATTAAAGGGATCCCCTGGTGTTGAGACTTGTATGGCTTAATATAACATAAATGATGTCTCTTACTGAATTATGTAGTAGAAAACCCATGAAAGATCTACGTTATTTTAAAAAATCGATTTTATATTTGGACCATGGGCGGCGACATTTTGTTTGCGTTCTATGTTGATGACGTAGAATGGTTGAACTCCTCAATCAGCTGGCGTTACCCGTAGCTATTTTTACCACAACGCAACTCGAAAATTGTTTCAGAGTTAAACAAAACCAATGAATTGCTTTGTAATTGTACTTAAAACACACTCAAACATACATGTGCAAACAAACTCACCTACACAAGTCACAAACAGATCGGCGGGCGGGCACACACACCTGACAGACTGCGCTGTCTCAATCGAGATTTTGGGCTGCTCAGTCTCCACGACAGGGGCTGAATCCGAAATCGACCCCCTATACCTTGAAATAGGGCATTATTTGAAGGGACGGCCATTTGTAGTGTTGTCCGACACCATAGGGACATGTTCAAGTGCAGTCATTCAGTCTCACGTTCACCGCAATAACGAGTGTACAGCCGATTTACACACAACAGCTGTCCGACTTCACGCACTCGATCGTCTTCATTAACTCCTTCAAGTTGTATTAGTGAACAAAAGTAGCAAAAGTAATTTGTGTCTTAAAAGTGAAAGTTTAAAGATTGAGGTTAATTCACTGAGCTTGTGCTAAAACTTTAATGCACAAACAATCCCATGCATCATCACCAAAACATCCTGCCTCTCTTCCTCACGTTAACTTATCCCATCATCCTACCTAGATATTTCCCTCTGCTGGATACATTAGGCATTACAGTTAATCTACTGCATATCAACAGTCTATCTATGATATCAACACAGGGAATAGTGATTGAGGGTTATGTATGCACGCACGCAGTGCGTGTGTGTTCGCGCCGATCTGTTGGGGTGTGTGTGTGTGTGTGTGTGTTCGCGCCGATCTGTTGGGGTGTGTGTAAGTCTGTGTGAGCGAGAGAGTTTGTGTGCACGTATGTTTGGGTGCGTGAAGTCGGACAGCTGTTGTAAATCGGCTGTACACTGCGGTGCAACGTGAGACTGAATGACTAAACTCGAACATGTCCACTATGACGTCGGACAACACTACAAATGGCCGTCCCTTCAAATAATGCCCTATTTCAGGGTATAGGGGGTCGATTTCGGATTCAGCCCCTGTCGTGGAGACTGAGCAGCCCAACATCTCGATTGAGACAACGCAGTCTGTCAGGTGTGTGTGCCCGGCCGCCGATCTGTTTGTGACTTGTGTAGGTGAGTTTGTGTGCACATGTATGTTTGAGTGTGTTTTAAGTACAATTACAAAGCAATTCATTGGTTTTGTTTAACTCTGAAACAATTTTCGAGTTGCGTTGTGGTAAAAATAGCTACGGTTAACACCAGCCGATTGAGGAGTTCAACCATTCTACGTCATCAACCTAGAATGCAAACAAAATGTCGCCGCCCATGGTCCAAATATAAAATCGATTTTTTAAATAACGTAGATCTTTCATGGGTTTTCTACTACATAATTCAGTAAGAGACATCATTTATGTTATATTAAGCCATACAAGTCTCAACACCAGGGGATCCCTTTAACTATCAACTAGTTGCTTATTAGCATGCATATTACTATGATATTGTCTGTTTATTAGTACTTATAAAGCACATATTAATGCCTTATTCTAGCAGTAAATTAGGAGTTTATTAAGGCAAAAGTCATAGTTAATAGTGAATATGTGTTCCCCATACTAAAGTGTTACCAAATATTTCTTGTATTATTCATAAATCTAATAGAGTTTTGTAAAGTGTATGCTTAACATTAGAACTATCAAGGCAGTATTTTTTTCTCTATATGGCTCTGGCCATAATGGTCAAATTGACCATATACGTTATACACTATGATGCTGTTATAAAATATGATGACAGACACATAAAGCTTTATTCTAAAACTTCAATAGACATCTCAAATGCAACCAGCAGCCATATCACCCTGTAGCCCAAGACTGGTTTCCCACTGAAGCTAAGCAGGGCTGAGCCTGGTCAGTACCTGGATGGGAGACCAACTGGGAAAACCAGGTAGCTGCTGGTAGAGGTGTTAGTGAGGCCAGCAGGGGGCGCTCAACCTGTGGTCTGTGTGGGTCCTAACGCCCCAGTATAGTGACGGGGACAATATACTGTCAAAGAGCATCGTCTTTCGGATGAGACGTTAAACTGAGGTCCCGACTCTCTGTGGTTGTTAAAAATCCCAGGATGTCCTTCGATAAAGAGTAGGGGTGTAACCCCGGCATTCTGGCCAAATTTGCCCATTGGCCCCTGTCCATCATGGCCTCCTAATCATCCCCCTCTCCTGATTGGCTTCATCACTCGGTCTCCTCTCCACCAATCAGCTGGTGTGTCGTGGGCGTTCTGGCGCAATATGGCTGCCGTCGCATCATCCAGGTGGATGCTGCACATTGGTGGTGGTTGAGGAGATTCCCCCTTCCATGTAAAGCGCTTTGAGTGCCTAGAAAAGCACTATATAAATGTAACAAATTATTATTATTATTATTATTAAATAAGACACAACAAAAACTGCATTCAGTGCAGTACGAACGGTCAGAATGACTGCTCTGGCCATTATAGAATTCTACTTATCTTACTCAGTTTTGTTTTTAAAACGGCAAATGATCTTCATTTGGATTAAATCTATCTTGTTTAAGGATGTTTGAATTTCTTTATGGGAAAATGTCCAATCAATTCCAGCTAAGCTGAATTATTCTAGACTAAATTAGTTTAACAGTGAAGCTTTTGTTTATTTTTAAATATTAACTCTCTTAGAAAGTTATTCGAACAATTTACATTAAACTCCACAAGTGGGTATACATCCGTTTTTTTGCTTTGTTTTGTTTTTTTTGACAGTACAAAATCATCATCAGAATGTTGACGCTCAATTAGCAACAACACCTGGTAACCAGCAACAACGCAGCCAAAATGCATTAGCGAGGAAACAGTGCACTTATTTCCCTTTCGATCTTCTCTCTCTCTCCATCACTTCTGCCATGGAGGGCTCTAAACTTTAATCTCTTTAGCATGGTGGTGGAAAGAGAGCATTGTTGGAAAGCGTCTAAGCTATTAGGCCTTGCCTTCCTGCTGAAGTGTTTGCATTGGCTCAGTTCTCACAGCTGTAAGCGGCTGACTTTGCCTCTGACATATTTATTACCAAAAAAAAAAAAGCAAGCCTGGCCTGCCAGGAAAGCTAACATTTTGTTCATTAGAGAGATTATATTTTACAGAGAAATATGCAATATTAATTTAGCGGCGCATCATTAGCTTTCTTGTGCAAACAACAGAGAGATGCACTTACCATCTTGGCTGTTTTGGGATTTTTTTCTTTGTCAATCCCAGTTTGTTGGACCTTACACAGAGTTCAACTTTAATAGTAAAGTTAAAGGTATAACCTTAGTATGAGGAGTGAGCTAAAGTATTTTTAAGATTTAATTTCCACAAGCTTGTTATGCAGGGTAAAAAAAAAAAAAATCCTTTACTGTTACTCCAACTCATTTGTGGTCTGACCTGCATTGCATAACATCCCCACATGCTGTGTGAGGAATTCCTTAGCCTCGATTTATAGAAACCTTTTATTTTTTCATCTACAGAATATGAGGAGGAAGAATGGAGCGACTGGTCACCGTGCAGTGTCACCTGTGGACACGGAAATCAGAAAAGGATTCGTTCATGTGGCTACGCCTGCACTGCCACAGAGTCACGGACATGTGACTTGAAGCGTTGTCCCGGTGAGACCTGTCACTTCTACTCAGGCCTTTTCAACCCACGCAATGCACTTCACTGCATAAATTTAGCAGTTAGCGCACTGTTTATCGTTGCTCTTCCCTAAAACGTACTTACAGCTCACTCTTGATCTTAATTCCATCCGGCTCCTAATTATGCTGATAGTGATGGAAAACTCCACTAATGCCTCTCATTCATCTCTGTCAGGCATGCAGAAGTCGAACAAACACCAGGGGCACCAGACTCGTGTTAGAAAAGGAGCAGTCTGGCCTTCTGTGTGTGTACTGTATACACTATGAAACTGCTCTTTGAGAGGAGCAGGCGTTTACTTGGCTTCAGTATGACAGCTCAATGAGGGCTTTCAGTTTAAAAGCCCTTGATACAGGGCGGTCCACAACCTGCCGTGCACAAATGCGCACACACAAAATGAGTTTGCATAAAAACTCGAATACACTTACTGTGGCTCTACAGTGCTGAATCTACATAAATGTCATAGAATTTAATTTTAACATTCAGAGCTGCCGAAAAACCACTGCTATAAGATAAGATAAAGTTAGCATTCCTGAAGAAAAAAAAAACATCTACTATGTTATTATAAAATATATTTGCAATGTATGGGTTGCTTGCAAAAAATCTTTTTGGAATACATTGCTAAGTTTTAATGGCTGTCAAAAGAAGAGAGATGATTCGCCATCTACCTGCAGGGCATAACCTTAGCACCCTTGAGTTGGACCAGTTTAAACTGGTTATTGTTGCAGGCAGACCAGCTTAAATGGTGTGGCCATAGTGGGTAACCAGCATGAAAGTCCTTAAACTCAGAATAGTTTTCAAGACTTATATAATTGAAGCCAAAATATCCCAGTAACTGTCACTGCCTATTACGTCGTTCGGAGCCTGAATCTGCACAGTAGTGAAGCTGCGGTATCAAGGTCCTCCCATACTCTAAAGCAAGCACAGCTTTCAGTCACAGCTTTACACCTTGTTTTTATAGCATAAAATAATGAATGAAACCAACTAATTGGAAAACCGAACACTTGAATTGTCTGTGTGATAAGAACTAACCCTAACTAACCCTAACCTAAAATGACAGAAACAATTGGATGTTTAATTGGATTATTTAGTTTGGCTCTTGTCCCATTTGATTACATAGAGGGCTGGGTTTATGACCTATACTGCAGACAACCACCGGGTGGGGGAGGGGGACGGGGACGGGGAGTCAAAGTGCACTTTTTAGGACTTGTGCGGCACACTAGAGCTGCATTAACTCCACTTTTAGACATACACTTGCAAACTTCCCTGACCACTTTCCCTCAGGGGAATCCCCACCGCCATTTTGAAATGTGTTCAACTTCGTCAAGTGGATGAGGGAAGTTTATATGGACAGACCCTCAACCCCTTGATTTTGACAGAGGAGCGAGTCTATTCAACATGTACACTTCAGACAGACCCATAGACCAAAATGCACCACATCACAGCAGATAGCGCTTAATGTAACCCCATCTCAACTCCATTACTCCCACACAACTCTAGTGTATGATAGTCTAGACGCACCCTAGCGGCAGCAAATCTAATTTGCAGCGAGTGTCGTTTAGCAACTCTCCATAGACTTGTGAGCTGGAAAAACCAAACTCTGGTCAGGCCAATCACATTGTGTATAGAGTCGGTGGGCGGGCTTAACATAATAACAACAGAGTTGCGTGCTACTTGTAAACAATGTTGAACGGCGGTCTTTCGAATCATCTTTGACCGCGACTCTGGAAGACCTAGAGTTAAGCTTTTCTCTGAGAAAAGAACAAAGAACGGCCCTGAAGTCATTCTTAAGTAGGGGAGATGTGTTCGGAGTTTTGCCGAACGGATATGGCGCAAGTTTTATCTGCCAACTAGCTCCGCTTCACCTTCGTTACTCTGGTTGGTTGCTCTGGCCTGGTTGGCTCTTTTCAATTGTGTGCAGAAGGAGTTTAAAAAACAACCGTTTATCCCACCCCTCGGATTGAGCCCTGTCAATGGTGGGCTCAATTTCTTGATGTGGGTCTGACTTGTCGAGCTATAATACTGGAGTTATTTTGATATTTAACCGCATTTAAAGGACCAAGCTGACTTTTTAAGACTTTAGCTTATTCACTGTATCCCCAAAAGTTAGATAAGTCCATACACACCATTCTCATCTCCGTATGTGCCATAACTCTGTCTGACGCACCCACCGCTAGCCTAGCTTAGCACAAAGACTGCAGGTAAACGGCTCCAGCTAGCCTACTGCTCAATAACTAAAACCAGCATTGATATGTTGTGATGTGGATAGTTACATCATGTACTAAGACCAACGGGAAATAAAAAAATGCGATCTTCTAGACCGATATGGCTAGGAACTACACTTTCATTCCTGCGTAATAATCAAGGAACTTTGCTGCCATACCATGATTACGCAGGAATGAAAGTTGTTAAGCTCATATGGTGTGCTTTGTTTGAAATTTCATGTTGATTTTAAATATATTATTTCTCTCTAACATCTATAGATGACATAATTCCTGTGACAGAACCAACTCCTCATGAAGTGGCAAACAGCACAGAGCTTTTTGACACAGGTTGGTACTTTTTGTTTGGGTACAGTTGTGTACAATTCAACAATTCAGTATTCTGGTTTTATGTGTACCACGGTACAGAATGATTACCATATTTATTTACTGTGGTAAATAATATTAACATATTCATTACAGTATCAGTTTTTTATATTTTTTGTTAGTGTTTAGCCATTGTTGTTTATATAACTGGTATTTTTAAGATATAGGCAACATTACACTGCACTACTGAATCTTTTAATGCCTACTTGTCTTTTAAGCTCCCAGCGTGCCCTTTTATTAGTTTAATCAATGATTATTGATTTGTCTTAGCTTTCATTTAAAGTAATGTCTAGTTCAAAACCCGTTTAATCAGCTTCATAGTAGAAACTGCTCCACTGAGACTGCAGCGGGAGGAACTCTGTGGGAGTCCTGTTAGACTGTAAAAGATCTGACGTTCACATTTTTCACAAATGCTCCACAGAGAGTGTTACTGAGACCACAAAGTAAAGAGTCCTCTTCCAAAAACCCCCACTATTTGCTTTGGAGTTTTTTTGTTGGTCTCTCATTTTTGGCATTGAACATTGAACGTAATAGCTCTTTTCATTTAACCGTAATAATAATGAAAGTAGTTTAAAAACATAACAGAATAAAGTGTTTTTTTTATCTCTTCACAATGGAACATAAATGTTAATAACAACTTTGTTTCAGCATGACCGCTGCTTGCAGCACATATTTTTATGTATCTTTAGGTTTTGGCAGCAAACAGAGACAGCCCCCATTGAGTGTTAGGCCATGAATCTCAACATAGCCATAATTTTTTTGGCATCGTATATGAGAATTGAGTATATAAGACTTAATATCTTGAATAAACGTTTGTAGTTTTAAGGAAGTTAAGATATATTTACCGCAATATATATATTAAAACCATTCTTTTACATTTTTATTATATATTTATAGTAAAAATATCTCAAAATATTTTAAATATTTATGAAACTTTTATTTTTTGAAGATTTATTATGAAAAAAATATCTGGAAATCTATCATGTCTTATGGAGGGTAAAAAAAACTGAAATTAAAAGGATTTCTGCCACCCTTATTAAATTATTCTAATTTTCCCATAGATGTTGACAGCTGTGAGAAGTGGCTGAACTGCAAGAATGACTTCCTCCAGAAATATCTACACCTGGTCCTGACCGAATTACCTAACTGCCCTTGCGTCTACCCATCTGAGGTGGTCTACAACGCTATCAACATTTTTGATAGGAAGTTGCAAAAGACCTATCGCTGGCGAGATGCCAGCGGCCCCAAAGAGAGACTGGACATCTACAAGCCCTCTGCGAGGTTCTGCGTTCGCTCGATGCTCTCTTTCGACAGCACCACTCTGGCTGCACAGCACTGCTGCTACGACGATCACATGAAGCTCATCACTCGAGGCAAAGGGGCCGGAGCCCCCAACCTTATCAGCACAGAGTTCTCCCCGGAACTTCATTACAAAGTGGACGTGCTTCCGTGGATCCTGTGTAAAGGAGACTGGAGCCGTTTTCATTCGGTCCGGCCTCCCAATAACGGTCTACAGTGTGTCGAGAACCCGCAGGAAGACGTCTACATGAATGAACTAGAAGAGGCCAGAGAGTACTGATCCAGGGATTTCAAATCAGCCAGCGTTCGCTTGATTCAATGGTACAGTATTGGCGCCCCGCCAGTCTTAAAGGCCTCCTACTTTTTAATTGGGCGACAGTTTAACAGATCTTCACTCTCATTGGTCGAGCTATTTAGCTGATATTAAATGGGCACTGTAGAGAGATTTGTCTGGAGACCTAAGCTTAGATACTGTCACAGACTATTGCGTACGGCTCCACTGCAACAACACTGGTTTAACATGTTGGACCAAAGCCCAGATTGGAAGACCATGATGCAATTTTCTGTGTTCTTTCTTCTTTGACGTTACGTACGTGCTCCAAACAAAGTTCAGCGACAGTTCTTCAATGGCATTCTCTGGAATAAGTTCACTGTATTTTCATTGGATGCATGTTTGTTTTTCTTCAGTGTCCTCAAAGACTCTGCTCCATCATTTAAGGAATTCCAGTAAAGCTGCTAGAATTGTGAGATATTCAAAAATGCAACAGAATGCCGATTTTGTTGTCTTTAGGCCTGAAGCTCACTCCTGGCCTCGCTTCAGTCCCTGCGAGATCAGTCCAAACAAATCAAACACAAACACACACTGTTCGCGAACCAACTCAACACATTTCTGAGAATAGCTCTTCTCTTTAGTGCGTGTATATTGTTACTCCAAATATGCACAGACCTTGTGTCATTGGACATATATTTAAGCAGGATCATTTGACCTTCGACCTATCTTTTCGCACAGAACTGAAATGAGGGAATCTGAGAAACGTTAGGAAACCATTTATTTGAACTTGCCGTTGAGAAGACGTCCCTCAGCAATGGGAGGCTTGTTTTTTAAAATCTGAAGTATAATTGGATCCCATTCTGTTTTCTTTTTTGCCTTTCAACACAACCCAGCTTTGTACTGAATGCAATATGAGACAGCCGCCTGACACCAGTGCAGGGGGCTGCCGGAGCTCAGTTGATGGATTGAAGTCTTCCTCTAAAGGTGAGGTGGAGGTGACACTTGTGCGTAAACGAACATCTTTTTAAATACAATGGCTCTTTCAGTGTCTCTGTTCATCCTTGAGTCCAAGTCAAAGCCTGGAGGCTTACATGGGATGTAGTTTGAAGGACCTAAGCCGCCCTTTTCAGCACAAGTGTTATCATGATCTCTTTGTGAAATGTTGGCTCGGAATGCTGGTAATTTGATTCCTAAATTCCCGCTGACAGATGACATGTAGCATGTAGCAATAAACACATCCAACTTTGATGTCTTTCTGTGTGATTTTAAGCACAGTATAGTGCTATCAAATCTACTTTATTTTTTACAAGAAAAATGAATAAGAATACAGTATTTGCATGGATTACTGTTGCAGACGCACATTGAGTGATGTTGAACCTGTTACTAAAAGGTCAATAGTTTAAATCCCAGGATAGAGACTGCAAGGTAAAGACTTCTACAGGTCATTCATTCTAAGCAAGGGATTTTATTATAAAACCATGTAATTGCTGTTTTCATTGTAGATTGGATCAGGCAAAATGTTCTTGATTTTAAAACTCAGTTATCAGTGCACTCATCCAGAAGCTTGCCCATGGTTCATACTAGGTCCATCTCGACATCTACATTCCTGTAAAGTTTAGTTATAACTCTTAACTTCTAAACTGAAAAAGATTATCTTCTGAAAAAGATAATCATGGTATTTGCATTTGCTTGAAAAATAAAGATAGGTTGCAACTAACACTAAACTTTACAGGAAATGATCTCCAAGTGGAGGACTAAGCCAAGCACACATTAGCTTCGCTTATGATCCCTGTCAGACCTGAGCAAAACCGTAAAGATATTTTCATTGAGATAGCAATAAATGGCAGACATGAAGACATCATTCATCCAGCTGTGAGAAAGTAAAGCAAATAGCGTAATAAGACCTTGCCAGAGTCATGTTCATCTGTTTAGTGCAACTCACTGAACATTTCACTTTTAAACAAAGAATTTAACTTTGAAAGAATTTCACTTTTGCAGAAATGGCGCCACAGGCACGTACAGTATTTCCACTGAGCCGGGGTTGGTTCTTTCACAAGTAACGTCTACCTGCCCGAGTATTGTCTTTGGCTTTATGTCACAATACTCTCAGTAAATAAACTGATGAATGAGGGTAATTCATTAGAAGGGAAAACGTTGTACCTTTTTCTAATTCGCAATACTGTCTATTGAAGTTTACGTACAATACACTATTTTCTAGGTACATTTGATAGTAAGAGTTCACCTTTCAGAGCTTTAAAAAGAAAGGCACTTTATTTAAATATTGATAATGGAATATATGTACTATATGTGTATATAATCGTATATTGAATTATACTTGTAAAATTGACTGATTTAAAAAAATTGTTATTGTAAAAGGAGGGAATAACATAAATGCTGCATTGTTTAAGGATATTGTATTAAATGTAAAATTGTGGCATGTCATTTTTAACTTCAAATGTATCATTGTACAGTATTTATTGCTTTTGATTTTGTTACACCTTGCTATGAAGTGGATAATCAAATAATTCTATGCACTATATGAATCTGAGTTATTTGTCTTTTAGGGGAATTCTGGTCTGTGAAAAGGAAAGTGCCATACCACACACCGTTCTACTTCAATAATGCTTCTAACCAGCTCTGTGACCAGATATAATAAATGTAACTGATAATAAAGTGTGTTATAATTACAGTGTCCTGGAAATAATTATGTGGAGTTTAGCTGAAGAGATTTAATTTGTTGAAAGTGAGCAACTATTTATTATTTTTATACATTTGAGTAAAATGGGTTTTTTTTAAATGTTTTTAAAGTAAAATGTTTGAATTGTATATACATAGTAAAATGTTTACTGCATATATATAAAGCACTTATACGTCACTCCAGAGAACACGTCTCCAGTCCTCTAGAGTCCAGTGGCAGGGTGCTTTACACTACTGCATCCGACGCTTTGCATTGTACTTGCTAATGTAAGGATGGATGCAGCTGCTCGGCCATAGAAACCCATTCCATGAGGCTCTCTACACACATGAGCTAATCTAAAGGCCATACACAGTTTGGAGGTCCGTAGCTATTGACTCCAGAAAGTTGGTGACTAGAAGAAGAAGAAGCGCCTGTATGCCTAAGTGCTTGATTTTATACACCTGTGGCCATAGAAGTGTTTAGACACCTTCATTCAATGATTCGGAGGGGTGTCCCAATACTTTTGTCAATACAGTGTATTTTCAACATTGATAATGATAATAAAAAGTTTCTTGAGCACCAAATCATCACATTCGAATGATTTGAAGAATGTAATAATGCTGAAAATTCAGCTTTTTCCATCACAGACATAAACTTCATTTTATGATATATTCAAATATAGAAAACAGTTTTTTTTTTTGTATTAATTATTATTGTAATAATGCTTCACAATATTACTTATGCATTCTGTGTTTTAAAGTTTTTATGTTAATGGGAGCTCCAGAACTATCATCTCAGTTTTGGTCCACCCACACCCTTCTTACAGCCACACGTAATACCATCAAAAATAATGTGTAAAATATCCCAGAGGAAAAACTGTTTGCTCATTGGTTGCTTTTTCTATGCTCAAGAGACATAGTTGTGATTCTCCTATGTTTCTTGATTAAGTGTCAGCTGTTTATCAGATGTTTCTCCTAAAATTCCTTAGGAGAAACAAATATAGACATAAATGAGAGATTTCTAAGAGAGTCTAAACTGAGATTGTGGTAAGAGAAGCTTGGAAAATCTCTTTATTGTCTAAATTAGGTGTCAGCTTTGTCTTCCTATGTTTCTTCTAAAATCCATTAGGAGAAATAAGAGTAGACACAACTGAGACATGAGAAATATCTGAGAAATAAGGGTGATAAGACATAATTGAGATTCTTCTTTAGCTCTTGTTGTAGTATCAGCAGTGTTTCAGATGTTTCTCCTAAAATCCATAGGAGAAAGAAGAGCAGACACAACTGACACATGAGAAATATCTGAGAAAAAAGGTGCGAGAAACATGGGCATTCTCTTAATTGTCTTATTGTGCGTGGTTTTTTTCTTTCTTTTTTATGATATTGTGGTTTTTCACCTTTAATGGTCAGGACCGTACAATAAGCAACCGGAAACAATGGGAGAGGAGAGAAGGGAACAGGAGCAGGAAAGTATACCTTTGGCTAGGCCTTGAACTCATGCTGCCTGAGGTGCTGCTCTGCCTCAATGTTGAGGTGCTGTCCACAAGGCAATGGCTCTGACAGAGCTTTCCCTAAGCTCAGGATACTAAGGGCTTATTAGCTCTTATATGTCTCATTTAGGTATCAACTTTGCCTTCTGGTGCCAACTGCATAAACTTTGTCAAAGAAGTTCCTAAGTTACAATGCAACTATGCTAAGTAGAAGTTAACCAAAGGGCAATCAATCTTACTTTTCCAATTGAAATTAAATGACCTTTTTATATAACTGACTTAAATAATTATTCCCAGGCTTGAGGGGGAAATAATTCTTGACTACCTTTTAAGACTAGTCTAAGAAGTTTTTCAATGATGTCTTAAATTTTATTTTAGGATTAACGTACATTTTAAAATTTGTACTAATATTGTAAATAAAACTATCATTCAAAAAGCATTATGTGTTTCAGAATATCAAGAGTTATTCATTTAAATTGATCTTTAGAGCCCAGAAATTAATATGCAGTGCTTATTTCAAACAATGATCAGACAAGTGTATGGTGTTTAGTCTAGATAAATTATTTTTTTATAACAAATGTAATACTATAGTGTACCAGTGCTTCATGGTTGCTGCTTAACCTTTTTGTTCTTCGTTTAACATTACAAAGTTTATCTTGTACAACCCATTTTGCATGCATGTAAACAGGTTGTTTTGTTCTTTGCATGTATTGTGCTTGATTGAAATGGCATGGATGAAATATAAGATACCCAGAGTGGGATAAAACCATTAACAATTCAAATGTTTCTGCGAAACATAAATGAGGATACATTGGAGACTTTTGCTTAAGTCTCCTGTTTCTCCCACTTGTCTCCTGAGACAAAAAAACTCTAACATTCTCATATTTGTCTCCTTTAAAGATTTAGAAGAGATCTCAACCACATCACATACTGTGCTCAGAATTTTCTCCTTAGCGAGAAACACTGGAGCTCTCACACATCTTCTCTGAAGATTCATAAGAGATCTCAACATCATCACATACTGTGCTCAGATGTTTTTCCTCTCAGTAAGACTCTGAAGCTCTCACATTTGTTTCCTCTAAAGTTTAGAAGAGATCTCAACAACACACTGGCCCTCATTTATCAAAAGTGCGTACACCAAATTTCCAGCGTACACCTTGCGTACACCCAAACCCACGGTGACTATGAGATTTATCAATATGGACGTTGGCGTACGGCACGCTCAAATCCTACGCCAGCTCAGGAGGTGGTGTACGCACGTTTGAGTTAGTGCGAAAATGCGCAGAAAAACAATTCCTAACACCACAAAACGCACTGACAAGATATGCTATATGACCCACTGTTAAAAACCACAACAACAACATTTTTTGTTTATTTTTGTGTAACATGAACGTCAATGTTTAATTTGTGTGACTTTACCAAAGTGTTTGATCTGTAGGCATATGTATTCCTCCAGTCGCGAGCCTGTGCGCTTTATCTGACGTTTCAGGCCCGTCTGGCCCAGCAGCTGCGCACGGACTGGGACTAAAATAATTCAGACTGACAAAATAATAAAAAGGGCCTTCTTCTTTTAAATAATAATAAAATCAATAAAAACGGCATTTTCTTCTAAATAACAAGCGTCATTAAGAATAATAATCATAATAAGAAGAAGAATCTTACAAATTGTCATGTAATTATTAATGTGAATGAATCTTACTCCACATCACATCATCATCACTATTGTACACCCCAATACATGTGCCGTGATACGAAATTAAATGCTAATTGTTTCAAAACGTGCTGTAAAATAATGCATTGTGATGGTAATTTATCATCCAAACAGCTATTTAAACTGCTGGAGTGCGCTTCTCAACCTCCACACTAACAGTAGCTACTCGTAATTTGGGTCCATATTTTGTTTTTGTGAGCGCCTTTAATCCCACTCTTTAAACTCCCAAATAAAACAATTTCGGGTTTTTTCCACTTCCCTGGTGATGGTCTCGATGGGCGCATCTCAATCATCTCAATAGTTCAGTAGTCAGAGCACTGATCAGGGAGTCAGCCCGTTGACTTATGTCCTAATCAGTGCCCTGACTACTGGACTAAAGAGATGATTGAGCGCGCCCGATCTCCACGTCGGAGAAGTTTCGTTTCTTTGCCGTCTTCTGTTTGTCCATGGCGTAAAATGAGGGCGTGTGGGAGGCAGAGACTTGAATATATGGGGCGTGTTATTCTAATGACGATCGTTTTCAGCCGCGGGATTTATCAAGGGCAAGTATTGCGTACACCTGAATTGCAGAGGTGCGCACAGTTTCATAAATCAGGCGGTGAGAGGAGTGTAAGCATAATCTTACGCCAACATATACACCCGTTTCTACGCAAGATTGATAAATGAGGGCCACTGTGTTCAGAGTTTTCTCCTAAACTAAAGACTCTGAACCTCTCACATTTATCTCCTCTATAGTTTTAAGAGGCCACAGTACACTCTAAAAAATGCTGGGTTAAAAACAACCCAAGTTGGGTTGAAAATGCACTAACCCAACAATTCGGTTGTTTTAACCCAATGGTTGAGTTGTTCTTACCCAGCAATTGGGTTGTCTTAAGCAACATTTAACCCAACCACTGGGTTAAAACAACTCAATTGTTGGGTTAGGGCATTTTCAAACCAACTTGGGTTGTTTTTAACCCAGCATTTTTTAGAGTGTAAATAAGGGTAATTGATGATACAATAAGAAAGCTGAACAGTTTATGTACATAGGGCACATCATTAGTTTGACAAATGTGAGAGTGCCAGAGTCTTTAACTATGGAGAATATTCTGAGCACAATGTGTGATGTTATTGATATCTTTTATGAAACTTTAGAGGTGACAAAAGTGAGAGTTCCAGAGTATCTAGCTGAGGAGAAAAGTCTGAGCACAGCATGTGATACTGTTGAGATCTATTCTGAAACTTTAAAGGAGACAAATATGAGCAATCCAGTCTCTCTAGCCAAGGAGACAAATCCGAGCACAGTATGTGATGTTGTTGAGATCTCTTCTGAAACTTTAAAGGAGACAAATATGAGCAATTCAGTCTCTCTAGCTAGGAAGAATAATCTGAGCACATTGAGTGATGTTACTGAGATCTCTTATGAAGCTTTAGAGGAGATAAACATGAGAGTGTGAGCGTCTCTGGTTAAGGAGAATAATCTGAGCACATTGAGTGATGTTACTGAGATCTCTTATGAAGCTTTAGAGGAAATAAACATGAGAGTGTGAGCATCTCTGGTTAAGGAGAATAATCTGAGCACAGTGCGAAATGTTACAGAGATCTCTTATGAAGCTTTAGAGGAGACAAACATGAAAGAATATAATTGTTTGTCTCAGGAGAAACATGTGAGAAGCAGGAGACTTAGCCTTATGTCTCAATTTGATGTTCACTTGATCTCATTTCTGTCTAGGAGAAAGATGTGAGTTGAGAAGAAGATCTCATGTTGTATTTTCCTTTCCCCTGGGATCTCATAAAGTTTTTAAATAGCTCAAAAACATGAAGTGTGGACAGCTGTCACAGCAAGCGGACACCAGCAGTCATTTTTGATTTGTGGATGATGGAGTTAACAGTAGATTTGTGTTCTCATTTTCCGCTGGAGATTAGGTTGCCTTGAACACATGTGCTGCCTCCTTTTCTCAATTACCAATTAAGAGGAAGAACATTTTGTTTTTGGATGAAAAGAAGCATTAGCTTTAAGTCTAGATAATGCAAAATGAATTGAACAACTGGCTTGGTAACATATCTTTATTAGAAATGTGCTTAATATTATGTATTGGGTAACAAAGCTGAGAAAAGATTGAAGCCCTGAAGGGTTTTTGCAGTGCTTATCATGGAATAGCAATCTTGCTATGTAACTGCCATCTGTTGCTCTAATAATCTAATTGCCTTCATATTAAGTATCGCTTGAATGTCTCAGCCAGGACACAACCTGAACCAAGTCCAAGTCAGGTGCTGCAATGGAGGTCAGTAACCTTTTCCCCTCCCCTTCTGTTTTTTGGGAGCCCATTTAGTGGATTTCCTCTGCGGCTTTGTCAGATCTGCCTCATGCATTTTACTCAGACATTGTTTCCTGCCCTTTTCCCCTTCCATCTTAAATGGGTGTCGATAACGATGTTCAGGTTGTCTGTCAAAGGCCTATGTAAAAATGTGCAACAATTGCTATTACTTTTCTAAGAAACTGAAGGTTTTTCACACGTGGATGATAAAACGAACCATATCTAATCTTATTTGGCAAAACCTTAACCATCCAGAACCACCTAGCAACTGCAAAGCAACACACTGACAGCCACCCACATGCAGGTATGAGAAGAATCAATTCTATTCTGTTATGATATTTATATGATTCTCGTTCTTTAAAGGTGCCCTAGAATTAAAAATGTAATTAACCTTGCCATAATGAAATAATAAGAGTTCAGTACATGGACATCACGTACTGTCCATTGAGTCTCAAACACCATTGCCTCCTACTTCTTATATAAATCTTGTAAATCAAAAACACCACTGGAAAAAAAGTGATTCTCTACATAAACCCAACTGTGACGCAAGCATTGGGGATCATTTATATGCACGCCACCCAACATTTGCATCTGTCCAAACATGTTCATTGTCAGGCGGAACTGACGTCACGGAGCCGAATCATCAGGACTGCAGCGAAACTCGAGGATAGCAAAAACGGTAACTCTCGTGACACATATGTCATGTTTAGGCTTTGCAGGGGATGTGAGGACTTAACAGTCATGGTTGAGGTTTATTATAATCAGATACCACAAAAAATCGTTCCTTTATTCGGCCCATTTCAAGCAAGCATGGCTCAGCGTCTTAAGGGGAAACTGTATTCCTGCAAGCAGTAAGTAGGGGTTTATCCACTTATTGACTAGCTTTTTAAACAATTTCTGATTAAATTGAAAGTTTCTTAGAGAGACAGCATTGTCTAGAATAGATGATGCAAGATGCTAGTACAGTAACAATAGGAAACTCCAAGTACCATACAAAACTAAATAGTGTGTCTAATGACAAAGGTGATTATTTTGTATTACAAAATACAATCGTAGATACGTTGCTTACATATCGTTCACTCGATCCTTCTAGCAAACGTCACCTTTTCCACCATATCATTTAAAACGATAGTCATTTGACAAGGCTTTTCATTTAGTAAAAATATAAGGATGTAATTAATCACAGAACAACTGAATGACACTTTAAGCAAAACATTGCAAATGAAGATTGATAAATTGCAGCTTACTTGTTTACTGGTGTTTTCTTAGAGTGCAGGAGAGAGAGAGAGCTCGCGTGCATATGGTTGCCAGATTGGACATGTTTAGGTAAAACACTGGATGTGTTCTTTTCACTGAAAAGCTCTGTTTGGGGGATTTAAATGACTGAAATCTGACAACCGTGCGAACACGAGCTCTTTCTGGCACACGGATGATCTGAAAACACCAATAAACAAGTAAGTTGCATTTTATCAATCTCCATTTGAGATGTTTTGCTTAAAGTGTCATTCAGTCGGTCTGTGTTCTGTCAGGATGGTCAGGACTCATGATCCGCTTCACTGAACTGCTGTGAGCTGCTGAAATAAGCTAATCAGAGCAGAGCTCCACATTAATATTCATGACTTCCAAATAAGGCAAAAACAGAGCATTACATCCTGGGGACAATTTATAGGGTTATAAATGGACCTGTAAAACTGTATCTAGACAATTTTTGCCCTTAAATAAGCCACATACCCTCTATGTAGATATCAGAGAACAATTTAACATATTGTTTCAACTCATTTTAGGGCACCTTTAACAATTTCCACCCTCCTGTACTCTTCTGTAATTTTTTGGTAAAGGTTTTGTCACTTGCTATGTTAACAAAAAAAATTAATAATAATTGACATGATTAGAAAAGGTTAAATGGTCCTTTGGGAGGGAGATTATTTTCAACTAGTGGAAACTTTTGGTACTGCGCCCAAACAAAATCTTACTGGAAGCTCATTTGTTAAGATATCAAGCTCAAAATTGGAACACAACTTGTTAGTTGTTTATCTTTCTTTTTTTTCCTTTTTTTCCAGTTTTAAAGTAAAACATGTTATTGAAAATATATATTTCATATAAAAGCTGAAAATAGTATTTTTGTGTTTTTCATAACAATAAAACTAAAATTATGTAACTTTTTTAAAGTTCACTTTTTAAAAACTTTTTCACTTCAACAATATTCTCCCATGTGTCTTCTTTGAAAAGAGATCAAACTTAAGTCTGTGCTTTAAAGCATTTAAGATTAACACAAGTTTAAATTGGAAATTTCATTTTCTTAGCGCCAAAGGGTTAAGGAAATATTTTGAAAAAGATATACAATTTCATTGTTAAATGATAAGATAATATCAATATTAAGTGAATTCAGAACCATTCTTGCAAAAGGAGCGAATACACTGACTTTCTATATAGTTTTCAGTTTTTTACAGGTGGCTTCAGAAAAAAGAATCAACTCAATAGTCATTCGGACTACATTTGTCATGCTGCATGTATTTGATTGGTGGCTTTAGGTCAGAAATGCTTTAAAACATTTACAAAAACCAATAAACCATCAGATAGACTTAGTGGAAGCAGTCAGTGTTTTATTGTACGTGTAATATTTTCAATTAAATACCAAAAAGTTGTTTAAAGTCCTTTGAAGTGAACATGGCACCCTCTGGATCTCCCACAGCTTTCGTGGTAATGTTTCTTTTCTATCAGTGGAAATAACAAGCAGAAATTACACTCACTACAAAGTTAAAACAGAATATTTATTAGAGGTCAGCCCTTCATGGCTCCCACAGTGAGCTCAAAGCTTGGCGGCTTGGAGCAGGGAGTCAGGCAAAGATAACTGTACCTGTATTTGGGGCTGTTTGCACAGAAAACACTCCCCTCCCGGAGAACCCCAGGAGGCCAGATGGACGCCTGCTCTTTGTCCCTCACAACGAGAGGAAACAAAAATAAATAGAGGAGTGAATGGTCACAGAACATTGCTCAAACATAAAGACCCGGCTCTAAAGACAGACAACTAAATTGGGTTATTTCATGTACGACGATGGCCTTTGCTCTTGCTCGTACATTATGAATAATTAGGAAGTCTATTTCCAAGCATATGCCTTCTCAATGTACTGCAAACCATTAATGCATTAGGAGGCATAATAACCATTGAACACACAATGGGGACATGGTTTAGGGGCTCATGAAACAGATCCGTTGAATGCGATTTATTTTTTACAATTAACTTTCAGTTGATTTATTTAGTCACTGAACCTCATCATACCAAAACTAGTACCATCAAAATTAGGAACATACAGACCATTTTTTAAATATTTTAATTGTGATGAAAGTAAATTAATGTAACATTTTTGGGTTTATGGTGACGTTCCTGTCCCTAAAAACTGCAGTAAATGATTTTGATGGCAGGGCAAAACTATCACTGCAAGCATTGGTGAATGAGAGCAACATTTGAGAGGGTCTTGTTTTACAACCACTCTTGGGGCTATAAATAAGGGAGAGAGAGAGAGAGATCCAAAACAGACCTGAGAAAAGTGAGTCCATATGGGTGCTGGTGGAATGGTCCGTGATGAGCCAAGATCAAAGCCTCGTGCTTTGAATGAGTACAGCTCCTAGCACAAACCCTACTGCACCAGTCTCCTTTTACTAACAACGCATCAAATAGAGAAGTCTGTGTTATGATATTGCTTGATTCTGTAATTGATTCACTTCATTATATTAACTTCATATTTCTATCACCTACGGGTGAGTTCACATTTGTAGTTTGGTTCGCTTGATTAATTTGGTCCGGACCAACAAAACAAAAACAAAAAAACATTTAGTCCTGGTCAAGTTAGCATTCAGATTGACATTTTTATTACCGAACCTAAAGGCATAGGGATGCTTTAACCTGATTGGTCACCACTTCCTGTTTTTGGTTTGTTTACATGTCTTTGGTCCGTGTTGTATCCATATTTCATTCGAACCGCACCAGAGTTCGTTTGGAAGCGGACTGAGACCCATCTTTTCAGCGGTCTTGGTCCGCTTGTTTGGTGCGCACCAGGGTTTGGATGGCAGTGTTCACACATATTCAAATGAACCACACTATCTATCTATCTATCTATCTATCTATCTATCTATCTATCTATCTATCTATCTATCTATCTATCTATCTATCTATCTATCTATCTATCTATCTATCTATCTATCTATCTGTCTATCTGTCTGTCTGTCTGTCTGTCTGTCTGTCTGTCTGTCTGTCTGTCTGTCTGTCTGTCTGTCTATCTATCTATCTATCTATCTGTCTTTCTGTACTGTTAATATTCTTACACATAACTCACAGAAAATGATGCAAAACACACATTGGTTGGGCAGAAAATTACCAACCACTATTAATCAACCAGATTTATACACTACACAGGTTTGCTGGGTGTGAAATTCCAACCATTAGCATATTGCTGTTTGTTTAAATTACAGCCTCTTCCAAGAACTGATATAATTTATTCCCCAGCCTGTTGGGAAGGTTCCAGGGCCGGCAACTACAGATAAAATGAATGACATGTGCCTGAAAGCTCTGCTCTGTTACTTCCACTGAATGTCGCTGCATGAAAAGTCCGCTTTTGTAGTGAAGCGTCAGACCACCAAATTTTTGACAGAGCATTAGAAAGACAGGAACACAAGCCACATTTAACATCTGATGGGAAGAGAGTCTGAGCAATGGTGCGTCATTGCTAATTCATCACCAATTAGCTTTGAAAAGAGTCGATCCAAATATGATTTGAGAGAACTGCCTGCTGGTGGACATCTGCATGGTGGCATAAAGCACATTACTAATTCAGAGGGAACTGGGGCTAAATGGACAAGGAAACACAGCCAAACATATGCAGACCACATTGAGGTCCTTGGAAAAGATGAGGAATCACCAGCAGATGTGTAAATCATTGAGGGAAAGTGAGTAAAGGGAAAGCAGTGCAGTTAATTGCATCAAGATTCGTTGTATGTCATAGTATATGAGGAACATCCAACGCAAGTTGGAAACTCATAAATATTTTTGTCCTAATGTTTAGATAATGCTTAGATAGGTTCGGTGTGTTATAATGCACTTTAGAATTATATTGCACAATGATAATGAAACATTTTAAACTCCTGAGTTTCCTTTCACATTTGGGCCTTCCTTAATTTGGCCTCCCACCTGCATAGGAGACATATCTTCTCTTTTTTCCAAAGCCATTAGCTTTAAGTCAGAGTTTATGTTACTTTAGCTAGTTCATAAAAAAGGGAGCTACTGTATGTGTACAGACAGCACGGGCACAGGTCCGCTGCCACTGGCCTGGTGGTTAATGCCGTGTTTACTCTTCCAGACCAACAAGAATCCCAGATTTCCTCAGTGCTTCCTGCAGGGGAACCACAAATGCCTATGAGCGATATACTGGCAACCAGGTATCTGTCCCTCACAAAAGAGCAGTGTACATGGATATTTGTGCTCGCACTGTATGTCAAAATATCCCCACAAAAACAGGCTTATGTGGCAAATAAATGCATAAGAGACACCTAAGCTTCCAGATTGCTGATTCAATCATCTGTAAAACTATTTTGTTAGGCTAACATTCTCATTTATCATGTAATTTAACATGTGCTTTAAAATGCCATCTTTGCACAAAATATATTTTTTATGGTATTATTTGCACCACAACATACACTTTATTAGTGATATTAGTGACAATATTATTAACAGAACTAAAGACCAGTTCACACCAAGGACGATTACGGTATAGGCTATAGTCTACTGGTAATATATCAGGTGTCAGATCTGCATCTGCGCTAGTTTCTGTGTTCTTTTCTGTGTCCTGTTTCCTGTGGAGTTTTTGTAGTTCTTTGTAGATTTTCATGTTGATTAGTCTCCCCAGGTGTTTCCCATTATAAAGATATTGTTTTAAAGGCAGGGTAGGCGATTAGTTACAGAACCATTTTTTGTTTTGCCGCAAAATTCGTTTCACATCCTGATATCATATTAATACATAATTTTGTGTTAATATGCCATACCCTATATTAGTGTTGTAGTACTCAAGATCGGCCTTAGTCCACTTGGAGACCACTTTTAAAAGTCTTGGTTTCCGTCTCAGAATGGACCGCATTTTTACTCTGTCTTGTCTTGGTCTCGGACAAAGATGACTCGGGATTTTATCTCAAGATCGGTCAAGACCACAGCTGAGGGCATATGAAGAGCAGAGAACTCCACCCCGCGGGTGCTCTCTCTGTCTTTAAAGGTGCCCTGAATGAGTTGAAACAATATGTTAAATTGTTCTCTGATATCAACATAGAGGGTATGTGAATTTAAAGCTTAAATTTAAATTTAATGCTTATTTAAAGGCAAACATTGCAAGCACGAACGCTCTACTTTCCCTCAGACAAAACCATAACTAGTGATTTTAGACTTGTCTTTTTTCGTCAATGATATTGTTTATATAACGTTAGTCACGATTTAGGCTATGTAGTGACTGTGATGTACTCTGAACAAGCATGCAGAAACATCATAATACTACTTCAGTAATAAAAAATCTACTTCACTACTTCAATATATATATATATATATTGAAGTAGTGAAGTAGATTTTTTATTACTGAAGTAGTATTATGATGTTTCTGCATGCTTGTTCAGAGTACATCTATATATATATATTAGGGCCGGGATTCGATTAAAAATTTGTATCTAATTAATTAGAGGCTTTGTAGTTAATTAATCGCATTTTAATTGCATATAAATAATTGACCTAAGAACAGTGAGATCCATTTTTCACATGGATTTTTAGTATACCATTGAATAATGACTGAATACATAAGCTTAATCAACAAAATATTGTTTATTGTTTGCCATTAAGTGTAGCAATGTGATATTTGAGGCTCGATGTGCTGCGGTGATACACAAATTCCTTGTTGTATAGCTTGCACACAACCATGCTCTTGTCGACGCTTCCATCCTTTCGTTTTTTAAAACCAAATTTCCCATCCACGGGGCCAAGCAAAGCGGTCTCATCAGCTTCATGTTCACTATGGTTTGTTGTTGTCGTGACCGGTCGTGACCGGTCGTGACTCGTGAACGTTAGTTAGTGTTCCAGTATAATCGGTCCGTCGAAACTCGTTCATTGAAAAATGTTCCGCGGTGCAAAAATAAGTGTGGTAAAAATTAGGTTATTTATTTTTTGCATAATTAACCTTAATTAATGCGTTAAAGTCCCGGCCCTAATATATATATATATATATATATATATATATATATATATATATATATATATATATATATATATATATATATATATATTTATACTGTATATATATTTACAAAATGAATAGCCGTGTCAAATGACTATCGTTTTAACTTGACTATCGGCTCGAGTGAACGATCTGTAAGCAAAGTATCTACAGTTGTATTTTGTAATACGAAATAATATTAACTTTTTTCATTAGACACACTATTTAGTTTTGTATGGTACTTGGAGTTTCCTGTTGTTACTGTACTAGCATCTTGCGTTATCTAGACAATACGGCCTCTCTAAGAAACTTTCAATTTAATCAGAAATTGTTTAAACAGTCAATAAGTGGATAAAATCGGTAATTACTGCTTGCACGAATATTGCCACTTTCTTCAGTTTAAGATGCTGAACGTAGCTTACTTGAAATAGGCCGAACAAACGCTCTTGAATTAAATAGTTGTGGTATCCGATTATAAACATCATGAATGTTGACATTTTTTATCTGTGGGAAGGGTAGAAAAGTCCTCACGTCCCCTGCACAGCCTGGAACATGACATTTGTGTCCATGAGAGCTGCCGTTTTTCGCTATCCTCGATTGTCGCTTGTTTACCTCCAGTCCTGATGATTCGGCTCCGTCAGTTCTGCCTGACAATGAACATGTTCAGACATTTGCAAACGTTGGGGGCGTACATATTAATGATCCCCAGTGATTGCGTCGCTGGTGGCGTTATGCTGAGAAGCACTTATTTTTCCGTGGTGTTTTTCATTCACGAGATTTACATATGAAGGAGGAGGCAATGGTGTGAGACTCACAGTATGTGATGTCAATGTATTGAACTCTCATTATTTCACTATGGCAAGGTTAATTCAATTGTTCATTATAGGGCACCTAAAATAAGCACCTTCTTTTCCCTTTCATATTTCACATATTAATCAAAATCAAAAGTTCGGAATACCGAATCCATAGTGAACGTTGCGCATTCTTGCAACAATTTTTTCCCCTTGAATTAACGCTGGGTGTGAATCGCGCTCAAAAAACTTTGATCTTCTCTGACCATCTAAGCATCTGACATAAATCATACTTTAAATAAACGGGAAGCAAATTCTCTCCAGTTATGAAGTGGTTTCTGTGTGACAAATCTTCCGCGATGTTCTAACAGTTGGGATTTACACAGAACGCGTCTGCTAATGTCCGATTCACGACGCGAATTACTCATTTGAACCAAATAATTTTACGCGTGCGTGTGCGTGTGCGTGCGTGCGTGCGTGCGTGCGTGCATGTGTGTGTGTGTGTGCGTGTGCGTGTGTAGTTAATCAAAATAAAATGTTGCACAACAAAGCTGCACAATAACATTTCCAAAATGTAAATGAAAAATATACATATATAAAAAATTGGCCTAGCAGTATACTAATGCATATCTATATAATACACATTCCACCTCCTGTTATTCACATTTATTTAAGACATAATGGACTGTGTCTGAGATTAATTCCTCATCGAGATTAGCATTTTTATGAAACTTTGAGTTTTAAAATGGGCGTGAGCGCTTTTCACGAAACAAACACGCCCTCTGTCAGTGTCAGTTTGGTGTTTCTGTCCAACATAGACCGTAAACAATATGGACACGTCGTCTTCAATGCCTATCACTGAAGAAAAGTTAAGTGTTATTTGCTTATAGAAGAAAAAGTTTAATTCCCATATATCTGCAATGCCTTTTGATTATCAAAACTTCTCACATAGTACACTTACACATCCACACATAGACATAGAGAAGTGCCAATCATGTATATTCGACATTTTATTATTCCATATTTAAGTGTCGGTACTTGCACTGGTCTTGACTCTGTCTCGGCCTGTCTTAATCTTGGTCTCGACCCTTCAAAGTCTTGGTCTTGTCTTGGTCTCGATCCTTCAAAGTCTTGGTCTTGTCTTGGTCTCGATCCTTCAAAGTCTTGGTCTTGGTCTTGTCTTGGTCTCGACCCTTCAAAGTCTTGGTCTTATCTTGGTCTCGATCCTTCAAAGTCTTGGTCTTGGTCTTGTCTTGGTCTCGACCCTTCAAAGTCTTGGTCTTGTCTTGGTCTCGGTTTAGGTGGTCTTGACTACAACACTACCCTATATATTGTATTGTTATATATTGTATTCACAACTCATCAGTTAAATATCTACCATCTTATATTTGGCATGACTGAATGATTTACAAAAAAAAGTTTTAGGGCTGGACAAAATTACAATATGTAACATTGATATAAGTGAGCACCGGGATTTAGACCTTGTATTTATATAAAGCATTCACAGGCAAATTTGCTTTACATATTTCCCCAGAATTTAAATCATTAAACATTTATTAAAAAAGGATATGGTAGGGGGTGCTATGACACATCTCCTAATACATAATCTCCTGATTAAAACACAGGTGAAGAAGACGCTGAAACAAGTGATAGAAGATTACTCACACAAATGTAAAATAATGTTATCATCAAAAATTAAACAGCATATAAGTTCAAAAGTACCTAATGTTACCAAATACAATGTCGAACCCATGAAGAGGAAAGGACTGTGAAACTTTGGGGTTGTTGATGATCTGCTCCATCTGTTTTAATCATTGCTGTGAATAAGGTATATTTCATGTATATTATAAACATAGTAGTATACTGAAAGTGCAAAAATAATATATAAATAGTAAACTATAAGTATAATGCTCTGTTCACTTAAAAAAACTACTACTTGTATTAATATAGTAAACTACTAGTATATTTATAAGTTCACTTGTAGTACAGATGCAGTACAAATGAGAAACGTAATTGTGCACTTAAAGTTTACTACTGTTACACTTATATTACATGTATAATATATACTAAAAGTATTTTAGTCCCAAGCGGTATTGAAATAGTACAGTTACAAGTTTACTACTAGTGAACATATTAGTATACTTATGACATACAGTACTTAAAAATATACCTTTAGATTACTTAAGTATATTTCATAAAATTAACTTGAAGTATACTTCTTTTGAGTACTCACGTTTTGCAGTTTCCCCTATTAAATCTAGTCATGCAGTGGGCTTTTTTGCCACTCAGTTTGGCTGAGGGGGCGTGTTCCGGCGGGAAAGCGATGTCAGTGCATAACCTCTATAGCAGGGGGGTCTCCAAACTCAGTCCTGGAGGGCCGCTGTTCTGCAAAGTTTAGCTCCAACCCCAAATAAAGGCCCTAGTAAGACAATGATAAGTTTAGGTCTGTTTAATTGGGGTTGGAGCTCTGAAGGACAGCGATCCTCCAGCACTGAGTTTGAGGACCCCTGCTCTATAGCCTAAAACGATAACTATAACAATAGCGGCACAGAGAACGACATCATTGGAGTCACTTTTAGAACATTTTTTTCCAGCTGATGAATGATACAAAAAATTGCACTGTAAAAAAGTATTTAAAAAATAAGTTACCTGGTAAATTTTGAGTTCATTGAAATACATTTTTTTAGTTACAATGAACATTTTTTGAGAATCGACAACCTTTATTCAAATATTATTAAAAGATTTTGTAAGCATATTGGTTATGTGTGTTTTATTTGTGAAGACGCAGTAAAACATGCCAAATTGTGCTATTTTCCTGATTTATCACATTTTTTATGTGGTTCAGATACAGTAATATTTTGAGTTTCTATTTATAAAACCAATTTCCTTTATTGTAGCAACTCAAATTTTTAATTTCAATAAACTAAACATTTTAAAGCAACCAAGTTACTTACTTTTTTAAGTTAAACCACCATTTTTTTTCACATTTTGACAGCCAATTGGAATCAGATGATAAAACTGCTGCGCATAATAATAAACAGAACATTACCATGCGTTCGTGTTGATGCTAATATTGTTATTATTATAGTTATTGTTCTTGGTGTGAACAGGCCTTAAGACTCATATATATTTATGAAGAAGTTTCAGCACAGCAACACAATTTCCTATTGGTGAAACTTTTGTGAATTTCCTATTGGTGAACCTATTGTGATTTCTTTCCTCTGTGGATGTGTTTGATATGGCATGTGTATTTTAGCCGTGACCCACAGCTAAGTTCACAGCTGAGCTTGATTTAGGTTTTATCAGTTAGGGATTTCAGCTCATGTGTTACGCTCAGGTTCATTCTTCCACAGGCACAAATGAAACGAATAACAGACAGACCAATGATGTCAGCCTTGATTATCTGCAACTATTCCTTTACACTATACCTGCCCTGCCACTGTCATTTCCTATTATTTATTTAACATTATTCTGTCAAATAAAAACAGATTTCAACTTATAGGTTAGCTCAAGAACTCAAGTATGAATATGTACTTCTGGTAGATTGGTATATTGGCCAGACAAATTCATCTAAAACTTTTTGGCCTTGTATCAGTTCCAAAATCGACTGATAGCCTTTTTTTTTTAAATGTTTGTTTAAATATATATTGTGTAAAATAAATATATATAATCATAATAATATTCTTTCTATTTTATATCAAATTTGCTAAGAGCAGTTGATTTAAAATATCAGCCTCTCCTCAAACCGTACATTTCACCACTCACCAACTAACAAAAAATACCAATATCTCTATTTTCTAAAGCAATTCTAATCCCACATTCCCTTACAAAAACTAAGGATACTTTGATTATATTTTAAGTATACTTAAAGCTGCAACTGTGTCTGTAACTTTTTGCACTCTAGCGGTTAATAAACAGAACTGTATGTACTAGTAGTATACTTGTAAGTGTACTATTTCAATATAAACTGGCATTCATTTTAGTGTATGAACTAACAAACAGTAGTAAACTTTGAGTACACAACACAAAAGTTTTTCGTTTGTATACTGTAACTATAACAGGTATAACAATTTTTACTGTTATGTATTATAAAATTGTTCATTATATGCCTAATATGGCTGCTTGATCAAAATGAGTGTTTCCCCTTTAATTGTTGTAATGTCATGAGCCATCATAACTTCCTGCTCTGTCTCCTTCTCTTCCCTTTCCCATTAGAACTAAATGGGAGAGAGAGAACAAGGATAATTCCACTCAAATAGGCTGCTTATTTGTTCGTTATCAGGATTAAAAGATGCAGGTTGCCCTGGGTTTTATTGTCCAAAGCCTCCACAAAGCTACTCGACACAGAATCAAGTGTTTATACACTGTAAACCCTAATAAGTTGAGAATACTCAAATGATTTGAGGAAAGTGATTCCCTCAATTCAATTGAGTAATGGAGTCTCCTAAAACTTGTACATTTAAGTTTACTTAACTTGGTGCTCACATTCACTGTACTTAAATTGTTAAGTTCACCAAACTGGGTGCACCAGTTCAGTACACCATGCTGGGTACAACCAATCAAAACTTCCCCATTGGTCCCAACATGCATTGCGGCATGAATAAATTATGCATCTGAATTGTGACAAATTTTCTTTGAATTCTTACTATTTGCTGTTACTTTTGCTGTTTTGTTCTGATGTTTTTGTAGCTTGTTTTATGTTCAGAGTTGATCTGTTTATCAGAATTTTTTCACCATTGTAAAAAGATTTTTGTCACCATTGTAGAGATTCATACGCAGATTAGTGATGTGGGTGTATGTCTAACTAATGCCATAGATTTAAACATTTTGTGCACATACATTTTTTTTTTTTTATATTAGCACAATAGTGAAGATTCTAGTATTATTAGACATCCAAAGCATTGGACTCTGCACAAGATCAGGAATTCTGCCTATACATGATGATGTTATTATCATCATCAATGAATGAACAACACCATTTCATGATATTTTCTCTTGGCTTTTTGTTACTTAACATATGTGTCTCACAAATACGAAGCAGCCAGAGAAACACTAATATTACATTATCAAGGGTCAAGAGCCCAACTAAAGCAAACGCTTATCTCCATCATGGTGACTTCCAACAAAACTATTATTTTCATTAAAACAGAAATAAAGTAAATCTGGTTATAAGTTAGTTCACGTATTATTGTTAGGTTTAGTAACTTACAAATTTTTACTTACCGAATTTAAGATTGCACACAATGAAAAAGTCTCCATCTTAATTTGAATCAGCAACAAGTAACAGATGAGGCGAAAAGGATCGCCTTTTGAAAATGTCCTCCAATCAGTGAATTAGTTCTCTTGTTGCTAGACAGAACTCCTTGCATGGCCAATCACATCAAAGCAACACTAGAGTGAGCTATTTTAATTACTTATGATTTTGAGTTCATACAACTTGAAATCTTAAGTTTATGTATTTTGTTGGTTAATAAGTTATACTAACTTATATGTCTGAGTTTTTAGACTCAACTAGTAATATTTAGTCAAGTTTACTTGATTTGTTTAAGTAAAGACAACATTAGGGTTTTACAGTGTAACTGGTGTCGCTGGCTGCACATCATGCTTACACGTGGTGCCGTGCCCCGGATGCGAGAGAGGTTTAGGGGGGTGAGTGTAACAGAGGCCAATAAGAGCTGTGTGCGTAAACCTTGTTAGCACACCCACCTCCCATGTCTGAGACCATGGTTCAAATCCCAGTCGAAGCAGGTCGGTTACACAACCATACTATGTGTGAACTTAGGTATACTGGTAGTTTAGTTAAATATTTGTATGACATTGTTTTGTAAATAAAAATACACTTTGATGTATACTCTCAGTAAACTACTAGTTTAGTAGTTTTATACTGCAGGTATATACTTAATTTTTCTTTAAGTGAACTTAACCTCATATTTATAATTTCATATATATGTATTATTTTTGTACTTTAAGTATTTATGTTCCTATTTAGGTATTTGTTTTTTTTATATGTGAAATAAACATTTAAATGTAGCTACTTTAAGTAGATTTTAAGTAAATTTATATGTTTACTACCAGTGGACTACACAAAAATCACATACTCAGAATTGGGAACATATCTGTTTTCAACATTTAACCTGTGGAATTAGAGAGAATTCACTATCTGAGCGGCTGGAACTTAACCTCTTGGGGTCAGTCTATTGTGTGCTGCACATTTGGGTCTTCATAAAACCTATACTTAAGAGATGTTATCACATTAGGGTATTTTAGCTATTCTCATTCACAGAGCACAAAGATAACTGACCTAGCCATGCAGACAACAGAATGGTATGATTGCTGCGGATGGCTGTGAAGCCAGATCTTTCATTGTTCAATAGGAGAGTTAACCAAATGTTTGCTGCTGGCTTTCTACGTGCGGCGCCACATCTGCTGAGCTCCGAGGTCCTTATGACTGTTTATTTTTTTTACGGATGCTTTTCTGTGTTTAGCTAGCTTTTACAGCCTCCAAAGGGCAACCATTGATCCATGGTTCATGAATCTGACCACTCAAAAAGTGTGTAGCTTTTGAGAACTGGGAATAAGGCTTTTTCAGTCAACCAGAGAGCAGTGCAAACTAGATTTTGTGTGGATTTTGCTTACTCAAACTCACCTCCACAATGAGGTTGGCTGTTCTGGGTGGTTTCTAGGATGAGCAATAGTAATACAGCTTTCCTTAAAGGGGTCATATAATGCAATTTACATAAATAAGTCAATATGATTCTTTAGTGTCTAAATGTAAAGTTTGTAATATACTTTATAAATTAAATACTTTTAAAAATTAGTGTTGTAAGAAAACTTTCATTTTACCTGGTCAAATACAGCTCTGTTTTCAGCAAGCCATTTCAGAGCATGCGACTTTAAATGATAATGAGCTTTGCTCACCCCGCTCCTTTGAGGGTATATTTTGGAGAAAAACTGTCAATGGGAATTTCTCTGAGGACACATCTCTCTGCAACCATATCAATTTGAACCAGAGTCGAACAAGATAAAAGGCCCAATGAAGGTTGAAAATGAAGGCTCAGACAGGACGTTTCTAAATGGTTGGTTAATGTAACGTCACTTTGATCTATCTTTGTATGTACTGGCAGGGTTAGCATAGTGAGATACAAATGATATGCTTTTAGATGTATATGTTACAGATGATGTTACAGCTAATGGTCATGAAAAACTATTGTAGGCTTGTCAGTGATACGTAACGTTATCTATGCAGTTTAATAACTGTTACAACACTTCTTTTTGGACAGTAATAGACACCGTTATAAACCATCTACAAAAATTAGTGTATTGTTACCATGTTAACTTTATCACCAGTGTACTCAGTTTGTAATAACACAATAACCATAATGTGCTGTTCATTATAAACATGAGATTGTGAATTATATTGAGAACGTCATACATAGAAAGCATGCTGTATGTAACTTACCCTGTAAACTTTAGCCGCATTCATCGTGAAGCGTGCACGCATTTCATACTACACACTGTAAAATGTAATAAGTTGACTTTACTTAGAAAAAGTGAGGAAACCGATTGCCTTAAAGTTTTCAAGTAAAGTAGCGTATTATTTTTTTGTTGGCAAAACTTATTAAAATGTGCATAGAAAACTTGTTAATGAAAGTATACTTAACTCAAAATTATTAGTTGGGTTAACTTGTTATTAGTACTCACATTACTATGAAAATATTAGGAAACCGACTGCCTTCAAATTCTCAAGTAAGCTTACTTAAAAAAATAAGTGAAGACAAAAAGCAACAACTGAACTCCATTCAACGCGTATTTATTACTTAATCGGTTTCCACGTTTTCTTCAAAGTGAATGGATGTTTAGTAGCATGTAGCCTGACAAGCCAGACCCACATCAGATGTATTTATCAAACTTTATTCGTTTATATGCAGCCTGTATCTGTGTCAGCTTTGCAGTGTTAATCTGCTGGTAACCTGGTTGGTGCCGAGCCTTTTTGTGTGTCGAGGAAACAAGAAAAAATGTGTTTTTCTTGTTTCCTTGACGGGAGGGAGAGCCCCCTTTTTCTTCTTCTTTTTTTTTTTTTTTTTGCATTTGCGAGTTTATATTTAATTCTGGCTTTTTTTCCTCACAATTGTGATTTTATATTTTGCTTCCATCAGAAATGTGAGATATAAAGCTGCAATTGCGAGTTAAAAATGCCAGTTTTGAGGGAAAAATGACTTTTTTCTCAGAATGTTTGTTTAAATCTGTTTATCTCACAATCTCAATGTATAATAGTATTACTTTATATCACACAACTCTGACTTTATAACTTACAATTGTGATTTTATATCATGCAATTCTGATGGAAAAAGTCTGAATTGTGAGATAAAAAGTCGCTATTATACCTTTTTCATGTTTTATGCATGGCAGAAACTAGCTTCCATAACTCAGGGTCTCCAGAGGGGGCAGGTCCTCAGGAAGGCCTCAAGCTGTGAGTAAACAGCTGTATGTATGATCGCCTGCCGGTCTGGAGCCAGGCACAGACCTCCAGTCCCACTCACTGACCCGTTCGTGTCAGTCACCACTCCTATTAATAGACAAGACCTGCAGCCATACTCTTCTAAATGAAAAACTGTTAGGCATGACCAATGGACCTCCATCAGATCTGTGTTTCATTGTTTGGTAAACCACTGAATCTAGTTTAAAGACTGCAAGAACTGTTAGAAGATAAACTCATTTCCTAACAAAACGTATTTGGACATACAGGTGTGTTTGACATGATCCACTAATGTCTGACAACCAAAAGGTGTCCAAATACTTTGTGAAAAGTTTTATAATGATATATAATTATAATATATATCTGACCGTTCAAAAGTAGCCTACGGGGTCTTTACATTTTTTTTAAATATATTTACAATGATATATAATGAGGATATATATTACCATTCTTTTTTTTTATTTTTTTTATGTCTCTTATGCTTACCAAGGCTGCATTTGATATAAAATATATTTGGATATAATAGATTGTAATTTATGTAATTTCATGTAATTTATTCCTGTGATGGCAAAACTGAGTTTTCAGCATCATTACTCCAGTCCTCAGGGTCACATGATCCTTCAGAAATCATTCATGCTGATTTGGAGTTCAAACATTTCTTATTTCTTACACATAATGTAGCCTATGTTAGCAAATTCATATTTATTTTGAGAAGGACTATACTTCTTGGCTGGCCTTCATGTGGTGATGTGATGAGCAGTGACACACAAGAGTTTGAAATACTCCAGCGCCTCTCCAGAACTGCAGGATGTGGTGGAGATGACCAACCTTTTGATAAGACAAGGGGGAAACATGGCAGGAAATGGGATTTGTTCAGGTTCAGCGCTCCACTTAAAGCTTGCTAGAGGAGAGCACTCACTAGTGTCCCATTAATTGACCATAATTAACACGAAGACCAATGTGAGATATGAAATGGGTTCATGTTGGGGTGACATGGTTGTTCTGGTTTGAAATGGCTTAAAACCACTTACATCCTACATCCACATGGCCCATCCTTTATAGGGGAGGCAGTTGTCAAACCTTTCAACATTTGTTGATTTTTGCATCATGTAATAATCATTGTGTCGGTTTTCGGTCATTTTCCAATAAATATCATTTTAAACAATAATGACAGGGACATGATTTTTGAATTGCACACTTTTAATGTGTTTGACAAGGGGATAGATGAGCAGAAGCACCATATGGGTGGCTGGCAGACTATTTATTAATATTTAATTACATGCCCATTAATGGCAGATTCCTAAAATATGACAGGTGCTCTTTCATATATTACACACACTCATTGATCTATTAAACAATAACATTGTAATACATGCAGTAGGCCTACTAAACCAGAACTGTTAAAATTATTTGTATTTAGGATACTTAGATTAAAAAAAATATTTTAAAAAAAAAAAAAACATGTTAAAAGTCTCTTAGTAGTTAAATCGATTGTTGATGAACTGTGCATATTAGCTGAATGCATTCGAAACAAAAGGTAGCCTACTTTTTTATATTCCGCTGAATAATTATTATGGCAGTGCAACACTGCCATCTATTGGCATGACATGTCTACTCTTACTACACAAATGTATTTTCCCAAATCAATGTATTTACAATGCCAGTAGGTGTCACTCTAACCCCACATTTAATTTATTTGAAATAAACTGTAGGTCTAGCACTGATTTGAATAAAAATCATACATCACACCTTTTTTGCATTATTACATGAGGGATATATGATACAATAATGTACAATGTACAATAACCACAATTATGGTGCCTGGAACCTTAGAATATGGAAACTAGAATATGGAACTTTAGGCACAAAATGTAGTATAGCCTGTGTGATGATTTATCAGTTTTTATGCCTTATGTGTTGAGTGTGAAGCTATGTAAAGCTAATGTAAATTAATAAAAAATTTAAAAAGAATTCTGATCTCGTGAGAGCTACAGTGGAGTTAAAATGACATTCATCTCTATTGCTGCTCTATTTAACAGGAAGACTTGCTTTGTAAATGATGTGTTTCTGGAGGCATAAAGAGCTAAATTACTGTTCAGAGGGATGCCAATTTTGGAAGGGAAGCTGGCAGAGATGGCTGGCACTACCTACGTGATTGAATGCTCAGCATATCAATGACCTCGTTTAAAGCAGAGCTGGAATTCAACGAACAAAGACATCATTGAAATGAGAACAATGTCATCTACCCACTTGGATAACACTTTATTTATTTATTTATTTTTTTAATGTGGATTTTAAGATGAATATATCAAATACAGTCATATCCTGTTTTGATTTTTAGACAAACCCTTGATTTAAAAACTTCGTGGGCAAGCTAAAAATTATGCTTGAATATAACGCATGAATAGAAAGGGGATTTTGCAGTACATCAATATTATTTACCGTTTTCATTAGAAAATGCAGCCTATATAAAAGTAAAACAAAATTACTTTTACTCTATCTTGCCTTTCAAGTTAGGCTACTTTAAAACACGCATTCATTCTTTGCTAACATTTAGCTTCGATTATGATATTCTTATACTAGAGCGTTTCTCTACACATTCTCTACACGTTTCTCTACATTGTTCACAATAAAAACTTTACGTGGTTGTAGAACATAGGGAAAATGATATAGGCCCCAGCGAGGATCGAACTCGCGACCCCTGGTTTACAAGACCAGTGCTCTAACCACTGAGCTATGGAGCCAAGATGTTGTGTGCTAACTGGCTAATAGCTAATAAATATGTGTACAATATGAAGTATCATAACTATGAGAATAGTTAAACATTAATTATAGCAGTACGATAACAACATAATATTTTTCCATGTATTTAATTAAACATCTATATACTTAAATCTAGTATTTACTTTGTTTAGCAAAAGTATTAGAGAAACGGTGTAAAATAAACATTTACTCAAGCAATATTTACAAGCTAGCAACTAGCGTAGAACAGAGGAAAAAATACTGTTTAGAGAAAATATTAAAATAACCAGCAGTAGCCTATCTCTTACAAAAATAAGTATAAAAAACGTCGTGTTTGCCAACAATGAACTTCTCACCGCACCACTAATTACCATATCTACTATCATTTGTAGGCTACAGCCGGTCTATGGCTACAGCGTACGCGCCTACTATAGCTACAACAAACGTATGTCCAAAACATTTTAAGACATTATGCTGATTTAGTTTCTCATGATTTGTGTTTGGTTTAAAATAATCACAAAACTTTATGGTAGGCCATCATTCCAAATGTATTTATTTATGTGACGCATGAATTCAACTTAAGTTACACGTTATGGTGTTATTTATGGGACAACAAACTTTTATTATTTCAGACAATGTAAAACATCCACATGTCTATATGAATTTGAGCATAAAAATCAACATCAAAGTTTTGTTATGAACTTACTAAAATATCCCGTTTTACAGTTTCTCACCCGCCATGGTATATTTCTCAGATCACAACTGAAATTCTCAAACTACTTGCTCAGCCTCCACATCATCTAGCCACTTGTGCACATCTTAAAGCAATTTCTAATAAGTTTGAATGAATTGCCAATGCTTTGATACGTTCATGCAATTGATTATGTAAAACTGTGCTGTTTCCTACATCATGTGATGTTGATCATAATTATAGGCCTACTAGTTCTCTGTTCTCTCATCCCCCGAAGTGCCGAACCATCTTGTTATTTCATCGCATAAGTCATTAAATACAAAATTGTTGAACTAGTTGAACTAAAGAGGATGAATTCAAGAAAAAACTAATCCATATGAATCAGTGGTTTGTAATTAATGACAGAATGTTTGGGTGAACTAACCCTTTAAGTATTTGAGAAATGTACCAGTGTGACTGAGAAAACCGTATTACAGACAATATGTCTTCTCTCTTGCAGTTGGAAAAGATGAGGTATGTGCTACAACTAATAACAAAAAGGTTGTTTCTGAAAATGTTCCAGATTATTTTAGGCCTGAATTTGAATTTCCACATATCACTCCTGCATCTTCGTAGTGAGCACAGTTGTGTGTGCCAATCCCAGCGTGCTGACAATCCAAGAGAGTTTCTTCAGTCCCCTCACACTGCACATCATCCAAAATAATCTTCAGACTCGTCCCTTCCCCAAACTCAGCATGCTTTGCAGCCTTAAGTGCATGGTGGAACCCGAGCTGCCGGCAGACCACTACAGCATTCTTGGTGTTCCAGAGATCATCACAAACGGTCCCCCATTCTCCATTAGCGTATATTTCCACCCTTCCCCGATCCCTCCGACCCTCTTCATCCCCGACTAATCTCACCACTCCGTTCTTGTGCTTGCCCTTCCTGCGTCTACCCTTCCGCTGTCTGGATGTCCTGAGGGGCTTGGATGTAGTTGGGGTCAATGGTGTGGTGGTGATCTGCCCATCCTGCTCATTTAAGATGTCCAGCAGCCCTTGAACCCAGACTTCTGAGCCATAGTCAGGAGGTTCTCCTGCATTTGAGAGTCTGGGATGCTTGGTGGGAACATGGACTCCTATCAATGCTGGAAAAAAGAGTGAATTTATACAAAAATCCTAAAACCTTTTTTATTTTTAATTTTAATTGTGTGTTAATTTCCATTCCTGAAGTCAATGGGGTTGTTTAAATGTGTTTTTGATTAAATGTTTTAAATAAGGTCTATGGTTAACTCAACCTAAAGATATTTTCACGGTTTACTTGACTCAACATAAAACAAATGTTCAAAAAGTGGCTAAATAGGGCTACAAGGGCTTTAAATTAAACATCACACAGAACAAGAAAACTTTTCTACTAGTCTGCTTCCAGAGCCTCATTGTTACTTTACATTGTTTTTACTTCTTACTTTGCATTTAGGGAGGATTGTCATGATGAACAAAACATGTAAGAATCATAAACTTTTGTTGGTTGCTGCCATTTTGAGGGAACCAAGGTGAATTTGGTGCTCTATTGCGGTACTCTATTGCACATTTGGTTAAAGCTACACTGTGTAACTTTTTTAGTTTATTCTTAGCTAAAAACACTTAGTTCTTTCCAAAATATTTCTGCTCATTAATGTATATTTACTTCTTTCAAGTAATAAAGTATTCTCGTAAGTTTATAATATGCCATTGAAAATACATAAGGGTGAGGGGTTTGAATGCTGGTCACCATGTTGGCCCTCCATCTTGAAAGTACATTAGCCAAAGAGGGACATACCCATTAAATCAAACTTCACCTTTCGCGTTTGTAGTTAAAACAGCACTAGGTAACTTTTCAACCTTCATAATATATTTTCAAGACTCTTGTGATAAAACCCATGAAATTATATTCATATGACATGCTGAAACATATGCCACTGACTGTACCTGGGATGAAGACATTTCACACGCGACGCCAGAAGAACAACTGCATGTGATCTCCTCAGTGTTCAGGGTAACTGTTAGTGCTGCACCAACCCGCGGGCCGCTTTTATGAAGTTATTTGGCCCGCCCCGCACCACTGTACATATTTTTACAACCCGCCGCGCACCCGCGACCATTAAATAGACATATGGGGTCCGCCGGGTTATGAGACGACCCACGCATCACTAGTTCAGGGCTATCAGGGCTTGTCGTGTCAACAAATGCACGCGCGATGGCATCCCCTGTTGTAGGATGACAGAGCTTACGACAGTAGTTGAGGACATTATTTTTTCCCAACTGTAGGGGGACCCCGAGAGCAAAAGTTGCTAAGTGCTGCTTTCAAACGAAATCGGAATTGAGAGGAACAGAAACTATTATTCACTGGATGGTCATATACTTTTCACCGCTAGATGGGGGAAAATATCACACAGTGTAGCTTTAAAAGAAGCATTATCGAATGGCAAAAACAGTTTTAGATGTACATTAGATCTCTTTTAAAGGAAGCAAACTTACTTTCCTTTGGCTTGAATGGTATAAGATTGCCCTTAACACGCACTGAAAGGGGCTTATAATGACATTTTCCTGGAGGTGCACGTCTGTAATAAAGCAGGGAGAGCATCTTAAAGTTTTAATGAATATTCTGGGTTCAATACAAGTTGAGATCAACAGCATTAATTTTTTCTATCTCGTCTCTCGGTTTCTTTAACAGAAGCAAAAGTTTAGGTTTTGTGAAACACTTATAATGGAAGCAAACGGGGGGCAATTTCTGGAGGATTTATAAACCAAAATGTGAAGCTTTAAATTTTGTTATTCTGCTAAAACTTGAGTATTATTTGAGCTGCAAACTCTTTCTTTTTCATTTTTTTTAGACGTCATGTTGTCATAGTTGTAAGAGTGGATATAACTTACAAAATAGGTTACTAAATCAATTGACTCACTAAAATCATGCATATTGTTTACATCTAGTGGCCATACTTTTAAAACAGTGAGTATATTTTAACATTAACGAATTGGCCCTATTTACTGTCATTATAAGTGTCTCACTGTAGCCCTGATGTTTGTTTCTTTTTCTTTTTTCTTTTTAAAGAAAGGGAGGGACAAGTTTACTGTAAACCAAATAACTGTAGTACTTTTCCAGTTTTGATTTAATCTACATCAGAGAGAGAGAGAGTAAGAGAGATAGATTACTGAGGCACGTATTGCTGCCAACACAGCATTCTGCGAGTAAAGTCTGATAAGAGGCAACACAAGCTGATCTTTGCACATGCGAGACTACATTATGAGTGATGAAAAAGAATACCTTGAGGGGTCAACAATCTTGTACACAACGCCTGTAGGAGATGTTGCACTTGGTATTTCGGTGGACATGAAATAGAGTTCACCTGGTCACAGAGAACACAAGTTAAGTCACATGAAATATAATGATCAAATTAATATAAAACTCTAAATATGTGTTTGTTTTTGTTATGCATTAGCAACTAATTTATGCAGCATATAGACCCGGTTTCAGAGACAGGGTTTAGATTAAACCAGGATTAGACTTTAGGTTAATTAGGATATTTAAAATATTTATATTTTATAAACACTGGTGTGCATCTTGAGACAAAACAATGTCACTGACATTTTTTAAGACACGTCAGTGCAAGTTGCTTTCAGTTAAAACAGCTCAAACATGCATTTTAGTCTAGGAATAGGCTTAAGCCTTCTCTGTGAATACGGGGGAGAGGTAAAGTGTGTAAAAGGAACATATAGCCTTTCTTGTATACATACCTGCCTCATCCTCTGCAAACGAAATGATGTATGGATAGTAATTGTTGATGAGTCCTGGAAATGAACAAGTCAGACCCACACCCATGCAAATCTCACTGTATTCCCATCTGTGTGTGTTTCTGTTTTCCTTTAAACTCATCAGGCGTCTGGAAATTCACACAGTTCACATTTAAAACAATGTTTGTCATTTAGAAAAAAGTGAGATTACTTATGACCTCAAGTAGTATCACAACAACATACATTACCATTCAAAAGATTTCAGTTTTAATGCTTTAAAAAAAAGTCCAACTCTCACCAAGGTTGCATTCATTTGATCAAAAATACAGTAATATGGAGAATTATCATTACAATATAAAATAACTGTCTTCAGTGTCACATGATCATTCAGAAATCCTTCTAATATGCTGATTTGGTGCTCAATAAACATTTCTTATCATTATTAATGCTGAAAACAGCTGTGCTGCTTAATGTTTGTGGGAAAACATAACATTTTTCAGGATTCTTTGATAGCTACAGTGTAAATACTGCATTCTGCATCAAGGTTGAAACTGCATTTATTTTAAATAGAAATATTTTGTAACATTTTAAATGTCACTTTAATTCACTCTTTCTTTAATTAAAGTATTAATTTCTTTTTTTTTTTTTGCTATTAAAAATGATTACTCACCCACTCATGAAGTCTCCAAATATGTACAAGCCATTTAAATTTGGATTTTCACAGCCTCTGTAAACATATCCACCTGTGACCGATTTACCTATTTTGTGTGGATATGCGTAAATCGGAAGAACATCATCTAGAAGTAAAAGAGCGTAAAAGAACGTAAAAGATTTTTGTGGTTTGAAAAAGACACTGATTCGTCCATCCATCAAATAAAAATGAATTCAAAATTTAAACATAAGAACTTTAAGGACTGTATTCCCACCTAAGGAGCTGTTGGCACAGAGTTTTTTGTCATAACAAGAGAAGCCCTCTTTTGCTCTCCAGCCATAATTCCGGCCCTTCTCCACAATGTTTACTTCCTCATACTTATTCTGGCCCACGTCTCCACAGAAAATCCGTCCTTTTCCTTCCTTGGTGTTCGGATCTCCTCTGTCTACTGAGCATCTCCACATATTCCTCACTCCGTAGGCATACACCTCTGGACGAGCGCTGGGTTCATGTACAAACGGATTGTCCAATGGGATTCTATACAGCGGCCCCCTTTCGTTGTCATCTACATCAATGCGAAGAACCTTTCCCAAAAGGGCAGATCTAGCAGTAACAGATAAGACATGGAAAATTATCATTACCAATCTGTCCTTCTTGTACCTAACTGAATTTAGCTTATTGTACAAAAATATTCAAGTATTATCAGAGTTGAGTCCCAGACTAAACTTACTTGTTCTGTGCATTTCCAAATTTCCCAAAGGGATCTCCTGCCATTCCACCATCCCCGGTGAAGATGTATAAGTATCCGTCATCGGCAAAGAGAAGCTGCCCACCATTGTGATTCGAAGCAGGTTCATCGATCTCTAAAATGATTCTGAGGGGACATAAAGATATGTGGAGTATTGGACAGTCTAAACTCAATTTAAATTATTGAAAGCATACACTCTAAAAAAAGAGGTTCTTTATTGGCATTGATGGTTCCATTAAAAACCTTAAACAACCAATGATCCTTTCCATTGCCGAACAGGTACTTTAAATTGGAAAAAATGTCTTCAGATTATTAAAATATAAATATAATAAAAAGGGGTTATTTTAAGAACTTAGTACAGTATTGTGAAGAACCCAAAATTATTCTTCTATTGCACTGAAATGAAAACCCCATTTTGGAACCTTTATATTTAAGATTGTGTCGGAACCAAATTAGAAAATAATGCATTTAGTCCTGATACACCTAGCAAAAAAAAAGGCTTTTATGACATATTTTGCAACAAAACTTGTCGAAAAAAACCCAGACGAATTTAGCCCCGCCCACAAAATTTTAAGTTGGGCAATTCGGTCTGGACTTGATCCGTTGTGGAGTAGTTATGCCCGAACAGAAACTGTTCAGACAAATCAAATCGTCAGGTCAGGCTTTATACGATGATTGACATATAATGCAACATAATTATCTACGTCACCAAAGAGCGTTTGGGTTAAATTTGTTCTAAACCTAAATGTAGACCTTGTTCCTATATGCATTGACCTTTACTATTTCTCTAAAAAATGACGATTGTGTTAGTAACTCTGTGTATCCTTCAATTATTTTTTACAACCTCGGCAAAGATCGTTTACACTCATCTTCTTCTACTTCTTCCAGCGTGCATGCAGCTGAGATCTGTTGAGTTGTTCATGAACGATTCGTTCTTTTTTTAACTAATCTTAAATATGACTTGGGAACAACGAGTTGTCTCAGAGAGCTATTTGTTCATTTTGTGTTGACCGTGCATGCGCTACAGGCCATCGGTTCTGTACTGGATCTTCTGCACTTAATCTATGGGGCTGTGAGAACGAATGACTCCCGAAGACTCGAGAGGTGAACTAATCAATTCTGTTTCCGGGACTGCATGCATTGATCATACAGGGCTGTCTCGGCCCAGATCAGACACTGTTGACGGGAACTAACGACTCAAACCCAAAAACAGGAGAAGTGTAACATTACTAATCTTTCCAGGGAACAGATGTGAATAAATGTGAACTGACAAAAAAAAAGAACGACTCGGATTCGAAGGGGAGGTGATCTAACAGACTGCATTGCCTGAAGACCCAGCTCAGCAATTAATTAATCATTTTTTTAAAGGGTTATTTCACCCAAAAATTCGAATTATTTAATTAATTACTCACCCTCATGTCGTTGGACACCCGTAAGTCCTTCATTCATCTTCAGAACACAAATTAAGATATTTTTGTTGAAAGCTGATGGCTGAGAAAGGCTTCAGAAAGGCCTCCATTGGCATTCAGTTCCCACTCACAAGACCCATAAAGGCACTAAAGACATCGATAGAAAGTCCATCTCGCTACAGTGGCTGTACAATAATGTTACAATGCGACGAAAATAGTTATTGTGCGCACAAAAATCAAAATAGCGACTTTATCCACCAAGATATTGACGTGAACTCAACGCATGCATGAGAATATGATGCAGATCCGCCGTTCAATACATGACCTGGAAGAGACCTACACGGAAGTTCACATCCGAGACCTACACGGAAGACAATAACTTGGCGGATAAAGTCATTATTTAGATTTTTTTGCACACAATAACTATTTTTGTCACATTGTAACATAATTGTACAGCCACTGTAGTGAGATGGACTTTGTATCGATGTTTTAAGTGCCTTTATGGGTCTTGTGAGTGGGTCAGTGGGAATATACTGAATGCCAATGGACGCCTTTCTGAAGCCTTTCTCAGCCATCAGCTTTCAACTAAAATATCTTCATTTGTGTTCTGAAGATGAACAAAGGTCTTACTGGTGTCCAACGACATGAGGGTGAGAAATTAATTAAATAAATGTCATTTTTCGGTGAACTAACCCTTTAAAGTTTGGCCATGGCAGCATTAGCTTATAATTTATTTTTTATTCCAAATGTGATCAACGTTTGCATAAGTGCTAGATATGTTGGGGAATTTAATATGTGACATTTTAATTATATTATGCTGAAATGAACGAAATAAAGATTTGTTCATTTTGCTGAACGAGATTCAAAGATCCGAGTCCGTAAAATGATCCAAACATCCCACTAATATGCGTCGCTCAACATACTTAATTTACTCCGTTGCTCTGATTGGTTGTGGGTCTATCCAATTTAGGTCTTTCCTGTTTGGTTGAAACATACCCCAATAATCACAACCCAATGGAGCAGTATCAGACTCATATTCTGATTAGAATTGAGTATGACCGTCAGGTTTAAACAATGCTGTGTACTAGGCTAAAGGTGCTCATTGTATGTGCGTACATATGATTGTATAGCCTCATATTCTGGCTAGAATTGTATTGCTACTGAAGTCTGAAACTGCTCTATTGGGCTGTAATTATGGGGCGTGTTTATGCGTGAAATAGTGAAGGTGAATGCATATACAAACAAGCTCTCTGTTTAGGATTCGAACAAATATAATCCAAGCCCCTTTGATGACGTGCATGATTACGTTACTGTTGATCATCTATCCGTCATCGTCTAAAGCCCGTCCTGATGATTTCATTGGTCCGAACAGTTTCTGTTCCGAGATAATTATTCCTCTATGGATCGAGGCCAGACCGAACCGCCCGACCTAAAAATGTTGTGGGCGGGGCTAAGTTCGGCTGGCATTCAGGCTAATGATTGTATATGATGGAGCTGAAAACTCATGAAGAGCTTATTATGTGTAAAGGAGTCAAAACAGCGGCAAGAATGCCTCTGTCACACACACAAATGAAGATCTCCTTTGGAGATACGGTTCTAATGCCTGTACCGAACTGTGATGGCCAACATCACGACTATGATGAGAAAAAAACAGGTATGCGTGAGAATGCTGTCATTTCACGAGTTCACACTTACATATAATTATATAGAGTAAATTTACATTTTTGTGAGCATGTTTGGCGTGCTGTCTGGGAGGAGGGATTGGAGCTTGAAGTTGGCCCGAACCCAGAGTACACCAGAGTAGTAAATTGGTTTTACATGTCTTGTTCCAGGTTGCGTTCATATTTTAATTCAAGGCAGGAGTCAGTTTCGACGTGGCCGGAGACCCATTTTTAAGCAACCTCTGTCCGCTTTTTTTGGTGTGGCAGGGTTCACACTTATGCAAATGGACCGTACTAACAAAGCAATCGCACCAGGGTTCATTTTAATCAAACCAAACATGCCAAGTGTAAAAGGGTGCATGCACACTTGTAGTTTGGTTCGCTTGGACCAGGACTGTGTGAATGCTGTGTGATTGGGATAAATGCGCTCATTGTTTGTCCGTGCGTATGTTCATATTTTTACCAGTTTACCAGTTTACCAGTTCGTGAAGAGCTTATAAAATCTGTAAAGTAGTCAAAACAGCGGCAGGAATCCCTCTGTCACACACACAAACGATCTGTGGCGAGGAGATGCGGTTCTGATGCCTGTACCGAACTGTGATGGGTAACATCGTGACTATGACGAGAAAAAACAGATGTCTTTTTTTGGGTCTCATCTTCCTGTCTTTGGTCCGTGTTGTCATTTATATATCATTCGAACTGCACTGGAGTACTCTTGGAAGCAGACCGAGACCCACATTTTCAGCTGTATCGGTCCGCTTGTTTGGTGCGCACCAGGGTTCGGATGGCAGTGTTCACCTTTATTAAAATGAACCGCACTAACAAAGCTATCGCACCAGGATTTGTGTTAATCGGACCAAACATGCCAAGTGTGAACACATCCTTAAAGTGTTTGGTCAAAGATAAACAGCAGCTCACCTCTCTGAACCATGGTCAACCACATTCATATCCGTAGAAGAGATACGGAACTCACTGACACGGATTCTCTCATCAAAGCCCACCTCAACAGAGTAGTATACATACAGCTTCCCATTGTATTTAAAGTGGGGGTGAAAGGTGAGTCCCAAAAATCCTCTTTCATCACCTTCCCATGGAGATGTCAACACAGCCTTTGTGATGTTTAGAAATGGCATTTCAAGCTTTGATCGATCTGGAAGGTATACCCAGACCAGGCCAACTTGTTCAGCAACGAAAAACCTATGCGTGCCATCATTGGCGTGAACCATGGCAAGAGGATTTCTAAGTCCATTGGCTACCTCTTCCAAACACAGCTGTAAGCAGCCCTCAGAGTCAGCAGCAGTGCGGCCCAGATTTTTGCTCAAGCGTTCATTGCTCAGCAGATGAGGATAGCAGTAATCTGGGTCATCCAGCTCTAGGTACTGACAAAGCCTGCGCTGGTCATGCTCAAGTTCTGGAAAGACGTGGATCGTCAGACAACAAGTTAAGAAAGGATCTGCACTTGGAATGGAACTGAGAGCAATAGTCGGGGCAGAGTCCAGGTATGGTCCGTAAAGGTGTGCTGGGGTCTTCGGCATCAAAAAGATGAGCAGCATACGGAGAGCATTCCTGAAGAACAGAAACAGAGTGGGGGATGTAACTGAATCAGGCCGCCCTCAAGCAATGCATTTGAATAGTCATGTCTGCTTTCCCACATTCAACACTCTGTGAAACCACAACCACTTAAACCTCAACTGTAGTGTTTAGTGGCGCATGCTGCACTGGGGAGAAAAAGCAATCCCTCAAGTTTTTATGTGACCCCTAAGAGTTCAAAACAGGCAGCTATATTTAGTAATATGTTTTCTACTTTGGCATGAATGGTTGGTAGGGTGTTTTGGCTGGTTGCTAGCTATATCGACTTCATTGTCTCGTACGTGTTTACGTTTTTTAAATTTCTTTTATATAGCCTAGGCCTTTTATTGTGCATGTTTATGTTGTTTTGTTTTTAGCCAGAGCTGTTCATTTACATTAATGTGCATATGTCTATTTGAACTGTTCGCTATAGTAGGTTCAGTTAGTTAATATTGGCAAAAAAAGAGATTCCTTTAATGACGTCATTTGGCCCCTCACCAACCAACCGTGTTTTCAAATCATTAGCAATGTCTGCCAGACAGTTGGATATCATATCATCGCGTTTACAATTTATAGCTGCAAATTGCGGTACGTGTTGAGAGGCACACAAACAATGGTTCGAGTATAGGCTACATTTACAAAGCAACTAACTAAACAAAAATATCGTTTCATTATTTGTGCAGTCAACTAAACTTACCTGACAAATCAGATCCTGAACGTACGCGGCACAGTTCGCATATCCATAATAATCGAAGCTTTCCATTATCCCGATAGTATTTTGCCATCAGCTCTTGGTCCCTGGCATAGTTACAGCAGCCGAAGTATTTGTACATCTGGCAGAACTGAAGCTCTTGTTCAGGCTGAAAGGGTGCTTTAAAATCCAAACACTGTGGATGCAGGAACGCAGGTGCGACCCAAAACGCCAACAAATGAAACAAAATAAACGGCGATTTCCATACACGGCCGAGAACATCGCAAAAATACCACATATTGCGCTCAAATCCTGGTGCCCAACTTACAGATACATGGAAGTAAAAGTTATGCAATGGCGAGGATACTCGTGTGTCCTCACTGACTTATGTAGTCGTGCACTTTGCCCTGAATTTAATCATCAACCATTCCCAAACAAATTCACGTCTTATTCACTGCGTAGTGAATCGCAAAGCGGTTGGACCTCTATCATAACCCATCTCCTTGTTTGAGTTACGAGACGCGTCTTACATTCTGAGCAGCTGTGAGACACACACGGGTCCAAACGGCAGTTCTCAGACTGTAATTCATGTCTACCAGTAATGTTGTGCTGCAGTTACCCATAGAAACGATAAAAAATGCTCATTACAAGATGTGTTTAGTTTTTGGTTTAACCCTTTAATAGTTTTATAATGTTAACACATGGCTTTTGCTTAATTATACACAATTATACAAATGTATACAAAAATGCAATTGTTATTTTTTTATTGCAGTTGTAGGCTACTTCAGTGTAATGCAGTTATATTTTTGTAAGGGCAGCATTTGGACTTTATGCTATAATATGAAATATTAATTTCATATGTTTCAAAAGTCCTAATGATGCCCTTACCAAAAAAAAAAAAAAATAAAAAAAAAAAAACAATTCTGAAGTAGGACTGCAGTAAAAAAATAAACATAATAATAATAATAATGGTATATTTGCAGTATAATGAAGTATAGGCCATACAATACAGAACATTGAAGTTCAACAGGAGTAAGATAATACAACTGCAGTAAAATTAACTACAACGGTACACCATTGTAAACCCGGAAATCAGTTAAGAAATTTAAAAATTAAGTAAGCAGAACTTGCAGAATTTTATTTTGTAATCAAACATTTTAATTGCTCTTAACTTGAAATATTCGCGTAAGCTTACATTACATAAAAGCGGTAGCCTACATTTAAAATTAAAAACAAAAAATATTATGTAATAATCTAAAATTTGTAGTGAAACTTGACTAGTTTTAACTAGCTAATTCAATGGGATTATTAACTGCTGAAATTAGGACAGCAGTATAATATATTTAACATATTATTTGTTCTCAAACTAAGCACTTGATGGTAACCCTATAAAAAATATAGCAGAAACTCTTCTAAACTAACATAACAAAACTTTAAACACTTTGTCTTCCTCTTTACATTGATTTTGCTCACAAAAACAAAACAAAAACAAACAAAAAAATGATAATTTATTTTTGGAATCTATCCCTTTTGAGTGAAAACAGATTGTGTATAACAATCTGTGCATGTAACAAAAGTGCGTGTCAGCACATAACGTTGTTATTACATCAAATTAACACTTTAACAATTTTCAAAAAATATTATTGATTATTATCATCATCATCATCATCATCATCATCATCATCCTAACTTTATATAGAACAGAAAGAAAGTCAACATCAACAGAACATAAGTCTTAAAGTTAGGACTTTGAATGTACGGTTGGCTTTGAATGTACGGTTGGCTTTGAATGTACGGAAACTGAACAATAATCTTTGTTCCATCTGTTCTTGCTGTTGTTATGCAATCACATTACCAGTCCTATTTCAAACGCTTGGATCACGTTGTGTTGTTTATTTTATGGCATGTTCTGTTGAAACTGGCTTTGCTTTGTTTGGTGTATCAAAGTCCCTAAGTGTAAAAACTATTGTTGCAAACCTCAGGATTATGTTTATTATCCAGGATACTAATATTTTTGTTCTGTTTTGAGTCAATGTGACCAAAGCAAATATGCATATAGAAAACTATATTAAATCATAGCCTAGTTACAAATGGCAGGATTGCATACTGTATATACAAATTATATATGAAACAGCATGTGAAAATTAGGCCTAATTAATTACTCTTTTTTATTTTATTTGAATGAACTTGAAGTTGCAGTCTTGCTTGTATTGTAACTTGGTGTGTGTGTGAATGACTTTTTAACCCTTGTATTGGAAACATTATGGAAACAAAAATAGCCAGTCATGTGCTATATAATGGCTAATGTACAGCGTTCTTATAGCATGATGGACAGAATCAGACTATATAAGATAGTATTCCGTCAATATTATGTGTTGGAGTCCACATGCAGTTTAGGATATTCATTACAGAGGTTTTTGTTTTTAAGGTTTTCTGCAAACTCTTTGCAATCTCCGAGTCAGTTCCAGCCATTACATTTGTTTATATAAGTTATTATATGTTTGTCTGTTATCATATTGATGCCATGCTACAATTATTGTAAGCAATGTTGAGTCATTTTAGCCCCTAGATGGCGGTGTGTTCACATCACAACCCTAAAGTCCTCGTTCCGTATTGAGATCATTTGATATTCAAATGTTATTGTTCATTCATTTACATTACATGATGTTTTAACATATAAATAGGCAATTTACCGATGTTGCTCTAGTCTTTAATATCTACAGGAATGTTCCTGCTATTCTTCATTGTTTAAATGTAGGTCAGAAATTAGAACGTTATTATTAACGAAATTAAGCCCCATCTGAATGCTCACAGAAAGCTTGGTGGCTATTTTTGGAATATCATTCACATGAAAATTATGAACTGCTTTTGGGAACCGAATTTGACTGATTCCCTATTGGCTGAAACATGCCTACTCTTTTGCTTGTGTTCAACCCTATCATTTGTCATTCACTCATCTCAAGTGGTGTTATCAAGCACAGTGTTATAAACGCTACTACATTGTTGGCTTTATATTAATGTGTTGCTAACATTGGCAAATTGTTCCTTTTTATTTTATTTTATTTTTAGGGTTTAAATTAATTGTATTCTAATGCAATAATGTGTTTCAATAGGATCATGGTCCTGTGAAGCATTTGGGTCTTTGGAGACTGCATTATGTGTTGTTCTAGTGGCAGAGCCCATATCTTACTTTAAACTACATGGGCAATTTGGCTTAAAAGACCCCCCCCCCCCCCCCCCCCACACACACACACACACACACACAAAAAACGTCTTCTTTTTTTCACAGATAGGCATACATTGGTCCTTGCCTTGCATTGGATGTGCTGAGGGACCTGGCAGCCTGATCAGCTTGTGTTGCATTTTCAGATTATGTGAATTAAATCTGGAATCATATCATGACATTCAAAGCTGCTTCCTCCTGGATGAATTGGTGATAATAATATAAAAACCTAAATAAAAGAAAAACTAGCGCTTAATAAAACGATTTGCATAAATCTTAATGGAACAAGGGAATGGACCAATGTTGACGGGATTTGTTTTAATAAAAATAAAATGTGTTAGGTTAAGTTTAAGATTTATTTATATATTTGAACACAAAATATATTAAGTATAGTTTTTTTGTTACTTATTTAAAATTCTTAATTCATAATATGAATAATATGTAAGAATTATTCAATCTGATGGAATAGCCTACATTAATTGAAATTCTTAAAACTTGAAAAAAGGCTGAACAAATTTTGATTGTAGAATTAGCCAGGTCTCTATGTATTCAAACTCAAAAAATTATAATTTTTAAAAACATAGCCTACTGCAGTTACTATACATTGTTATTAATGGTTATTAATTATTGCCAAGATTGTGCCTAACTCATTTAATCGTTCTTTCTTTCTTTCTTTCTTTCTTTCTTTCTTTCTTTCTTTCTTTCTTTCTTTCTTTCTTTCTTTCTTTCTTTCTTTCTTTCTTTCTTTCTTTCTTTCTTTCTTTCTTTCTTTCTTTCTTTCACAAAAGCATATTTAGTGCAGTCTTTGTATGTTATCCCAGTTGTGAATTCCCTTTCCATTCACTCTCATTTATAAAATACACATGATTTATATATAAATATATTCATTTTAACCAATAGAAAGGCTTATGTATTAAGACAAAAACGTGATATTGAATGCAGCTCAAAGCAATTCGACTGTCTGATACGTCAAGCGCCCCCTATAGGACATTAACATTGCAGGCAATGCAGCGCGCGCGTCGCGTACAGCGCTGACGTCACTGAACGCAGAGCTGATCTGAAGCGCAACTACAGGCGCATTTTCTCGCCATTCATCTGCCTCAGCGGCCGGAGAGTCTCATCACTAGGCACAGTGTCAGAGAGAGGGGATTACAGCTCTATTAAAAATGAAATGACGACATAAAAGGAATTTATTTAAAACACGGCTTAGCGTTTACTTATCTTTGGGTCACTTACGTGAGTTTTGTTCGTTACGCGAGTCCTTCTTTCATCTCTCGAATAACTGGATTTAATTTTAAATATGAGTTTTAATATCGCTCGCGACGTTTTCGCGAAGGAATGATTAGAAAACCGTGACCAGATCTCTCGCGTCAGATCACTTTTAACGACAGGAATATGGCAAAAAATATTATAGACGTCCCAAGGGATGATTTAAGTAAGGTGTCCGATGAAGAACTGCTTAAATGCAGCAAAGACGAGCTGCTTAGGAGACTCAGAAAAGTGGATAGTGAAAAGATGAACTTAATGGTGGAACACGGGAACATGATGAAGGACGTCAACCGGAGGTTACAAGTGCATCTTCACGAAATACGGAGCTTGAAGGAGGTCAACCAGAAACTGCAAGAAGACAACCAGGAGCTTAGAGAGCTGTGCTGTTTCTTGGATGATGATAGGCAGAAAGGGAAGAAGCTGTCCAGGGAATGGCAGAGATTTGGCAGGTACACTGCCAGTGTTATGTGGAAGGAGGTTGGCATATTCCAGCAAAAACTGAAAGACCTAGAGACCAACCAGGAGAGTGTGATGAGAGAGAATGTGGAGCTCAAGGAGATCATCCTCATGTTGGACGATGAGAGGAATGGAGCTGGATCCAGGAGCTCCATAGACAGCCAATCCAGTCTGACCAACCTGAATGGAAGTTCTACCATTGTAAGGGATGTTGGAGATGGGAGCAGTACCTCCAGCACGGGCAGTGCTGGAAGCCCTGATCACCACCACAGTCATATTCACAAGCCTTCAGAGGGAAAGATAGTTTCTATCAGAAGGTCTATGGACGATCTATCAACCAACCATCTTCTCAGAAGCATACCGAATGGGCTCAATGGTGAGTTTGGGCTTTTAAATTGAGGGTTTCATGGAACCCTTGAACCCATGTCTCTCCCGAATGTTGGTGTTTTAGCTGCTCCTTTACATGAAGAACATATATTTAATGGAGATTTGATATGCAGACATATGGGTATCATATTGATACAATGAACCTGAAATAGTCTAAAGCATGTAGAAGTGGGTTTTTCTGGGTCCTTTTGGTGCACTTTTAACCGTGAAAATCTTATGCAAAAGTATCCAAATATAGAAAAGGATGCTGCCTCATAATTTTATGCCGATAAGTAAATGTATTTATTGAGACATACATAGGTTTCCAGGTAAACACAGACTACACAGGATCACTGGGACTTATGGCCTCAGGTTTACTTCATGTATGTGACAGTATTAACACGTGGTCAGCAACTTATCCGAACAGGCTGGAGCTACAGATGCTGTTGCACTAATTGCCTGAGCCTGTGAAGTCAGATCTAATGTGGATTTAATGCTGTCTTAGCCTTGTGGCTTTGGGACGTGCTGTCAGGTCTGTCAATAGACCATCAGATACCTCATTCAGAAATCAGACATTTAATTCCTAAAAATGTCTGAGAAACTCTATTGTGGTGGAAAATGATAGGCCCTACACTAGCCTAAGTTTAGGGTAAATAAGAATTTTAAAAGGGTTTGATAGAAGTCGCTTACACTCTCACCATGGCTCACCAAGAAACATTTCTTATGTTATTATCAATGTTGAAAACAATTGTGCTGCTTAGTATTTTTCTGTAAACCATCATTGCTATTTTGATAAATAAAATTCAAAAGAACAGCATTTGAAATAGATGAAGAATAGTCTTATGTAACATTCTAAAGGTCTTTACGGTAAACCTAATCTTTAAACCTAACCCCAAACTTTTGAGCCGTAGCGTATAAATCTCTATATATTTTTTGCAAGTTGTTACAGAGATTTATTGTGATGCAGTGTCTTTAGAGCCTCTAACCTGTGACCCAAGAGGGTGTGTATCTGCTATTACGTTGTGTACTTTATGTGTTTACTTTTGGTTTGCACAGACAGATACCAAATGATCATAGCGTAACATTTGACTCCTTAGTATTAGTTTAGTTCCATCCTTTGATGTGCAATGCACATTTTCCAGTGCAGCTAGTTTTGTTTTATTTGAATGCACAGTTACTTGTATAGTGGTTCCCCTTGTTCCACCATTTATTTCCATAATCCTCTCAGTAAGTTGTACACAGAGGCAATAAGAGCTTTACATTTGTTATTCACGTCGCATTTAGCAATTTTAGCAAATGCTTATTTTTTAAGCAACATAAATGAAGAATGCTACAATGCAATTTAGTTCAAGTTTCAAAATGAAAGGTACAAGCTATGTGCTGGGATTCACTCAGCATGTCTATTCAATCGGTAAGATTCACTTTAGACTAACAGTAGGGTTCTCAACTCATTCCCGCCACTTGACAGGTAATTAATGACAAGCTCACCTTTACTCCGGCATGTAAATGTAGCAGAAAAAATACCTGTTATATTTACTGCTGATAGTGTCAGCTGGAAGCATCTGGCATTGGTGAAGATGTGGCTTTTATGCTTATAGACTCTCAAAAGTGGTATGCGAGTACATTTTTTAAATTATTGTTTTTTATATTCAGTGTTACAGAGCGTCTGATACCCTTTTGCTATTTATTTAATATACCTTTGCATTCTATTGGATGTGATTATACCTTTGCTTGCACTTCTCTTCGTGTGCCGTCACTGGCTAGTGAGCAGTCCAGTGCCATTTGACCTACGCATGCCAGGATGCTTTCATGTGATTGTTCAGTGATCCTTAGTTTGTCTGCTGAGCCACAACTCCGCCTCCAGAACTTCCTCCCATCATGACAGGCCATAGCATCCATGCTGTCAGTCACGTCTATATGGAGTAAAAGTTGTTTAGACAGAAATGAGCCTTTTTGGATTTTCTTTAGAGTCGTAGTACAAATTTATGGATGTTTGTTTCCACCTCAGAGTGAAAAAAAATATCACTATGGAACTATATTTATAGTTGCATGTGAGTTATTTTCCTATTTTAAACTTTATTTCAGTTACCTTTTCATTATTTTATTTTTTTCTGAAGTTAAAACGAGCTTTCATTAGAATTCATTACTTCTACTTTTGAAAAAAAGTCTCTAATTGTGCAAGTGACCAACACAATCTCATGAAAGTGCACCTATAGCACAAATTGTATTTATTGTCACCCTTTGGTGTATTAAATGCTTTGAGTATTAAATGCCATAAAAACTACGTGAAAACTATGTGGACACAAAAAAAATATTTTTTTGCTTATAAATTGCACAATAAATACAATTTGTGCTATAGATATGCACTGTCATATGATTTGAATTAGAGGAAGATTCAATTTAACATATTTTTGAATTAGAGGAAGAAGTTTTTTAACATATTTTTTCCTTTTTTTTAAAAAATAGTGGTATTTACTAAGTTTAAGAGCTACTCAGAACACCTTAGTTAGCAGCCACATAGCAACACCCTGTCCCGACATCATGTGGGCTTATGCATAGACCAGCGTTTTCTTTAGAACATGTTAAGACTATTTTGAAAAAATCCTGTGATCCTTTCCAAACCGTGATGCATTCTCAGAACTGCAGTAGTGTTGTATGTAAGCCTGTGTTCAGTCAGGGAGGGAGATTAGGCTGGCCGGCGTTCTCTTTCCCAGGCCTGACCCCCCGATGAGTTAATCTGAGCCACAGGTTGCATCTCTCCTTGTTTACAAAACTCAAAACAACCAACTTGGACTGCCAACCAACTAGGATAACATTCCTGCTTCCCATTCCACATTGACCAAATGTGAAAGAGTTCCAATTCTTTCTTACGTGGCTTGCATTAAAACGAAAAACAGAATAACTTCTTTAATGCATAGAATCAATCAAAATATGCAAGTTATTTTGTTCCTTCTCAAAATATTTTTTTCTCCTAGTGCTGTATCTGGAATAGCTCCCTTAAAAATGAAAATTCTGTCATCATGTACTCATCCCCTTGTATTGTTCCAAACCTGTCTGATTTTCTTTCTTCTGTGGAAGACAGAAGAATGTTGAAGAATGAAAACAGTTTTGGTTACCATTGACTTGACAAACAAGACAAGACATTACTTTAAAATATCATCTTTTATGTTTTTTGCTCAGAATAGGGATGTCACGGTACCAAAATTCCAGTAGTTGGTACCAATACCATCAAAATATTACGGTACCAATTTCGGTACCACAGCAAAATGCTATTTTAACTATTTTAAAAATGTATCATGTATTATTTATGATGATAATCATTATAAGTAAATAATGCAAAACATTTAAAGGCTGTAGGCTGTTTAAAAGTAGCATTGCTTATTAAAAAAGACAAAGTGAAAAATAATCAACCAGAGGCATAATTATTATCAGTAGAGGCCTATTATTATTACATATAGATGTAGCTAAATCTACTGTAGCCTACAACAGTAGCCTAATATATTGTATTAGTAGTCTAATAAAATTCAATTTCAATTTTTTTTGAACTTTTATTTTGACAGGATGCCGTGAAGAGCTAGAGTATCTGTGTTCCTGATATGACAGTTTTCACAAATGAAACAGTAAACATTTTGGGTTGAAATATCTCTTTAAATGTACTCCCAAATATGTGTGTGTGTGTGTGTGTGTGTGTGTGTGTGTGTGTGTGTGTGTGTGTGTGTGTGTGTGTGTGTGTGTGTGTGTGTGTGTGTGTGTGTGTGTGTGTGTGTGTGCGTGTGTGTAGGTATATATAAAGCTCAAATATAGCTCAGAAAATATAAATATAGCTCAGAATCATTTTATGGTTAAGCCATCCCGAGACCTGCCTTTAAAGTATGTATCTGTCCTTTTGAGGTAAAAATGCTTCTGTCTTTCATGCTTTGAAAAGACTCTGGCCCCCCAGCAAGCCGCCAATGGACTGATAGTTTAGTGGCTGGGGTCGAGATTCTGTTTCAGAGTTCAGATAACACTCCTCCCTGACTCTTCCCACGGATGGAGTGAAAAGGCCTTCAGTTGCCCCCATTCAAGACCCTCCATCAAGCCTTTAGAGCCCTTCTGTGGTACTCAAAGGTACAGATGCCTGGCTTGTCATAAAACAGATCCCAATTTACGAGTGAAGCTTTCGGTGTGGGGGTCACCCCTTTGAAAAAAAGCCCCTTGTTTTCTTGCGTTTGATTGAACCTGAATTGGATTAAAAAGCATTGTTTTATTATTCATGGCAATGCATTCTAAATTCCGTTCACGGTTCTTTACCAATGATGGGAATTCCCTCAAGTAATCTGTGAGATAATTGAATTGTTCTCCTGGGAATGCCAAATATAGGACAACATGGCTGCACCTTTTAATTCCCCATGCCAATTCTTGTTTAGTCATGCTTTACCTAAGAGTAAAGATCAAAGCAATGTTAGTTAAGTTGAGTGACTCTGCAAGTGTGTGTCCTGGTTGAGGCCGTCTTGTGCTGTTGGTGCAAGGCATTGTTCTTTTAAAAACAAACAGTGTTGGAGTGAACCTCCCCGACTGCTCAGACTTGTCAGAGGAGGGGGTCTTTGGTTCTGCTGAATCTGAAGTTTACCGTGTTATTGCTTGTTCCCTGCCGCTCGTCTTTGCCTCATAAAGAAAATAATAATCTTATGAAGCATGCAAAGTCCCTGTGAGGCGGTTTTGCCAGAGCAAGCTTTAAATGGGCCTGTAATTGGGCTGTCCCACTTCAGTCTGCTGACATTTACAAAATGGTCTCCTGGGACCAGCAACTCTGAAGTGCTAGTAATGATTATGGCTGAGAGGAAAATGGTGTTTAGTTTTGTGTTTTAAAGAAAAATTATTAGTTCATTTTTACATTATTACATGCCTGGTTTCACAGACAAGGCTTAAAGGTGCACTGTCAGAAAAAAAAGGTACATTTCTGTCACTGGGGCGGTACCCTAAGGTACAAAACCAAAAAAGGTACTAATATGTACCTTTAAGGTTCTACTATGTACCTTTAAGGTACTAATTTGCACTCTTAAAGTACTGATATGTACCTTTTAAGGTACTGATATGTACCATTTGGGGGTGAGTAAGGTACAAAGATGTACCTTTTCAATTTTGGTACCACCCCAGTGACAGCACTGTACCTTTTTTTCTGAGAGTGTGCTGTATGTTTTTGACTTTACTAAAGCATAATGCTGCGTTCACACCGCACGCGAATGACACGATTCGAGTGATTTACATGTTAAGTCAATGCAGAGACGCGAATAGGCATTCTGCGGCGCGATTCGCGCGAATGACACGGCAAGGATCACGCGAATTGAGCGTTTTGAAAGCGTGAATCGCTTAAGTTGAAAAATCGGAACTTTGGCGGATATTCGTGCCGCGTTAACCAACACTCTCAGAAAAAATGGTTCAGTGCTGTCACTGGGGTGGTACCCTAAGGTACAAAAGTGAAAAGGTACATCTTTGTACCTTACTCACCCCTAAATGGTACATATTAGTACCTCATAAAGGTACATATCAGTCCTTTAAGTATGCGTTTTTGTACCTTAAAGGTACATAGTGGAACCTTAAAGGTACGTATTAGTAACTTTCTGGTTTTGTACCTTAGGGTAGGGCTGGGCGATATGGAGCAAAAAATATATCTCGATATATTTTGCTATATCTCGATATACGATATATATCTCGATATTTTTACAGGAAAAATAACCCCCTAAAAACTACAGCAAAAAAAAAAAAAAAGCCAAATACCAAAAAACTTTTTTTTAAAAAAATTGAAGTACAAAGAGGTAGTCAATTGCTTTTGCGACATTTAAAAAAAAAACTCCCTGATTACATAAATAATAATAATTTAACTGTAAAAGAAAATAAATAATATTGTCTTCTTTTCATTTATTTCATGCTTTCAAAAGATGAATCAAAGACTCCCTTTTTTACAGTTAAAGTAAACAGTAAGCATTTTGCAGAAAGATGGGGGCATGACTGAGATATAAATAAACTGTTTGTCATAACACCACTTCCTGTTAAATTTGTATCAAAATTCAAACAGTGATGTTTGTCATGAGTTTGACAAAATTCAAACTCATCATGCAGATCATGTAGGCTACACATGAGCTGAATTTCACTTCTTTTCCAGTTACAGAACGAAATATGAATGTCAGAAGGTAGGCTATATGATAATATGATACAGTACAACTTACAGAAGAGCACCGCGTGTCTCAGGACACTCGGGATGTCGCGTTTTTCCCTCTTGGTTAAAACGTGAATAGACCTATTCATCATAATCCCGTGATAAAGCTGACAAAATAATAATAGTAATGATATTGCAATACTTTTTAAATGTTTTCAAATGATATGCGATCATTTTGACATTTTAACCGAAAACTATGCGATCAGTTAGACACAGATCATAAACTGGCATGATTGCGACCGCGTCTCGCACCAATAGTGTCAATCACCTGACTGTGGGTGAAACGTGCGATTTGAACTATGATGAACATTAATGTTTCTTTATGAATTTTAGCAAGCAGTTGTGTTAGAAGGAAAACATGGTCTCTAAACTGAGTCCTGAACAACGTACGCGCTTGTCAACATGATAACTAATCCTCACCTGGTTGTGGAAGCAGCCGTGTTCAATGAGACAACACGCGAGGGGAGGGGGAACAAAGCAAGAGGCGGGAGGCGCGCGAGGCTTCGAGAGCACAACACAGAGAAGGCAAACAAACAAAGTGGCCGAATCAGAATTAAATATAAACAATATATCGATATATACGATATGTCCAAATCCATATCGAGCTGAAAAAATATCTCGATATATTTTAAATATCGAGATATCGCCCACCCCTACCTTAGGGTACCGCCCCAGTGACAGAAATGTACCTTTTTTTCTGACAGTGAATGAGGAGCCTGCTTACTGCTGTCATGTGGTGAAGTGACGGATGGGAAACCCATAGGGGAAACCCCGAGGCCAGAGTAATTTAAAAATACTACTATATCGTGTCACAAAATGACACGATACAGTAGTTTTTTAATAGTTTTTCAGGCGAGAATGTAGTTGTTTAAAGCTCAAATATGCGATTTATTTATTAAGAGAGCTCCTATTTGAAAATTTGATCTGCCGTTTTCGGAGGTGTGAGACCCAGGCGATCACCGGAGCTCAGCGCTCATCAACCCCGGTGAGAGCAGCCTTAACTCGGCTAGTCCTTCTGCTGACTGCCGCTGCCTGGCAGAACCCCCTCCCATGACGCGAATTCGCGTCTGTTGTGTAGTGAATGTCACACGCGAATGAAGCGAAATTCACGCGCGAATGAAACGAATGGATTCAAAATGTTCACGCGTACAACTTCGCTCGAATAGCGCGATTTATTCACGTCATTCGCGTGCGGTGTGAACGCAGCATAAGAATAATATATTTGCAGACATTTAGGAAACATGCTCACATACTTATTTCTCTAAAAAAACAAAACAATTTATTTTTTGGTGTAAAACACAGCATATTTCTCACATGTAAGCCAGCAAACAAACCAAATGCCTCAGCACCCATCTAAAAATCTCTATGAATGGGAGCATGTTAAATCAACTCATAAATCAACTCATCAACTTATAGTGTATGAGTCTCCTCGCCTTCCGTTGTCAACTGCGCTAGTTCCTGTTGCATGTCCACAGACATGAGCATCGAGTCTGAAGCGGAGGGGGCGGGGGGGAAACCCTCTCCAATATTTTGAATTTAAACTGCAGTATTCATTTCAACTGCTAGCTGTCAATCTTACATACTGCACCTTTAAGCTAGTCCAAGACTAAAATGCATGTTTGAGGTGTCTTAAATGAAAGCAACTTGCACTGACATATATTAAAAAATATCAGTGCCATTGTTTTGTCTCAAGCTGCACACCAGTAATGTACATTGAGTAAGACATACTTATGTAAAGGAGTTTTTTATGCAATGTTTTGTGGTCACTGTTGTGGTGTGATTCATATTTATCATCTTGATGGGTTTTATAGCTCGGAGTTGTGCTATGATAAAGATCAGAAACCATGATCATGAAACTTTGACCATGTCTAAGTGTGAATTAGAAGGAAGAAAAAGTGCAAAATAGCCTTCTTTCCTCTCACAGAACCTCTTTACATGTGTATAATCCTCTCTATAAACTCCTTAATCAGATTCTAAAATGTATGAATATATTTACACCTAACTTCCTGCATCACTTAAGTCTTTAGAAAATTGCCAATTTTTAAAGCTGTTCCTGAAAAAAACGTCTGCTTGGAATAGGGAGTATTTGAATAATCTTTTACAGAATTACCATTCAGGAAAGACAGAAGTCCATTAATGGAGAGAGCATTTTTTCTCAATAGCTTCATTGTGTTTCTACAGTAGTTTACGTAAATTTGAACATGGTGTGTCAAGGTGAATCATAGACTTGGCGTCAATTAGGTCAAGAGACATATAAGAACGAATAACTTTTAATGTAGTTCACATAATTTTGGTGTGAAGCATCTTGATGCCATATTTAAATAACACTTTCAGTCTGTTTCTCACATAAAGGTATCATGTCTTCAGAAATCTTGGAATATAGTTTATGAATCATGTTTACTACTTTTATGTTACTTTAATGGTGCTATATATATATATTTAGATTTTTTTAAACTTGGCATTTTAATTTACTTTTTAAATATATGGACAAAAGAAATGGAGACATCCTGTAAAATATATCCTTTTGTGTACAGCAGAAGAGTGATCTAAATATTAAAGTAGATTTTTGGTGTTTTTCCATAATGCTTTTGAAGGTTTAGCTTTTGTGCCCATCCTATGTATGCTGTGTGATTTAAAAAAATGAAGCATCCCAAGTGAGTGTTCTTTTCTGAGATATTTCCACTTGTGCGTATTGAAACAGTTGACTGTCCGGAGTTACTACATTCCGTGACAACAATAGTGGAAGTTTCACATTGTTACTGAGTGAATACTGCTGAAGGGGCAGAGGGGGGTGGAGGGGGTGTCAGGGTTTAACTGTTGAATTCTGTTGTATTCTGATGCGCAGAAAGTAGAAAAGCCGTCATCTGTAGTCAGTGAACTGGTTAACCCTGTCAGAGGGTTGAACAGATGTAAGGTAATGAAGTCACTACTGAATAAATACATTTACACATGCCTACATGAGCCTGAAATTTCTGCCCACCGAAGCAGAAAGAACGTCCATATTGAATTAATTAACCAGTCATATAAAATGTTTTAGTTTTGAATAGCTGCTACCTCTGTTCCTTCTCTTTTTGCTCTCCATCCATTTCATATCCCCTCCTCTCTTTTACCGTGTGGAAAATATGAAGGCAGTAGATGGAAAATAGGGTCACAGGGTGGGTGGCAGTACTGGGTAAGTGGTGAGTGCCATAGCAACAGTAATTATCAGCTGGTTGATTGATCATGTAGAGCAAGATAGGGTCGGCACTGTTTGTATTCCGAGATAGTGGGTCAGGAGACTGGAGGGCACTTCGGATGAGATGATTGAGAGTAGGTATGTTTGGATTTCTTGACCACACAAAGGGGATACTGTCAGTATGTGACATTTGTGGAGGATTTTGGGTCTATTTTCTCATATTTAATGGATTTAAAAGGGATATTTTCACAAATAAAATGTTGCCCTCAATGTCACCAGCTCAATACTCAGGCTGCTCTTTTACAACAAAACCTTGTGTTGACCAGTTGGCTGTCAAGCTTCAAAAAAGAATGAAACTTAAAGCTGTCATATGATGTTGTTTTTATATTTTATATTTGATTATAAACATGCTTTAAAGTTAAAAAAAAAACACATGATTTTTTAAATAATGGACATTATTGCATATATAATGGACCTCTATTCCCAGTCTGTCTGAAATGCGCTGATTTCTACGAAGCCCCTTCTTCCAGCTCAGAATGCTCTGATTGGCCAGATGACCCAGTGCGTTGTGATTGGCTAAACACCTTAAGCGTGTTTATGCGTGTGTTTAAGCGTGTAGGAAATGTAATGCCTCTAACCATAATAATCAGCTTCAGCTTTCAAGGCTTTAAACAATTGTAAAAACACAGTTAATAATGTCATCAGTTGCAGCGGCAATAGCCCGGAGCTATGCCGAGTTCGCATCCCGAGTTTGAATCCTGGCTTTGTCGACTTTTCCTGATTCCATCCCCCTCTCCATCTCCAAGTTTGCGTCCTGTCATCTTTATAATTAAGGCAAATTGAAAAAAAAGGATTTATTTTTTTAAAGATGCTGGTTTTACCATATCAGTTCAAGCCCAAAATGCTGATGATCAAGCCAATCGACTTTGCAAGCACAACATGAGAAGAACGTTTCACAGTGGGGCTGAAACTGACAGTTTTTTTAAATCGATGAATCTAACATCTATCCGATGAATTGAATAGTCTAACGATTATTCTCCTCAACCCATGGCCATGTCCTTAAAACCTTGAAGTTTGACCATGATTGACAGAGCATTATTAAATCAATAAGTCCAATTTCCACACTTTAGATCGGGCTTCATATTTTTGTAACTACCCGAGTCTAAGCTGCCATCATTGGGGAACATAAACAGTGCAACGCATGCATTTAAATTGATTAATTTACTTAATTGATTATGTCAATATGTTGTTCAAGCCCTATTTTACAGTGGTAACTAGTCTTTGTATATAGCCGGCATTATACTTTCCCAGGTTCAGGAAGCACTACAATTTACTGCCTACAATTCAAGCCATGTCTGTTTTCTTTGTGTATGCCTTTGGATGGGCATTATGCTGATATTTCAGATTGTGACGTAGACATTTGAGCAAGTAATATCCAGACTTTGATCAAGGCATTTTTTTAAGGCATTTTTCATAAGTAGATTAAGGGTGTTTTCACACTAGCACTTTTGGCGTGCACCAGGGTTCAATTGACGGCAGGTTAAGTAATAAAAAATAATATTCCAATCAATCGCAGATGAGAGATAAATCATTGTGTTTGTCTGATAAAGACATTTTGCGAGCCCTGTGAGACAATCATTCAAAACACGTTGACGCTTTCAAAACAATCCCTCCCTCATGTGAACTGACAGGGGAGCAGAAGCTCATTAAATATGCAGATCTTATCCAATCCTAGCCGTGGGCTTTTACTTCCAGGTCTTCAGTGCGGCACGCCCATAAAAAAAATAATAATAAAAAAAAACAGCGTTCTGGAGAGAGCATCATAACTAGGGTAGAATTAAGAAAGATTACTTATTCTTTATGATGTTTTATAATGTAAAAAACACACAAACGTCATTAGTTGACCTCAGACAACAGTATAAAAACACACACACGCACGCACGCACGCACACACACACACACACACACACACACACACACACACACACACACACACACACAAAGTTCATGACCCCTTTAAAATGACACTGGATCATCATTAACTTTTAGATGCATAAACCCAAAGAGAAACAATACTGTGCTGTCAATAGAATAAAATACTTATGATTTATTTCATCATTTCCAGTCTTTATAAACCATTAAATGTTTTTAATTGAACTACAGTTAATACATTTTTTAGCTATATTATTATATATTATATTTGTATTTACATTTTGTACATTTCAGTTTTTCTTTGACTTGCTGTATTCTAGAATATCTAGAAAACAGTATTGTTATTTGAACATGTTTTATTTAATATTAATATTTTATTTGTATGTTTGTTTTTTTCTTTCCATTTTTAACACTGTTTTTCTCTGGCACACTCGTTTGAAAATCCCTGCTCTTAGGTACAAGTACTATTATTAGTGCACATTTCTTTAGTGAACTTTCTCTGCAATAGCTCAGAATGCATGTGAATTGATGCTCTTTTAATGGGACCACTTTTCCATGGCAGCTCTGAAACGGCTCAGTGTTTTTTCCAGAGAGCAGCCTGGGTCCTAAAGTTGATGTCAAATGGAAGGTCAGATTTCAGCTCCATTGCACTGATCTTGTTGACTCAGGTTCCTTGTCTTGGCATGCTACCTCTGGAGGAAACTAGCCAAGCATGAGTGAATCCGGTTGGATGAGTCTTTTATTGCTAAATTATTTTTCTTTGGATAATGGTCTGCCAATAATTTGATATTTCAATGACTTATGTGAGTTTTCTTCCAGCACACACATCTATTTTGTATGTATCATTGAATTATGAAGGATTGCAGTTTTATTAGTTGTGCTTGCGGCCCATTCATTTTTGACATTCATTAACTATTTACTTTGTGCAGAAAAGACAATTTTTAACTTTATAGTTTCTTTCCACACTCATATCCTTTGTGTCTGTTTTAATATCAAAATCTGTTGCTTTTCTTCGCTAATACTTTATATCATGTATGTGTACAGTTGATATCCAGACCATTGCAGAGCACATAGCCAGTTTTGAACCGCATTGAAGGTGTTTGGATGGATCTTTATTGTCCTTCTATGCTGTCCTCTAGGTGGGGGGGAGTGGGGCTGGCGAACCCCTGCCTCTGTCTAGAGGGGGTGTGAGGTTGTGTGCCGTCGGTTCGCTTGAGCCATCTGTCCGACAGTATTGTTTAACACACAAAGGGGAAAGAGCCCTTCAAAGACCACTAAGTGAATAGAGCCATAACGTCATTCTGCTTGAGCATGAGAGCGTCTTCTAGTCCTGGAGCATCTCTGTTTCCTGTTCTTTACTTCCTGCCCCATTCCTACTTTATTTTTTATTCCAATCAAGCGCTTGCTATTCACTATCTAAACTGTTCTCAACTCCTCGCCGATGCAAGACCTTTCCTTCCGCTCTTCTTTTAAGGCAAACTTGTAAGAACATGAAGTCGGGTGACAGTGTATTTGCTCTAGGAAGATATTTCAATGGTATGTTTATGAATTGTGGAATAGGTTTAATGTCGTTGTTAGGCAGCAAGTGAAGCGAATCAGTATTCAATACTTGATTTCCTGGCTTTTGTGAGTCACAAAGTCATGCACTTCACATTAGCACTGCATTTCTGGAACTGCTGCGAACACTTAATAGTGTAAGCATTATTCCATAAAACTACATTTGTACTTTTTTGAAGTGGTGCTTGACTGTGCAAAACTTGATTGGGTGTTGTAGGTTGTTGCCACGGTGTTCTGGGTGGTTTTTAGGAAGCCAGTGTTGTTATTTTTAACTAGAACGAAAACTAAATAATTATGAAATAATAAATGAAAATTAGAAAGGTTGCCTTGGCAGTTAACTGAAAGAAAAAAAGTTTACATTGGGAAACATGAGGAAAAGTGATGAAACTTGCTGCCTTAAAACTATTAGGTAAATAAACTTCATGTGTACGGTAATTGAAAAAATGAAGTTATATGAACTTGACAATTCCACATAACTTAATTGACTTAATTAAATGGCAACAGGTTTCCTCACTTTTTTAAGTTGTGATCACAGTTGAAGGAATATAATTAGGCTAATTAGAAATAAAAAATATATTATGCTAAAACAAATCACTAAACCTAATCTTAATGCTAATTATTAATTAATATTGATTAAAATATTAATATGTACTGCAATTAGATAATATAATACTATTTAGTAAGATTTTTTTTCTTTCCAATTTAGAAGATGGATGGTTGGATGGTACTACCATATGTTTTGTTGTTTCTGAAATGTCAACCCCAGGCAAAAAATCGGATCACTTAGAAAAGTCAGTGAGTCACACTATTAAAGGTATGCTTGATAGGACGAATTACTTTGTAAAATACTGTGGGTGCATTTCAATCAGCTTGTCAGGGCATTGATCAGTGAGTCGGCCATTTTAAGGGCTGTCTCAATTGCAGAATCCTACCAGTGCACTGACAACTCCACTCCCTAAAAAGTCCCACAATGCACTGTGAAAACCAGGGAGCATAGATGCCCACAAAGTTCCCTTTACAGAAGTTCTGGAGAATGATACATAAATCAAGTGAGCCAATTTTTACATAATAACACGTATTATATTTCAGACATACATCGCTAGTAAACATAATCTAGCTAACATTTATCATTTATTTAAGGTTGAAATGTTGCATTAAACAAGCAAAGTATACTATATATCGTAATGTATTTTAAATAACATTAAGATATCGATTCTGCTGTTCAGAAATACCAGGAGTGATTTAGAGAGTTGCATTGTCATGTCGCTGGAAAATAGTCATCAGTGTACCAATGTGTAGTGAGCCAGCGTCTTTACTGTCATTATCCTTGCCTGAAATCATGTACAAGATACACTGATTCATGACCTCGGAAGCTATAAGGAGCTGATTGAAACGCACCCTGTGTGTTTTCGGTGCCCTCAAACTGTCAGGTCTGTCTTCTGAGATCTCTTTGAAGCTGTGCCAGGTGAGGTGTATTTTGGAAATCACTGTCTTCAGCACACCTGTCCACGAGGAACCTTTAACAAATGCTGATTTCCTTCCACTGAACACGATCCAACAGAGTTAAAATAGCGTGAGTTTTATAAAGAATCTCCAGTGGCGGAGTGACTGTATTTTCTCACTTGCCAGTTTGAATTACATCTCATAATCTTTAGGGAGAAACTTCACACTTCATTGGAGGAAAAATAGCACATGTATACATTGCCTGTATGACATACCTGACATGTCATTGTTACAAGTTTTTATTGTGGGCAGTAGTACATAAACATGTCACTCTTGCCACAGTAAAGGTTTAATGGATTTTTTTACAAGGGATAGATTATCCAAAAATGAAAATTACTCCATAATTTACTCACCCTCAAGCCATCCTAGGTGTATGACATTCTTCTTTCAGACAAATACAATCTGAGTTATAGTAAAAAATGTTCTGGCTTAATAATGGAAGTGTGTGTGTGTGTGTGTGTGTGTGTGTGTGTGTGTGTGTGTGTGTGTGTGTGTGTGTGTGTGTGTGTGTGTGTGTGTGTGTGTGTGTGTGTGTGTGTGTGGCGGGGGGCTTTAATAAAGGCCTCCTGAAGCAAAGCGAACCGATGGGTTTTTGTAAGAAAAATATCCATATATAAAACTTTTTAGGGTAAAATATCTAGCTTCCGCCAGACCGCCTTCCATATTCAACTTACGCAGAAAGCGTAACGCCCCTCGCAGTTCAAAATGCTTAAGCTGCAGCTGACATCATACGTCTTTTTTCATAAAGAGACATCACACGTCTTTGAACATGGAAGGTGGTCTGGTGGAAGTTAGATATTTTACTTTATAAAGTGTTAAATATGGATACTTTTACAAATGCATCGCCTCACATCAGAAGGCCTTTATTAACACCCCAGAGCCGTGTGGATTACTTTTATAATGGAAGGATGCACTTTTTTGGTCTTCAAATTTTCCCATTCACTGCCATTATAATGCTTGGATTATCTAAGAGATTTTTTAATATAACGCCGATTGTATTCGTCTGAAAGAAGATATATACACCGAGTCATATACACCGGATGGCTTGAGGGTGATTAAATCATCGGCTAATTTTCATTTTTGGGCAAACTATCCCTTTAAAGTCTCTCATTGACCAATTAAATATAGTTTAAAACTCACTAATCTTTATTTCTTTGTGTCGAATGCACTTTTTACATGACCCGCTCACTTTTAGAGATGCAGCTTAAAGGTCTCTCAAATCATTCCTCTACCTATTTAGTATGCAGTTGGAAGAGTGCGGGTGAATTTTTAAAACACCCACCCTACTTCCAATGCTTGAAACGCTTACTGGCATACAAGTTAAATGGAATAGTGTTTTGTAATAGCGTTTTGAGATTCCACCTTCATTATGGGTGTGATCTGTTTGCCCCGATAATCATGTGATTACTCAGTATAAGATGTGCAATCAAACAGTGAGTCATGTGTACAGCAAGTAGATCACACACGAAACTGAGTGTTTCCCTGTAAAATAATATTTGAATAAGAAAATACCAGAATAATGCCGTTTTCTAGTACGAGCTGCGCTGCAGTCTATGCATGCTGAATTCATGTGTGTGTGGAGAAGAGCAGAGAGAGAGAGTGAAAGAAGGAAAGAGAAAGCTCATTTGGCAGAGGCTGGAGGTGTAATACTAAAGCACTGGCAGGCCCTTTAGTCAAACGCTAGGGCTTGTTGCTAGGATACATTCTTATCAATACCTTGGTATGCCGTCTATCTTCCCCACACGTTTCTCAGAGCTGCGCTGCGCCACTTGCTTATTCACTGCTCTATTTTTGAATCAAGCCAAGTCTGCAGCAAGCTGGGAGACCCCAAAACCCCTGTGTTAACTTTTATTTGTTGATGAGACGGCCCCATGCATTCTGAAGAAAAATAACTCTGTTCCTTTGTGCTTGAATTATAAAATGTGTCATTATTAAAAAAATTTCGGAATACATTTTTCCTAAAAAAAAAACAGTTTTTAGTCCCTATTAATGCATTCATAAGATATTTTTCCACTTTCTTTTTATCAATGTATCTAGAGCAGGAAGAAAACATGGATTCTGTGAATCACTGTTAGTTGGATTGAACTTTATTCATGTCTGCATACTTTCAGAGGGCGTGTGCTCAGTCATTTCAGTGTTAAGACGGTTCTTTTGTCACGTGTAATGCGTCCGGACAGTAGCAGATGATAAATGGTTATCCTTCATTATAATGGAAAGCACTGCACATATTGCATAGTTGTATTCAAACAAATGGGTTCTTTTATCTTTCTTCTTTTGTACGACGATGGGCAAAACAAATGAGAACAATGCATTAGTTTCTGTGAGCAGAGAGTTGATGATTTACAGTATACCACACAACTCCTCTGGGAATACTGCTGTACTGTATGTGCATAGTGTGCAAAACTTCTGCATGCATGGAATACTGGATGAAGTATTACGTGTCGAAATGTGCATCCAATAATGTACAATTACACAGTGCACTATGCTCAGCTTAACATTGAATTTTGAGAGAGAAATGAATCAGAAATGATATAAATTTCATTAAGTGAACTGCATTTTTATTGTTATTTTTTAATTCAAAATTGTATTTTACTTTTTATGATAACTAGACATCACTAGAGATCTATCAATGTTTACCAATACAAATTATTTTAATGCCTGCTATGCAGTTTTTAATAAAACATTATTTTTTGTTGTTGCATTTTTTCAAGTATTTGTATTAGTATATACTTTATTTTTTTAAAGAACTGATAAGCACCATAAAAAAATGTGAATATTTTTACTAAAATATCCATTAAAGCAATTATCCCGCTAATGTTTTCAGAACTTACCCAACGATCTGACTAACTCTCAAAGTTATTAAAGGATTAGTTCACAAAAGTATATTCATTTTTATTTTTGGGACGGAAATGACAGGTCGTTTCGCTCGATAAGACCCTATTCCTCAGCTGGGATTGCGCAGGGCATTGATTTGGACCTTTCAACCAGTTGGTTGCAATTAAAAAACATTATGTGAAGAAAAATCCTGGAATGTTTTCCTCAAAAAACAGAATTTCTTTTCGAAAGAAGAAAGAAAGATGCAAATATCTTGGATTAGATGAGGGGTGAATAAATCCTGGTGTTCTGGTGTTTAATTCTCAAAATGTTAGCAAAAAAAGATAATGTTATGGGAAAATGTTAAATGAACAGTCAAACAATCCCATAACATTAAAATTAAATGTTTCCTTAATGTTTGCATTACCAAGACAACATTTTAACACATTGAAAAATCTGAATGTTTCAAATGTTCAGAGAACATTTGGAAATGACATTTCACAACTTAATGGGAACATTCTTAGAACATATTTGTACCTTTTTAGCTGGGTATAAATTGTCTCTTGTAACCTAGCACTGGTATTTTATAACGTTTGTTGTTGCATACTGTACTGTTCCACATTATATTTTTAAAGGGGCTGTAAGTTAGGCTGTAAGCAGTGCATTCAGATTGCATTCTAAGCATAGTCGTCTCCATTCACATACAGTCATGGTAAGTGAGGTGTCAGCAGATCCTCAGAGTCTGTCTGGAGACATGCTCTGCTTTTCCTTTACCGGCATTGAGTGCTTTACTCCCTGGTGTTGTTTCAAAGCCTGTAGATAAGCGATAAAATAACCATATGACCAGATAAGCTTGTAATATGGCAATGCCGTAGGCACATTTATTGCTGTGTATTTTCCAAAGTCCCTCGCAAAACTCGTGATGACAATTACCTGGCAGTAAACACAAACTGTGCAATCATTCTTCACCAAGAGAACACAGCGTGAGTCACTATTATGAGTTCAATAAACAAAAAGATGACCCCTGGGCAATTTACACCTCTTTAAAAAGACAAACATCGAGTTCAAAATGAAGAGAGAGGGCAATAGAGCAGGGAGAGACAGGGACATTTAGTGGGAGAGAGAGCATATGCCCCTCTGCTAATCTACAGATTTCAGCTGTAAGATGATTACAGCTTTCAGAGCCTGCTTGAAAAAACGCAGTGGGCAAAATGGCTATAGTCCATCCTAAAAGATTTAGTAACTGTGCATTTAAAGAGAATTCTGCCCCCGGCAGAGTAAAACTCATTAATTAGACACTCGGCACAGCAGTGGGTTGTTCCGCAGCAGCACAGGGTCAAACAGCAAAGGAATCTTTAAAAAGCTGTTTTTATTATTTCTTGCCTAAATTGTGTTGCTTGCTGTTATTCAGCTGCTTTTCTAATGGACTGTGTAGATTGATTTGCATTTTCGAACAGTGGGATGTATAAAATAGTGCATTCAAATATGAAAAATATGTCATTATTTACCCAGCCGTATGCTGTTTTTATGCAGCTATTTCCTACACTGTAAAACATTTTGGTTGTTTTTTGTTGGTTTAACTTAAAAAACTAAGTTTAACTAGTTTAAACTGAGTTTATTGAAAAAAAAATTTTTAGTTGATACAATGAAGGAAATTTGTTTAATAAATAGAAACTCAAAATATTATTGTATCTGAACCACATAAAAAAAAAAGATAAATCTAACACTATTTGGCATGTTTCACTGCATCATCAGAAAACACACACACACACAATTACCAAATATGCTTACAAAATCTTTTAATAATATTTTAATAAAGGTAATAATTGTATTAACTCAAAATTTTAAGGCAACCAGGTAACTTATTTTCTAAATAATTTTTTACAGTGTATATAACAGCATTTTGTTATGACCAAAAAGCACTATTTAGGCATTTGGAAAGAATTGTGTGCTTTAAATGTAAAGTTTGTTTTGCACAAATTATATCTATATCTACTATATCGACTTATTTATATACTTAAAGCGAAATCAAAGAACATACTAATATGATGTGATTTCAAACAAAATCAGGCCTAAATGAAGTTTGTTTTGGGTGTTTGAATCAGTTTTCCAAAGCCATCTTTCCGGAAAAGTTTGCTCTGGCTGATAAAATCGGGAGACCATATTTTGATTGGCCCGGCAATGAGATAAACGAAGTTTACTCAAAGATGCCTTATTTAGTTCAATAAGTCTTCTGATGAAACAATTATAAATGAATCATGTTATTATTATATTTAATACGGTAGCTGTTTGATTTTAAGCTATCTTAGATAAAGTGATATAAATAAACATGGCCTGACTTTACTGGAGTGCCGTAGAGCTCGTGCAAACATCCACATTTTCTTATGCTTTATTAAAATGCTTGCTTTGTTCTAAGTTTTGCTGTTATTGAGAGGAAAGCATGCAGTACATATTTACATGCGGCGACGGATGTTCGATAACAGTACCGCTGGTCATGTATTTTGAACTTCGTTTTACCCCTACATGAACAACGGAAAAGAACATTGCAGTGGGTATATCGGGGGCCTTCAGAAGAGACTCATCTATTCGTCCCACATTATGAGGGAACAAATAGTGCCAATGTCTGGACTGAGGGAATTGTCTTGTCATGTGTAAAGGCCAAAAAGGCCAACAGAAAAAACGACATAAAGGTGTGAAACGACTATTAAAATTAGTAAATAATGGCAGACTTGTCATTTTTGCATGAACTATCCCAGTAAAGGCCCCGATATACTTCAAGTGAAATCAAAGAACGAACTGATATGACGTAATTTCAAACAAAATCAGGCCTAAATGAAGTTTAAAAACTGAGCTTAAGAACTGTAATATAATATTTTGGTCACAATACTGAATTTTTTCACCCACTTTATCTTATTCACATCACAAGTCTGATCAAATCTCCTCAATAAGCTGTATGATTTGCGGTGTAATTAATGTCTGTATATATATATATATATATATATATATATATATATATATATATATATATATATATATATATATATATATATATATATATATATATATAATATTTAGAATTGAAAGTTTGTTCAAATGGACAGTTTTCAATGTAGTCAAAAGATTCACTCAGTGTTCATTAAGAATGCGTGGGTGGTCACTGCTGCATTCTGGGTCTCTTAGGCATCAAGCGATGTGTCTTGCACATGCAGGTTGTGGTGTGGTTGACAGGGCAGTGTGCATCATGTTTGTGTAAGTGGCGGGGGGCACGACTGACTCTCGTCCTTGCCGCCTTATTACACCCCTGCGTTCATCGCCGCAGACTAGGGATGCGCGATATACCGGTACTGGAATAATACCGGTATATATTTTATTTAAAACGGTACGATATCATGATTTGGCACATTTCGGTATATGCTGCTTTTCCGAAGTTCACCGCTAGATGGCAGCGCGCTACCCCAACTGACCCGAAACAACCGGCTAATGTGACAACAACATAGACGGACAAAATGGATAAAGCAGTTGAATCTCACTCAAGATGCCCAAAACGAATGAATAAAGAGAGGAGTAGAAGTGACATTTGTAATGACTTTGCTTATAAAACTGATGAAGAACCATCAAACCTAGCCAAGAAGCATCTGTCACTATCCTGACTTTAAGACTTCTGAAGAGATCGACAGGTCAGTGGATCATTCAAACCATCTCATTTAGACATTTTTGTTTTTTTAACACTGATCAACGCACACACACAGCCTAACATAAGATCAAATATCACAATCTCCAGCGTTCGTTTCAACCAATGACATTTAGATCTCATTATATTTGCACGCATACTATTGCACTGTTTACATTCGCGTTAGACACCGCCGACTGTGTTTATGTGAATACTCACTAAAGACGGACATTTGTACATAATTCTGTGTATTTGACTGTTTAAGGAAACTTAATGTGTAATGTGCGAGCGTGACTAAGTGACAGGCGTGTGTGTGTGTGTGTGTGTGTGTGTGTCGTTGTTATAAGCTCATGTCTCCTGTAACTGTTATTACGAAATGCTATAAAATCTCTTGCGTGTTCAAATGATTTCCGTTCTCCATCCCGAGACGAGCGTGAAATGTTGAATCGGATTATGCAGATTGCTTTAGTGTAGTGCGATGTCTTTTGAAACCAGAAGCAATTTGCTAATTTTGAGAGATTTTTGCTGAAATTATTTCTCACAAGAAAGTTTTCAAATGACTGATTTGATGTGATAAGCTTCGCTGATTAATTTACTAATAAACATTTGTGGTAATTTCCCACTTTATAAACTCAAAACTTGCATAATTGTTCTCATTCGCGTGCAATATACCCGCGCTAATATCAGACCTTGTGGTATCGATTTAATATCGGTACTTCGGTATTAGATTGTGGTACCGTACCGAAGCCAAAATTGTGGTATCGAGCCATCCCTACCGCAGACAGAGATTGATAGTGACAGTGGCGTTGCTGCACGAGTCTGCGTGCACAAGGGCACATGCACGCTCTTCCTCTCTTTCTCTTCACGTTCTTCCTCTTGCTGTCTCCTTCTCTCATTCTTTTTCTTTTCCTCCCCCATCTTTTCTCCGCCTCTGGCTGTTTAGGCTGCGGACCCTATTGAGGATACAGGAAAAGCATTTGTTGACATTCAAATAACACCCGTGGGCCACGTCTTGTGAGCACACACTCCGTCACTGACACATGCTGCGCTCCGCAGCACATGAAGCCTTCTGGTGTTTCCTTGAACATGATATATGTCATTACATGATAGTTCATATTTGTGGCTTAACACAGCGGCATTGTTTTGAAGAATGTTTGTGTGAATGAAGACAATATGAATGAAACACAAGGGTTTAAGATGAATAAGACTTTTCTTATAGTTTACTTTTCCCATCTGTCATTTGCTTCTTTCTGGAATTGTCTTAATAGTTATATGCAACCTGAAATCTGACTTCAGACTTTCAGATTTACTATTCAAAATCTACTCATTGGTAATTTTACAAGGACGAAGACTTTGCGCTGTTCTAAAACATAATAATGTAAACCATAGCGAGCAAGGCAGCTCACTAACCGAAAAGAAACCTTACAAGATTAATAGCGGCCCTCGTGAGAAGCAAAGAATTGATACATTGATAGAAGCTTATGTTAGGATGGTGCTAAGTTAATTCTGCGACTTATTACTACAGTATGCGCATTGTTGTAGATCTGTTCACAAATTAAACCATCGTTTCTTTTCAAAAGATTTGGATTTGGATTAGACCACTTGATTGGTTATTTTTATGATGCCTTTATGACATTTTTTGGGATCTTTTAAGTTTTAGAGGAATTGCAGAAAATCTCTCAAATAAAAAATCTTTATTTGTGTTTGGAAGTTAAATGAAACAACAACAGGGTGTGATTAAAAATGTATTTATTTATTTTTTTTTTGGGGGGGGGGGGTGAATTATACCCATTAACCTATACAGTAAGTTGAGGCTTGGATAAAACAATTCTGTATCGCGGATCTTATTGCTTACATCAACGATACATATCGTCACATTTTTATATCGCTATATCTCGTTTAACGATGTTAATTTTTGTTTTGATTACTAAAAATGAAAATACACAAGTCACACAAATATCGGGTAAATATTTTGAATAATATTTAAAGGTGCACTGTGTAGTTTTCTATAGTAAAATATCCAAAAACCACCGGGCCAGTGTTACATATTTTGTTCAGCTGAGTTCTTACAATATCTCAAAATGTTTCCAACTATTTGTAAATTGTAAGAAAATTGCTATTTTAACCAAGGAGGAACGTCTGAGGGAGTCGCCTGTCAATTGCGTCATATCTGCGTTACCCTCGGTTTCTGGTTTTGTTTTGCAGAAATGCTTTACTCTTACTGCAGTGTGCAACAAGTGACACTAAGCGAATGCACAGAGTAACGTCATAACATCATTTTAAACACACTTAAATGTATCTAAAAGGATAAACAGAGCTGCATTACCTCATACTCATGATGTAGTGCAGCTTTAAAATAATATTTTTACATGTTAAATAATGTTTTTTTGTAAATGTAAATAAAACAAACAAAATTATTTTCTGTCATGACTCTTGGAGAGTTTAGCATGGAAATGGATATGACAAATGTTATTAGGTTTGGTCTTGGTGGAATAAATCTGCTACTCTGCAGTTATTTTTATTGTTGCTGCTGCTGCAGAGCAAGTACAGCACTTGCTACTGCAAATATACATGACACGCTGCTGTGAGCAAGTAAGACATGCTGCTGCTGTACAATAAAGCACAGGGGACGCCAACTGGCGGACTCCGGTCCGGATCCGGACCGAGAGATGCATCCATCAGGGCCGCGAAGCCTTTTGACGTAATTAAAAAACTAAATGCCAAATGCGAATTAAAAAATAAATTAATAAATTAATAATCACATTTATATCAGGCAGCTCAGTAGAACCGTTTTTTCCTATGTTGCCACAGTTGCGTTGACAGTTAAAGGGGTCGCACACCAAATGCACACATACAAAAAGTTCTCTCTGAATCGACTTCTGACAGTTTTGAATTGACTTCTGACAGAAGAACTGCACGATGGGTGTATCTTGTAGCACAGGGTAAAATAAGTATGTACATGGATGATTTGAGGGAAATATAATATAAATTTTATAAACCGTGCAGCTCGTGGCGTGTCCGTTTTTATTTCGGCTCCCATGTTAACGGGTGAGTTTGCACACCGTTCCGTCTTTAAGTTCAACTCAGCTCAGCCTTTTGAAATGTTATTTGAGGTTATTTACGTTTTTCTGGATTTAAAAGAATAGTTGAAATTAAGAGATACAATGTTTCTTGCATTTTTTTCATTTTTCCAACACTGGTGGCACTTTATTTTTACCTGTTTGTGTTTCTGGATAATATTGCTAATGATTTTTTTATCAGTGCAATTTGAAGCACAGAGAGAGCAGTGCTGAAGATAGCCTACATTTAGTTAGGTAGAGACTATACATGTGAATGAACATAAAATTATGCTATGAGATTTCTGTTTTGTTTGTGTTCATTGATTGTTACTGTTTATGTCAGTTCAGCAGAAAAAGCACTTTAGTTGTAGCAGTAGCCATGTCTGACAAAAAAATGATGAATGAAAAAATGCCTTCATCATTTTTTGTCAGATATGGTTGAATTAGATATTTTGTACCAATGCAACTTAAACAGAACAACCTCAAAATGAGATACTTTTATTAAAGGATTACTTATTGCTTTAACGATATGAAAAAACATGTTTATCTATATGAGAACATACTATATTTTGTTCAATAAAGACACTTTTTTAATCTACACGTATTTCTTTAGTCTGGCAAAAAGACAGCAATTCATGTTTTAGGTATATAATTGTCCAGACCTCGGCCAGTGAGGAAGGTTTATTTACTGGACCCCAAGCAATTTTAGTTGAAGACCCCTGATATTGCATATATGAATTACTCATAGGAGCTCTATACAGGCGGATCTAGCCAGCTGGGGAAGGTGGAGGGTTTCTGAAAGTGTACTTCATAGCAAATGCTGACCGAGTATTTGAAGGTTGAGCACGCAAGCTTATTGGCTACTGATACAGTAGAAAGTGAAACCAATCAGCTAGAGAATGATATGATTGACTTAAGGACCTATCAGCCTGCACCATCTAGAATTTTTTTGTAAATTCAAAAAAACTTTGTATTTACAGAAAATATACAATTTATATACAAAATTATGTTTTGTAATGTTTTTTAAAGCCACTTTCACTCACCATTTATTTACTGAATTTGTCTGCATTCATTTGATCAAAAATACAGTAAAAAACGTTTGTATTGTGAAATATTATTATAAATGTTACTTTCAGAACGGTTTTTATCCAGCTGGTGAACGATACAAAATAAACAGCGGCAGGTAAGCACGAGCTTAAAATAAACAGAAACAATATTATCTGTAGATGTGGACGCTAATATAGTTATCTTATATTTTGCTGTGAACAGGTCTTTAGTCCAGATTTCAGTGTCTCATGATCCTTCAGGAATCATTCTAATATGCTGATTTAGTCTTGAAGAAAAAATGTATTTATTAAAAAAAAGTAAGCTATAAAAGTTTGACTATCTTTGATGATTAAAGCCCTCCCCCTCCCCCCACCATTACCACCACCACCACGCACACACACACACACACACACATATACACACTCAGCTCGTTGTAGCTTGCAATACCTCCTGGGAGGATGATGCTGCTTTAGAATTTCCCCAAAATAAGGAGCAAACCTATAAAGCCTTGGAATTTTTTTTTGTTTTTTTTTGTGCAAATTATTTAAAAAGCAGGAAAATGACAGTCTGCGTGAAAAGTTATATAATATTTGTTTGGTGAGTGAGTGAGTGAGTGAGTGAGTGAGTGATACGATGTACTTTGACGTTAGTATTAGTCTGGACATGCCTTTACTGTGCATTTAAGGCCCTTTCGTTTCATTGCTGTCATGTCAGAAGGCTCTCTGTATTTTCCCTGACAGCAGTGCTGAAGACGTGCCCACGGGGCCAGGACAGGAGCCTGTTTCGTAACACAGTTAATGAGTGAAATCAGCACATCTCATGATTGTTAATGTGTCCCTGCTGAGCTTGCGCAATCTGAACTGGATACCTGCGCCAAAGCTTCCTGCCTCTGCCTCTCTGTGCCAAGGTTGTTTTACAGGATGCAGACTGTTTAATTCTATACTTGTCATTAGCGATTGCTCTGAAGAGGGAGTCGGCTTTGACTTTGCTGTAATTTGGCCAGCCTCATTGATGAGGGGAAGGCTATATTTTCTATTCTAAGCTCTTTGAGCAGTATTTTTGCAGAGTCTTCATTTATGGTGGGAACATTTCTGATGGAGTGGACATGAGTCAGTGGTAGTTTATAGGACCTGCAGGGACACCGTATCTCTTAATAACACTGAGCTGTTGTCTAGTCACAGTAAGGAATGTGAGATACCAAGATTATGTTGTGTAACTGATTCTAAGATGTCTGTAAACTGTTAGATTGTTATTTTAGGGAGCATACAAATCAGCCCCTAAAAGCTTATTTGTGTTTATTTATTTACATAATTTAAAAAGGGTTAATACCATGTATCGGTAAATAAAACAGAATTAATATATATATATATATATATATATACTTTGATATGTTTGATAGCTTTGTTAATCAAAATTGTTAATCAATATACATGGTTTCACATTTTTATGCAATTCAATTTGTACAAACCCGATTCCAAAAAAGTTGGGACACTGTACAAATTGTGAATAAAAACAGAAGTTTCAAATTTCAATATTTTATTCAGATTCAGAATACAAATAGATGACATAACAAATGTTTAAACTTAGAAAATGTATAATTTTAAGGGGGAAATTGTTGATTTTAAATTTCATGGCATCAACACATCTCAAAAAAGTTGGAACAAGTTCATGTTTACCCCTGTGTGGCATCGTCTCTTCTTTTTATAACAGTCTGCAAACGTCTCAGGACTGAGGAGACAAGTTGCTCAAGTTTAGAAATAGGAATGTTGTCCCATTCTTGTCTAATACAGGATTCTTGTCCTTGTCCTCTTTATTCCCGATTACATGGCATCTAAGGTTTTCCAGTTTTCTAAAAAGAACTTCAAATTTTGAAACGTCTGACTACAGAACAGTTTTTTCACTTTGCCACAGTCCCTTTTTAAATGAGCCTTGGCCCAGAGAAAACGCCTGCGCTTCTAGATCTGAATGTTTAGATATGGCTTCTTTTTTGACCTATAGAGTTTTAGCCAGCAACGGCGAATGGCGCAGTGGATTGTGTTCACCGACAATGTTTTCTGGAAGTATTCATGAGCCCATGTTGTGATTTCTATTACAGTAGCATTCCTGTATGTGATGCAGTGCCGTCTAAGGGCTAAGGGCCTGAAGCTCACGGTCATCCATAATGGTTTTCCGGCCTTGACCCTTACGCACAGAGATTTTTCCAGATTCTCTGAATCTTTGGATGACATTATGCACTCTAGATGATGATAACTTTAAACTCTTTGCAATTTTTCTCTGAGAAACTCCTTTCTGATATTGGTCCACTATTTTTCACCGCAGCATTTGGTGAATTGGTGATCCTCTGCCCATCTTGACTTCTTAGAGTCACTGCTACTCTGAGAGGCTTTTTTTATACCCAATCATGTTGCCAATTGACCTAATAAGTTGCAAATTTGTCTTCCAGTTGTTCCTTATTATGTACATTTAACTTTTCCGGCCTCTTATTGCTACCTGTTCTAACTTTTTTGGAATGTGTAGCTCTCATGAAATCCAAAATGAGCCAATATTTGACATGGCATGTCAAAATGTCTTACTTTCAACTTTTGATATGTTATCTATATTCTATTGTGAATAAAATATTACGTTTATGAGATGTAAATTATTGCATTCCTTTTTTCACAAATTGTACAGCGTCCCAATTTTTTTGGAATTGGGTTTGTACAATTTACCTATTTTTGCTTTTCTGCTTTTGTGTTACACACTTTGTGCAATAACTATATATCGATGTTAGAACATTATTTTTGTCCTCATAATTACATCAAATCATCTTTTTATGTGTTATTGCGTATTTAGCAATCTTTAGCAACATGCGAAACTTACCCATGAACTGTAGCAATCGTTACCTGAGAAACATATTTAGTTCCTGGTGACTCTTGCTAGAGGGGATCGATGTTCTAGTTGCGGGGTGGACAGTATCCAGGTCCCTTTGAATATCAACCCGCTTCAGGTTTCATGGGGAAATGCTTAACACCAGCGAGACGTACCAGAGTGGTGTGGAACAATGCCTCACTGTTTGGCTAGCCCCACTTCCACATCTTGCAGTAATTGAAATCATTCCTGGGCCTCCATCCTACCAAAGCTTATTTCCCTGTGCTGCTTGGGGACTTGTACACCGCAGAAGGTGGGAGGGGTGTAGAGTTGTTTTTGTAGAGTGTTACTTTATGTATGAATCGAATGTGGGGTCAACTGGAAAAGCTAATGAGCGTTTTATTAATTCCAGCCGTCAACCTGCCTGGGTGGCTGTGTTCAAATCAAGAACTGCAAAAGTTGGCACTAAAAACACTTCGTCCACACCCATACTGTAATATTTTCAATGTTTCCAGACATCACAAGACTAAGATTACATAACTTATGTAACCAATGTGTGCACAGAGATCAAAGTCCTTGCGGAGTTTTCCACCTCTGTAGTCCATTCGGTCAATGCATTGCATGCTAATGTCTATCTAGTCTTTTTTTTTTCTTAGTTTTTTCTTTTTTTTTTCTCCTTTTGTCAGTAATGGCAATATTGTAATGCTCATTCTGTAGAAACTCTTATGAGAATGGGTTTGGTGCTACAAATCTGCAGAATGGAGGTTACTACAGTATCAACAACTGTTTTAGTCACTCTTTGTTTCATTTTTGGGACTTTTTGCCTTTTATTTTGATAGGAAAGTTGAGTGTAGATAGGAAAGTAAGGCCAAGAGAGGGGAAATGAGATTAGGACACAACTAACCTCCCATGACTCACTGGATCTTACATGTCCTGAGCCACATCTGTGACTGTTTTTTGTCACATTTATTGATATTTATAGTTGAGAGAGAACAGGAAATTGTGGATAAAAGTTGGGGCCAGATTCACAGATTTCACATTGCCCATGTGAGCATAACTGCTACCCACTAATCCATAACGTTTTTTTCACTTTAATATGACACTAGCAGAAACCCATGCCATGTCCAGGGTTATTAAAATTTCAGTTTGGGTTTATATTTTAGACCTATCGGATAGATTTCACGGGAAATTGCGTACATACGTCACTCACCTGTGCTTGTCTCGTCATATTACAATTGCAAGTTTCAAACAGAGATTGGCGACAAAGAGGCAAAACTTACTAGCCTGGTCCTACCAGACTCTCGTACATTTAATTTGTACAGAGAATCTGGCCACTCTCCATTGACAAGCGTTAACTTCCTTGAAGGTGGGTACGCTGGATCTGCCATAACCAATCACTAACGTTTGGTCGTGAAGTCATTACAAACCATCAATGTCACCGTTCTCAGCCACTCCCTCTTTTCACTGATTGGACCGGTTATAATTTGATCAGAGAAAACCAGAGACTATACCTCAATCCCATACGGAGGAGAATTTGAGCGGGAGTACATAGGATGGCGGAGCCAGGCTAAAAACTTTTGGACTGCAGCTTTAAATTATGAAAATGTGTTTTATTTTTGTTTTTTCCCAGTTATGTTGGGGTTTCACACTTGGCAAGTTTGGTTAGATTAAAACAAACTCTGGTGCGATTGCTCTGTTAGTTTAGTTCATTTAAATAAGTTTGAACATCATCTGAACCTTGATGCGCACAAAAACAAGCGGACAGAGACCCATCTTGTCAGGGGGTTATTTTGACTCCTTTACACATTTTATAAACTATTCAAGAGTTCTCTCTGCTAAAATACCACCATATGTACCAACATACAATGAGCACATTTAGCTTAGCACACATCATTGTTTTGGATGTTCAGTAAGCTACGTCTCAGATATATGTCATAAAAGCTGCCCAATCAGATTGTGACCTTATCCTTATTCCTTTTGTTTTGTAGCTTTAGGTTTAGTTTTTTTATGTCCAGATCAAATTAATCAAGAGAGCTGAACTAAAAGTGTAAACACACCCTTATTTTGAGTTTGCAAAAAAAAAAAAAAAATCCCTTTTTTTGGTGGTTAGTGTTATTAGCGAAATTAACTTTTCGCTAATAACACTAACCACACCTCAACCAGATAGACGTCGACAGAAGGAGTAAAAACATGGCTCTGCAAGTGGGTCACTACTAAGACATGATCAAATAAGACAGAGGGAGACTTTCTCTGAGGCTATTCCACATCACAGCGTCTCTCCAATTAAGTCAAGCGCACCCCGAGATGTTGCCAGCACGATAGCAGATATATCTGGCATTACCGCGAACACGTGTTTCACTCCGTTTCTGTAAAGACACAGTAGGACAGCTTGTTAGAGTTGAATGTTAAGTTGTGTGCTCTGTTGGAAAGCCTACAGCGCTTTTGCGGATGGAGGAGAGGGTTGTGCGGCTGAGAATGTCTAATTTAGCCGAGATCACTAGAGGTGGCCAATGCTCTCACAAACGTCCCTGTGTCACTTACTAACATTAAATGATAACCTGGAGCCGTGTATTTTTATCCTTTTTGAATGTGAGTACAGGTGTTTAAAGGCCCACTGAAGTGCCTTGAAACTTGCAGCATTATACAATGTGTTGACGTAATTTCCAATCAAACAGGAAGAAAGGGTAGGACATATCAAACAGCTCCTCCCCTTTTTTAAAATAGCCAATAGTGTTTAGTTTATATCACAGCTCGGCTAGTGCCAATGAGATCAGTAAAGCTGCAGTTTGCTCCCAACCTCTAACCATTTCTCCTCCTAACCTCCTCCATATAGCTTTAAAATATAGCATTCTGTGCAGAATTCAAATGGGTCAGATATGTTTTCTTTTATGCGCCGACTCGCGCATATGATCCGCTCTGTGCTATCATGTTTCTGGACTGGAACCCCAATGGAAAGCATATTTACACTGTCTGAATGTGCCATTTACCATGTAGAAAATAGTAACTGTGTGAACAAGTTCCTGCATCTATTTATAATGTAGGAGGCGGGACACTTAAGATTCTAGAGAGCTTTTGATTGGACAGAAAATCTGATTAGAAGGTGCAGTGCAGAGTGATGTCATTAAAATCATTTATCGATATTGGTGGAAGTTTTAAATGTGAATATTGTCATTGCTCACTGAGCACAATAGCTTATAGATAACAGTAAGGCTAACATATTCATACTAAAAGCCAAAAAACTTTATTTATATGAGTGCGAGATGGAGAGGAGCGCTGAGGTAAAACCCTGCCCTCTGTTCAATATTCCATTTCACTTGGAAATACATTACAGCACTGAAGAATACTCACTCGCTATTTCTGGTTCAGTGGGACTTTAAAGGAAGATTCCACTTTTTGTGAAAATAGGCTCATTTTCCAACTCCCCTAGAGTTAAACAGTTGTGTTTCACCGTTTTTTAAATCCATTCAGCCGATCTCCGGATCTGGTGGTAGCACTTATAGCATAGCTTAGCATAATTCATTGAATCTGATTAGACCGTTAGCATCTTGCTCAAAAATGACCAAAGAGTTTCTATATTTTTCCTATTTAAAACTGGACTCTCCTGTAGTTACATCGTGTACTACAGCGTTTCTCAAAGTGTGGGGCGCGCCCCACTGGTGGGGAATAGAGACATGACAGGTGGGGCGCGACAAACGGGGGGAAATGTGTTAATTTTTTGTGCCCATCTCTATTAACCTTTTAAGCGGTCCCACATAGGATTTTTATTTCTATGCCCCTGAGAGTAAGGACCCACATATGGGATTTAGAATGTTCAGTGACTTGACATAACTGCCAGATTCAAATGGTGGGACACTTCAGATCGCACTGAGCCAGATGCTGACGCGCTCAGCTCTTGACATACATCATGCAGTGTTTTCAACCACATACTGTTTATTTTAGGTTTAATTTAATAGGTAACATTTAAATACACAAGTACTAGTAAAACAATACATTTAGAGTTTGTAGAATACATACTGGTGTCTATGGAAGCAGCAATAACAATACATTCAAAAAAATTGGCCGACATGTTTTATTCATATCAGATACACATAGTGTAAGTGTAAACTATAAAGTTAGCTCGATTCTTCTCCCAGTTCACCGGTCACTTACTTATTCCAGGAGAAGCTGATGAATATACGTGCTGTAAATCTGATTGACAGGACTCGGACCTGCGGTTGCATTTTTTTATAAACGGTTCAAATGTGGCAACGCCCATCTCACATTAAAAAATCAAGATCATTTATTTTTAAATGGCAAAACACACCCACAATTGGATTATTAGATAGTTGATGACATGGTAAGCAAGTTTGTCAGTATTTTGAATAAAAAACACATAATAAAAACACGTAATAAAAGCGATACATCTAGCGCTATTTTGGTTGTGGTGAGTCACGTGATAAACATGACGCGTTGCCATAGACACATTGAGGCGAAACGTTCTAAAATAACATTGCCTTAAAAAACACTCACACTGGGAGTCAAATGGGCTAAAATATTTTGACTGTTCACATGAAAGGTTTAAATGTGATGTTAATAAAATAAATGTTAACAGGCAAACTTAAAGGCTAGATATTTACCATTTTGTTGGGGTGATTGGGGACAGGTTCCCTACCTCCAAAGTGGGGAATGGCAGAAACAGTTTGAGAAACACTGGTGTAATCGTGTACTAAGATGGCTAGGAACTATACTCTCCACTTTTTATTTTCAAAAAAGTGGAGTGTTCCTTTAAATTTCTTTTATAATCCTTTAATGTCAACAATTGAAAATACTTGTACAATTTACCATTAATCCTCTCACCAATAATGGTTGTATAATCTGGGCGTATACCTATACATTTCCCAACAAAACATTATGGAGGGGTGTAGAAAACAGTTTTTCTCGCATGTTCAAAGAGTTCCTGCTGCATTTCAGCCCCTGCGGAGATAAAAGACACTCTGGCTGTGAATGGAGCGGGAGGGAGTGTAGCCTTCCGCTTCGTCTTTCTCCGGTCACGTCAGAGGAGGGTCGAGGTGGGGGTTATGTACGTGGCAGAACCGGTCAGGCTTTGTAGACAGCCTCCCTAATCAGCTTGGCTGTGCATCAGGTGATCAGATGTACTGTAGTTAGATTAAAGGGTCACAAGGATTGGCAAAGAGGATTAACGAAGAAGGACCTCTGCCTAGCGTTGCGTTTCTGGTGAGTCCACAACCATGTGTCCATCCCATCTGAGCTATTTAAGTTAAATTACCTTTCAAATCGTCATCTTCAAGCATGTATTGTTGTCAGAAATAAGATATGAATGGAAAACAAACATTGATTCGTTCTGGGCTCATTAAGTGTTCATCATATACTGTAATCAAGTCAGAGGCAGCAGTGACACCTGCTGGAGATCATCAATTTTATTGTGATGAACCATGAAAATGGTGTGGGAATGACTGATTGGAGAATGAGGATTAGGCATGTTTTATTAGTTTTGGGCTCAAAGGGCACAGGAGAGGAACCTTTGAATCTTATTTCAAAGGGCCGGGGCGGCCCATCCTTGACTGATGCTGTTAACATCTTTCTGATGTTTCGGGGGTATTAGAGTGATTCTGTGGGCAGAAACATGTTTTAAATGTTTTTAAAAGAATTGTCTTATGCTCACCAAGGCTGAATTCATTTGACTTTGACGGTAAACTAAATTTTTACAATTTAAAAACAACTGTTTTCCATTTCAATATACTTTAAAATGTAATTTATTCCTGTAATGTATGTGTGTGTGTGTGTGTGTGTGTGTGTGTGTGTGCGTGCTTGTGTACGTGAATGTATACATGCTCTTAAACAGCTAATCTCTTCTTCAGACTTCGCTCCTGAATGGTGCAAATGCATGGCACCATATCACCCTCATGATGTCTGTCATCTGGCATTTGTAGAAAAAAAACAAAAAACAGGAACTGCATTGTTGACATCATATTATGTAATTACAGAAAGCAGGAAATACCATTATGTTTTAAAGAGGCCATATTATGCCCATTTAAAAAAAAAAATCTTGATTTTGTCTTTTGACTCTACTAAAATAGGTTCCCTTATCGAGGGAACTTCCCACTGCGTCGAAACGCTTTGGGGATGCTCCCTAAGCATCAGCGAATCTGAAGCCTGAATAAACACTAGTCCAATCCGATTGGTCGTGCGTGATGACGTCATTGTGACGGCGTACCCGGAAGTATAAAAGGGGAGCCGGCGCATAATGGCGGCAGTTATTGCTCTTCAGCATAGCGCTCTCTGTTTGGTCTGTCTATTTACTGTTGTCTGTCCAGTTGCGAGTGTGTGTGTGAGTGACTTTATAGTAAAAGTATGGAAGAAAGAAAGAGTGGATTTAGACAGTGTGTGCATCCGTGTCCCCGCTTCATCTCGGGATCGGATACACACCTGTTATGTGTGCAGTGTCTGGGTGTGCAGCACGCTCGGGCGGCTCTCGAGGGAGCCGCCTGTGAGCACTGTGAGCGGCTGACACTCAGGCTGCTCCGCTCTAGGCTGGCCGTGTTCGATGAGACCGGCCAGCCTCGTGAGCCCCATGGTTCTGGACCCGCGGTCGCTGAGGCGTCGCGGCGTCGCAGATCATGGGGCTCACAGCGGGATCTGTCAGAGGGCTTTGGGACTGCTGCGGCACTTTCCCAATCCTCCTCTGACAGTTCCGATGATCTTCCTCCCCGTGTGGAAGCCCGCTTTGCGGCTTCTTCCCCCGGGGCGGAGGGTCCGATGCTCGTTCTCTCCGGTTCCGAGGAGCCGGAGGGCGCGGGCATCGGGGCGGGGGATGAGGTTTTTCCATCGCCTCATCCGCCCGCCCAGGAGGAATTGGTCGAGGTGTTGACCCGGGCTGTGGCTAAACTCAATATTGAGTGGCCACAGGAGGAACAGGAAGTCCGGCCACCCAGTAGGCTGGATGACCGGTTCCTCGCACACCGGGTCCAAACACCGCGCCGGGGTTTGCCTTTTTTCCCCGATCTGCACACCGAGGTGTGTAGATCGTGGAGGAAGCCCTATTCCTCGCGTGTCTCTAATCCCCCACTGTTGGACTATTCCAACGTCCTGGGGGCACGCGAGGCGGGCTATGGGGCGATGCCGCGGGTGGAGGATGCTCTCGCGAGCTATCTTTCGCCCGAATCGGCATCGTCCCTTAAAACCCCGGTGCTGCCCACCAAACCCTGTCGGGACACCTCAGGGCTGGTGGGCAAGGCTTATATGGCGGCTGGGCGGGCTGGTAGTGCGCTGCACACTTTGTCTATCTTGCAGGCCTACCAGGCTGACCTTCTAAAAGAGCTGGATGAGGGCGAGGGTCCCTCTCCGGAGGATGTGCTGGAGCTCAGGAAGGTCGCAGATTTGTCTCTCCGTGTTACCAGGGAGACGGCCCGTGCCATCGGCCGCTCCATGGCAGCTATGGTGACAACGGAGAGACATCTCTGGCTGAATCTGTCGGGGATAAAGGAGAAGGACAGATCCTTCCTCCTGGACTCCCCGATCTCGCCTTCTGGTCTGTTTGGGGACGCGGTTAACTCCGTCGTCTCCAGACACCAGGAGGCGAAGAGACAGTCAGCGGCCTTCCAGCAGTACCTCCCTCGCCGCTCTAAGCCCGGGAAGGCTGGCCCTAGCGGGCAGCCTCAGCCGCCTGCCAGCTCCTCCTCGCATCGTCAGATGCAGAAAGAGAGCGTCGCCTCTAGAGCCCCTCCTCCGGGAGCTTGGCAACAGAGGCGGCGCGCTCACCAGCAGCCTTCCGCTCCGAAGGGCGATCTGAGGAACGTCCTTCAGGCGCGAAAGGCTGCCGCAAAGAAGTCCTAGCCTCGGCAGGACTTCTCAGGGCGGTCCCTCCCGCGAGGGGGCAACCGAGGTTGCTTCCTTCGCGGCGCCCTGGGGAAATCGATGTGGTAATCCCGCCGTCTATGACGCTTCGGGCCACATCGATTTCCCGCGAACGCACGCTGCTCCAGCCGCCTCTGGAAAGACCTGCGGCTGGGCAGCTGGCGCGTCCGCACACAGAGACTCGTTCCCAACCACTTCCTGCCGGGCAACCGCTTCAGGGGGTCGGGGACGAGGCTCGTGTAACACCCGACGCCAGCCTCGAGAGGCTGGTTCCCTTAGTAGATTATCTCGGCGCATGGAAATGCCTTCCGAGTGTATCCACATGGGTCCTGCGCATTGTAGAAAATGGGTACAGACTGCAGTTCGGTCGGCCTCCCCCTGGGTTCAGGGGGGTGACCTGGACTACAGTGGTACCAGAGCGGGGTCGGGTAATGGAACTAGAAGTAAAAACCTTACTGGCAAAGGGGGCCATAGAACATGTTCCTCCGCCAGACAGGGAGTCCGGGTTCTACAGCCGGTACTTTATAGTTCCCAAAAAGGATGGAGGGTTGCGTCCGATTATAGATCTAAGGGATTTGAATCGGTCTCTAAGGAGGTTCAGATTCAAAATGCTCACTATCCCCATGATCGTGAGTCAGATCCAGTCCCAGGACTGGTTCGTCACGATAGATCTGAAGGACGCATACTTTCATATCTCCATCCTTCCATGTCACAGGAAGTTCCTGAGGTTCGCTTTCGGGGGCGAAGCGTACCAATATCGAGTACTTCCCTTCGGCCTAGCCCTCTCCCCACGCACATTCACAAAGTGCATGGATGCAGCCCTGGCTCCTATGAGGCTTCAGGGCATCCGTGTACTGAATTATATCGACGACTGGCTCATACTGGCCCAGTCGTACGAGATGGCGGTTCGGCATCGAGATGTCGTTCTAGCCCACATAAAGTGCTTGGGGCTGAGACTCAACACGAACAAGAGTGTGTTGACGCCGTCCCAGAGGACTACGTTCCTAGGGGTGGTATGGGATTCGACGACGATGCGGGCACAATTGTCTCCCGCGCGCGTCGAGACCATACTGGCGATGGTCTCAGGAATAAGGCTAGGCCACACCATCACTGTGAAGCACTTTCAGAGAGTGCTGGGGCACATGGCAGCAGCGTCCAACGTGATACCGTTCGGCCTGCTACACATGAGACCCCTCCAGTGGTGGTTGAAAACCAAGGGGTTTTCCCCCAGAGGGAATCCTTTTCGTATGATCAGGGTAACGCGCAGATGCCTTCGTTCCCTAGTCATATGGAAGAAACCTTGGTTTCTGTCCCAGGGGCCAGTGTTGGGAGCGTCCTGTTGCCGGAAATCCGTTTCAACAGACGCCTCCCTCACTGGTTGGGGCGCGGTCATGGACGGCCGCTTTGCGAGGGGCCCATGGGAGGGCCGTCATTCCTCCTGGCACATAAATTGCCTGGAGATGATGGCGGTCTACAAAGCTCTCAGGAGCTTTCTCCCGGACCTCCGCGGCCAACATGTCCTGGTGCGGACAGACAATACGGCTGTCGTAGCGTACCTCAATCGCCAGGGAGGGGTAAGATCGCGCCCTCTGTGCAGATTGGCGCATCTGATCCTCCTGTGGTCCCAGGGGAAACTGTTGTCCATCAGGGCAATGTATGTCCCGGGGGTTCAAAATCAGGGAGCAGACATCCTGTCGAGGCAGGGGCTGAGGCCCGGGGAGTGGCGGCTCCACCCCAAAGTGGTGGAGGCCATATGCGAGAGGTTCGGCCCAGTGGAAGTGGATCTGTTTGCGTCTCGAGAGACGTCCCACTGTCCACTGTGGTTCTCCCTCACGCATCCAGCCCCGTTGGGGTTGGATGCCATGGTGCAGACGTGGCCGAGGCTGCGTCTGTACGCATTTCCCCCGATTGCTCTGCTCCCGGGAGTCCTGGAGAGGGTCCGTCGGCAGGGGGTCAGTCTACTTCTGGTAGCACCCCGTTGGCCGACGCGAGTTTGGTTCTCGGATATCATAGCCCTGCTGGCAGGTCATCCATGGCAGATTCCTCTGAGGAGGGATCTCCTGTCTCAGGCGGCGGGGACGATATTCCACCCCCGGCCGGAGATTTGGAACCTTTGGGTCTGGCCCCTGAGGGGGCCAGGTACCTAGAGGCTGGCCTGTCGGCAGAGTTGGTAGAGACCTTACTCAGCTCCAGGGCTCAGTCCACAAGGAGACTGTACAGCCTCAAGTGGAATGTATTTTCCACTTGGTGCAGGAGGCGTGAGGAGGACCCAGTTAACTGCCCAGTGGCTTCAGTGCTGGAGTTCCTCCAAGATCGCTTCTCTGCGGGCCTAACCCCGTCCACACTCAAGGTGTACGTGGCTGCCATTGCGGCTTTCCACACTCCTCTGGGTGATGGGCCTTTGGGTAGGCACCAGCTGGTTGTACAGTTCCTCCGTGGGGCTCGGAGGATGAGGCCTGTGGCTCAGTCCAGAGTTCCAACCTGGGACCTGGCAGTGGTTCCTCGAGGGGTTGGCTGAGGCCCCCTTCGAGCCACTGGAGTCAGCAGAACCTAAGAATCTGACCCTTAAGGTGGCCTTTCTACTCGCCATTACCTCTCTAAGGAGAGTGGGGGATCTCCAGGGCTTGGCAGTAACGCCGACTTGCCTGGAGTTTGCCCCGGGTGGAGTGAAGGCCATCTTACACCCTAGGCCGGGCTATGTGCCCAAGGTCCCATCGAGGGTGGTCAGGTCTTTGGTTCTGCAGGCATTTCATCCTCCGCCTCACGTGACGGCGGAAGAGGGGAGACTTCACCTACTCTGCCCGGTCAGGGCACTCAGGGTGTATCTGGCGAAGTCCGCACAGTGGAGGAGATCTCAACAATTGTTGGTGTGTTTTGGCTCACCCAAGAAGGGGTTGCCTGCGTCTACCCAGACAATCAGTAACTGGATTGTCCAGGCAATAACCATGGCTTACCAGGTGCGCAGTTTGCCTTCACCTGTAGCCGTGAGGGCACATTCCACCAGAGGCATGGCCTCTTCGGTGGCCCTCCTTTCTGGGGTCCCCTTGCAGGATATCTGCGAGGCGGCGGGGTGGGCTACTCCACACACTTTTATCAGGTTCTATAGCCTGGATCTCCCTGCGACGCCTGGCGCGAGGGTGCTCCAACCCTAGTTGTGCCCGGTCTCCGGCTTCACACTAGGACAGGCGCTACCCTCGGTGTGGCCTAGTGGGTACTCGTTCCCCAAAGCGTTTCGACGCAGTGGGAAGTTCCCTCGATAAGGGAACGGCTCGGGTTATGTATATAACCCTTGTTCCCTGAGAGGGAACGAGCACTGCGTCGTACCACCACACCTCGGCACGCCTGGAGCGCATGCTTCAGAGCAAAGAACTGCCGCCATTATGCGCCGGCTCCCCTTTTATACTTCCGGGTACGCCGTCACAATGACGTCATCACGCACGACCAATCGGATTGGACTAGTGTTTATTCAGGCTTCAGATTCGCTGATGCTTAGGGAGCATCCCCAAAGCGTTTCGACGCAGTGCTCGTTCCCTCTCAGGGAACAAGGGTTATATACATAACCCGAGCCGTTTTCATGCTGGAATGTTAAAAAGCACATTATTCACATATTTTACTTTGTTGCTGCACCTCTCTTCCCAGTCTGTCTGTAATACTCTGTTTAGTTCGGCTTTCTATAAAACCCCTCCTTCCAAAAAGTGCAATGTGCTCTGATTGGTTGGCGGGAGCAGTGTGTTTTGAGTGGTTAAAGGGGTTACTTCAGCGATTAGCATATGGCTTTGTATCAGTAGAAACCCTAGAGTATATTCAAATAATTGTGCTTTCCCCCCTCATATCCTGAAGCAAGAGATTTATGCATTTTATTTCTGGAAAAAATCCTCCTATGATGCAAATCGATGATATTTCCATCAAAGGAGGAATGTTTGGCCAAAGGCTAAAGACTACAGCCAGCAGAGGGAGCCATTTCCGCATGTTTTGAACCCGCGCATGGGGGATGGAGATCACACTCAGAGCTCAGCTCAGCTACAGGCTCTCATTTAAACTGAGCTATGGTGAGCAATGCAAGTCTTTTAACTTCTCAAATTAATTTCTATGAAAGTTAAGCTTGCAAAGGCATGAACTGAAACGCGCCAGACTGAACTTGCGTTGTGAATGTATGCCGCGAGTATAGTCGCGATTACCTCAGCTCTCATCACGAGAGCTCATTCAGCTCATTTATCTCACTCCTGCAGTTAGTGCTCAGTGCTGTGATACTCTCGCGATGACTCATTCATTATATTGAACAGACACGTTTAGTTTTTAATTGTAGTGTCTTCTCCAACTCAGTCACAGTAATCAAGTAGGTGGCTTTGGAAATGGCCTCACAGGGCAGCGAAGCATTCTGGGAATTGTAGTCTTTCATCCCCATGAGACAAAAATACATTTTCTGTCCAGTCTAGAAGGCACCAAATTCAGAAATAATTTCACATCTCTACTACATTGTCAACATTGTCATCTCTACTACAAACCTTGCTCCAGCCTTTATCTTTACTCAAAGTAGTAAGCATTACAGACAGTCTGCATTAATTGACACAGTTTTAGCCAATACTGCAGCCCAAAGCTGATTTACAGTAGTATTTCAGTACGACATTAATAACGTGAGTTAGACGGTTAGCCAGAGACATACACAATATGAAACACACGAAACACATTGTAGAGCACAACATTTTCTTGACATGATACTATCCAGTATCCGCTGCAGTGTTTGAGGTGCTTCAAGGTTTCCCTGGTGTGTTCTGCATGCGCAATAAGTGGACGGGCAATATGCTAATGTTTCGTAGTGGTGTCACAAAGAAATGGCTTCGTTTATTTACTCAGTGTCGAATCTTACATTAGAGAGACAATAACTTTATACACGCTGCACTTTCAGATTTAAAACTTTGCAGGATGTTTTTATTCACTTAGAACTATGTTACACACTAATGAAAGGTAATTTTCAAAAATCCATTATAGGGTTTTTTAAATGAGGAATGCTTTGACGAGTACGTTCTCTGAAGAAAATGCAAGACTTCAATCGAGGCATTTCAAGGAGTTCAGAAACAGTGCGCACTGATATAAACAATAACTCCCTTTGGAATAGACTTGGGCTTTGTAACTTTGCAGACCTTTTTCATGCCTAACCAGCAACATTACACACTAAAAAAAAGTTGAAAATGTGAAAAAGCATAATATACGAAGACTCTAGAAAACTTGATTCTGATTCTGGCATTCTGGAAGCAAATATATTTGTGTTATTGTTCCCAGTATTGTATTATTTCATTTATTGTTAATATTACATAAACATGTCATTTCATTTCACACAAAACCTTTCTGCTTTGTCTCAGGGGCCTGATCACCCTGTCAGGGTTTATTTTGCAATATTGGCCATGTGACTGTGTGTATATACAATTGGATTCAGATATTTTAATATGTTTAGATAACTAAGCACCTCTTGGTCTCTTCCAGGAGGGTTTTGAGAATGAAAGAGATATTTAAGGATGGCCTAAGTAAAATTACTAGTCACTCTTTTGGCATCTCCTCTAGCCAACAAATCCTCCATCAGCAAAAGGTCATGAAAGGCATGATGGGAATGCAGCATAAACTCAAGACCAGACACCTCAAGATCTCCCTCTGCCACTATGCCAAATCTTTTATTTTGTTCACTGATTCATTGGCTTGCAATTCACAGACATGAAATCAGTGTGTTTACCAGTGCCTCTACGTTCTCTGACGTCTGATTATGTTTCGAGACAAACGTCAGCCGGCTTAAATGAAAGCAGCTTGTGTGCGTCAAAGGCAATGTAGATTTCCCGATTTGAGATATCTTTGCCGTCTAAATGAGTTCTTTAAAGTATAAGCCTTTATGTGATCATGTTGGATGTGAACTGTGCTAAACGTTCGTCTTTCAGCATCTTTCTTTTGCTTTGACAGATGTCTTCTATTTAAATTATGTAGCTGCAGTGCATTCTGGGATATGGTATTATATGTCAGTGCCTAATAGAAAGCAGCACCATTTAAAAATGACTTAGATTCCAGGATGACCAAATCACTTTTAGGGAGTTTTTACAGTGAACCGGTTTTCATAACATAAGAAATTATGTTTAGAGAAACTTGAGGAATGAGGAGGGTAAAAAAAATCTCACAAGCTGCTTGTAGATGAAAAATCAGGGGCCACACAGAACTGCAGATCATCTTGATTCCATTAACTGTCCTGATCACAATGGACTGAATTTCAAATAAGAGGAATGCTGTGTGTGTGTGTGTGTGTGTGTGTGTGTGTGTGTGTGTGTGTGTGTGCGTGCGTGCGTGCGTGCGTGCGTGCGTGCGTGCGTGCGTGCATGTAATATAATATACTACTGTTCAAAAGCTTGGGATGTTTTTGTTGAAATTTCAAGGAAATGTATACTTTTCATCTGAAAGGATCCATTAAATGAATCAAAAGTGACAGTAAAGACTTAAGAATTAAAAAGTATAATAATAATAAATGCTGTTCTTTTGAACTTTCTGTTCATCAAATAATTCTGAAAATAATGTATGAAATAATGTAAAATAAAACATGTTTGTTAAGCATTTGAAGTTATTTTAAATTTCACAATATTACTGTTTTTACTGTATTTAAAAACTATATATAAAATTGAATCAAATCAATGCAGCTTTCAGGAGCATCAGAGACATCTAAAAAAAAAAAAAGAAAACCTTCTGACATCAAACGTTTGAATTGTAGTGTATGTGATGTATGTTCTACTGTATGTTCAAACCAGTTTCCGAACTTTCTAATCCATATTTCTATTTTTTCCCTCTTTATTCTTTGCACAGATCCATCTTCAAACTACATCCGCCAACTGGAGACTAAAGTCCGCATTTTAGAGGATGACAACAAGCAATTGTTATCCCAGGTAAGAGTCTAATCTGCCGACAATGTGATAGAATAAAATAAAAACACAAAGTTTCATTTTCACGCCAGCTCCCAGAGGCTAGCCAATCATAAGAGGGTAATTTGCTTACAGAATAGACATAATATAGTAATAGGGCTTTATTCAGAAAGAGTAGAAAGTTGTTATGTAGACCTAAATTCAGTTGCTTTTGTTAAATAACTGTATAATAATGGTAAAAAAATATAAATGAATAATAAATAGTAATAAGTCTGTTTTTTATTTGTTTTATATATCACATTTAATAACGACAAAAGTCTACCAAAGTGTTGCAAAATAGAAACGTAAAACCAATAACATAGAACAGTAGTATACAGCAAATTACTCTAGCCCATAAGCTATACCTATCACTGTGAAGCTGCTTTGACACAATTGTGATTGTAAAAGTGCTATATAAATAAATAAAGTTGATTGATAAACTGTTTTAAAAAGATACAGGCAATGGAAATGGAAGATCACACTCAACTGCAAATGCATGATCCACCTTCGAGTTTCAAGCGTGTCACTGGTATCGAATACATTCAAAGTATTCGAAGATACAGTGACTGTCAGTGTCTGAAGAGAGATGTTCTCATCTGGTTTCTTTAGAAGATCAAGCTTTATATCGTCTGCATAAAAATTATATAAAATCTGATGTACTTAAAGTTGCAGTTTGTAACATTTTGCACTCTAGTGGTTAATAAACATAACTGCATTTGTCTTGCGGAAGAACGTTGCAGCCAGAGCTACTTCTCTCTGTTTATGTCTATGACGAGTCACGCAGCGGACCCTACTAGACCGGTCTGAAATAGTCCCAATATAAACACTTATTATAAGTGTACCATATTTATTAAGAGTAAGACAAAAACAAGGTTTGGAAAATGGTTTCATGTTTTGCATTCTCATTATATATAATTTTTGTAAATCTTGAACACAAAAAAAGTTGCAGACAGCAGCTTTAAAGGGTTAGTTCACCCAAAAATGAAATTAATGTCATTAATGACTCACCCTAATATTGTTCCACAGCCGTAAGACCTCCGTTCATCTTCAGACTTCAGAACACAGTTTAAGATATTTTATATTTAGTCAGAGAGTAAATAAAGATTCAAACGGTAATTCATGACCGTTTGAATCTTTATTTGAGGTTTGAAAACAAACGCGGAAGAGAAGACAATGCTGAATAAAGTCGTAGTTTTTGTTATTTTTGGACCAAAATGTATTTTTGATGCTTCAAGAGATTCTTATTAACAAACTGATGTCACATGTGGACTACTTTGATGATGTTTTTATTCCCTTTCTGGACATGGACGGTAGGTATAGTGCGCGTACACTTAGATACGCTGTCAGAATAAATATAAAATATCTTAAACTGTGTTCTGAAGATGAACAGAGGTCTTATGTCTGTGGAACGACATAAGGGTGAGTCATTAATGACATCAATTTCATTTTTGGGTGAACTAACCCTTTAAGGTAGGATGGGAACCAAATTAAGGCTGTTACCTTAATACCAACATATGCCTCTAAACGTTTTAATAAAATAGAGTGACCCTGTGCTTAGATCCAAAAGAACCAAAACATCACATTTTCCTGGGTTGATAGGATTCTGCCAATACTGAGCTCTGAACCCGGACTGAAACCTATCCAATATATCATTATTCTTTAAAAAGGATGAGAGATGATGAAAAACAACCTTCTCCAATACTTTGAAATAGGCAGATAACTAGTTAATTGGAAAAAGTAAAGGCTGAATCACAGCATGTTTCAACAACAACAGGATAAGACCACAATTAATTATAATGCATGGGTCAATAGTGTCTAAAACTTCCACAGTGATCCAGAAAGGTGGGAATAGAATCCAGAGAACAGGTTGCAGGTTTCATATTGCAAGTAATATCTATTCCTATTAGATAGGAAAGAGACAGGCTCGAAGCTATTTAAAGTAGAGGAATTGCAATGGCTGACAAGAGAAACTTTAAATTAAATTTCAAATTAGTATATATATGATTTTAAAAAAGTTGACTGTTCCCTTTATCGAGGGAACTCGCACTGCGTCGTCGAGTGACGACACTCTGGGGAACGCCCTCGGCGTGACGTCTCTGAAGAATGAATGAAATCTGCCACCAATCTGATTTGTGCTACGTCATGATATAGTAAGTGACGGCATATGCGGAAGCTATAAGAAGGCGCCGTAACATAGTACGCGGAGGCGGAGGCTCTGTGTGCATATTGTTTGTCTATTTACTGTTGTCTGTCACTATTAGAAAGCAAGCATGGCAAGCGAGCAGTTTAGAAGGTATGTGCACCCGTGACCACGGGTGACACACACCAGCTGTGTGTGCAGTGTCTCGGGCGCAGCACGCTCAGGCGGCTCTCGAGGTTGCAGCGAGTGTGAAAAGCTGCCGCTCCGGGTGCTGTGCTCACGGCTGGCCGTATTTAATGATGGCGGCCAGGCTCGCGAGCCCCAGATCCGGTCCCGCGTCTGTTGAGGCAGCGCTGCGGCGGCGATCATGGCGCTCACAACTGGATCTCGCGACGGGAGGCGGGCATGCTGAGGCATCTTCCCAATCCTCGTCCGATGATTCAGACGCTCTTCCGCCTCGTGAGGAAGCCCGCGGTGCGGCATCTTCCAGCAAGGTTGATAACCCAGTGCTGATGCTGTCTGATTCAGAGGGATCAGATCAGTTCAGCCTGGAGGTGGGCGGCGTGTAGGTGGATTCACCTCTTCACTCCCCCGTTCAAGAAGAGCTTGTGGACGTGTTGACACGCGCTGTGGCCAAACTCAACATCGAATGGCCACAGGAAAAAGTCGAAGTCCAGCCTGTGAGCAAGCTGGATGGACGCTTTTTCAAAAAGAAATAAATATATATTATATATATACATATTCTAGTAATCAAATGTAAAATCGCGCGCCGACTTGGGAACAATCTCTTGCGGACATTTTTGTGCTTTTAATAGCTCTTTTTATTATTAAACATGTCCCACAACCAACAGTAGCTGTAGCTAGACTGTATTTTACAACAATCACTGATCGTTCTGATTCTGTCATTACATTTGCGTTTTAGGGAGAAATGGCAGCATTGCTGCAAAGGGAATTAAGTTGCGCTAGACATAAATATTATTATTATAATCTTTGGAAGCCAAAATCTAAAATAAAATCAGACTATCATAGATCTAAAGTGTAACCAGACTTTGTTTGAATGTTTAGTTCTGTCCTCGGCTGTCGTTTGCGCCTCTCTCTCTCTCTCTCTCTCTCTCTCTCTCTCTCTCTGGTCACGTGTATTTTCAAGAGTACCGACAGCAGAACCGATAACGTCCGAGCTTATTGATACAAAGGTCTTTCAAAATTCACCCCCGGGGCCCGTTTGATACCGGTTTTCGGTACCCATCCCTACTTGCATCCAATAATAGATCTGAGGTACTTGAACTGGTCTCTGAGGAGATTCAGGTTCAAGATACTCACCATTCCAGCTATCGTGAGTCAGATCCAGTTCGAGGACTGGTTTGTCACGATAGATCTGAAGGATGCATACTTTCATGTCTCCATCCTCCCTGCCCACAGGAGGTTCCTGAGGTTCGCTTTCAGGGGCGAAGCGTACCAGTATCGGGTTCTTCCTTTTGGTCTAGCTCTTTCCCCTCGCACCTTCACCAAGTGCATGGATGCAGCGCTGGCCCTGATGAGGCTCCAGGGCATCCGTGTACTCAATTATATCGACGACTGGCTCATATTGGCCCAGTCGCGAGAGATGGCAATTCGGCATCGAGATGTCGTTTTGTCCCATCTCAGGTGCTATGGGCTGAGCCTAAACACGAACAAAAGCGTGTTAACGCCCTCCCAGAGGACAACGTTCCTGGGAGTAGTATAGGACTCGACTACGATGCGGGCTCGCATGTCCCCCGCGCGGGTTGAGACCATACGGGCGGAAGTCTCAACTATGAAGCTAGGCCACAGCCGCACTGTGAAGCAGTTCCAAAGACTTCTAGGCCTCATGGCAGCAGCGTCCAACGTGATTCCGTTCGGCCTGCTATACATGAGGCCCCTCCAGTGGTGGCTGGGGTCTAGGGGTTTCTCCCCGAGGGGAAAACCTTTCCGTATGATCAGGATAACGCGCAAATGCCTTCGTTCCCTCGTCATATGGAAAAATACCAGGTTCCTGTCCCAAGGGCCAGTGTTAGGAGCGTCATGTTGCAGGAAGATCCTTTCAACAGACGCCTCCCTCACGGGCTGGTTTGCGAGAGGTCGGTGGGGGCCCCAGCTTTCTTCCTGGCACATCAATTGCCTGGAAATGTTGGTGGTTTACAAAGCTCTGAGGAGCTTTCTCCCGGACCTCCACGGCCACCATGTCCTGATACAGTCCGACAATATGTCTGTGGTATCGTATCTGAATCACCAGGGGGGTCTGAGGTCGCGCCCACTATGCAGGTTGGCGCACCAGATCCTTTTGTGGTCCCAGGGGAAGCTGTTGTCTCTCAGAGCGATGTACGTCCCAGGGGACCAGAACCAGGGAGCAGACGTCCTGTCGAGGCAGGGCCTGAGGCCCGGGGAGTGGCGGCTCCACCCGTGGAGGCCGTGTGCGAGAGGTTTGGCCCAGTGGAAGTGGACCTGTTTGCATCTCATGAGACGACCCACTGTCCACTGTGGTTCTCCCTCAGGCATCCGGCCCCCCTGGGACCGTTTCTCCGCCGGTCTGACCCCATCCACTCTGAAGGTGTATGTGGCTGCCATAGGGGCTTTCCACTCGCCTATAGATGCGGGTCCATTGGGTAGACACTACTTGGTTGTACGGTTCCTCCGTGGTAGTTATCGAAGGGTTGGCTGAGGCCGCCTTTGAGCCACTGGAGTCAGCCGAGGCAAGAAACCTGACCATTAAGGGGGCTTTTCTCCTCGCCATGACTTCTCTGAGGAGAGTGGGGGACCTCCAGGCCTTGGTGGTGATGCCAACTTGCTTGGAGTTTGCCCCGGGCGGGGTGAAAGCTATCTTACACCCCAGGCCGGGCTACGTGCCCAAGGTTCCATCTGTGGGGATGAGGTCAGTGTTTCAGGCTTTTCATCCTCCGCCTCACTAGGCTGCACCTGCTCTGCCCGGTCAGGGCTCTGAGAATTTATGTTGAGAGGTCAGCACACTGGAGGAGATCGGACCAGCTTTTGCTGTGTTTTGGCCCTCCCAATAAAGGGTTGCCTGCGGCAAAGCAGATGATCAGCAACTGGATCGTCCAGGCGATAGCCACGGCTTATTGGGTGCGCAATTTGCCTTCACCCATTGGCGTGAGGGCTCACTCTACGAGGGGCTTGGCCTCCTCGGTGGCCCTCCTTTCGGGAGCTTCGCTTATTGAGATTTGCGAAGCGGCAGGTTGGGCCAACCCTCACACCTTCATTAGGTTTTATAAGCTGGATCTCCCGGCTACACCGGGCGCTAGGGTTCTCGCGTCCTAAGTGTGCCTGGGGTGTGCCAGCTTCACACTAGGACGGGCGTGATACGGTGTGGCATAGTGGGTATTCGTTCCCCAGAGTTTCGTCACTTGACAACGCAGTGCGAGTTCCCTCGATAAAGGGAACGTCTCGGGTTATGTATATAACCCTTTTTCCCTGAGAGGGAATGAGACACTGCGTCTCGTCGCCACACCTTCATGTAGAGCACCTGCTTCATCGCAAAGGCTGTCTGTACTATGTGACGGCGCCTTCTTATAGCTTCCGCATATGCCTTCACTTACTACGTCATGACGTAGCACCAATCAGATTGGTGGCAGATTTCATTCATGCTTCAGAGACATCACGCCGAGGGCGTTCCCCAGAGTGTCGTCACACGACAACGCAGTGTCTCGTTCCCTCTCAGGGAACAAGGGTTATATACATAACCCGAGACGTTTCGCAACCATATACAATATTAGTCATTTATGGGTTTGACATACAGTGCAGCAATGCAATAGTGTGCTTAAGGGTTTTAATCAAGTGCTGATTTTTAAAAGCATGTTTCCCTACACAGCACATGATCAGCAATATAATGAAAATTAAAAATGAGTGTGGTCATGGGGGCAGGGGGAGCATGCTTTGGTCAGCTGGGACCCCTTTTTCAGTCTTGCATGCGCAGTAGAATTTGCACTTTTTGTGTGTTTGTGTTGTAGATTGTAATATTGTAAAACAAGTGGTAGAGACTAAGAATGGCATCAACTATTTTACCATTTTAGTCACATGACTTTCAGAGCTTAGGTGATCAGCTCACAAACGTGGCTAAGTGCCCATTAGCAAAGATGTCAGATTTTAAATTGCATCCTGTTCCTTTAATGCATGTCATTGCACCAAGACTTGATGCTGAAATGAGACTCTGATTTAGTTTATGACACTGTAAGAGCTTTGAACAAAAGGCCCTGGAGCTCCGACAGTTATATGAGACAAAGATACAGATCTGTCACTAACAATTTTCTGTTTCAGACGGTCTTCATCTCCCATTTTTCGAGCCCAGATTTATAGGCAGAGATAGCACATCTATCTCAATATATTTAGACGGCACAGGCGACTAGTTGCTGTCAGTTTAATTGCATACGCACATCTCTGATATTCTAATGATACTTCTTCATATTTTTCTTTCTCTGATGATGGATAGAGCCACGTTTTCTTTTTATTGCCTCCATAGATAACTCAATTCTTTGAGGAAAGATATCTCAGAATTTGCAAGTATTGTGTGTTTTGCTCTGGGTATTATGCTGTGCCTGATAACCTTCAAGAATGGCTGATCAAGGCATTCTTGCTGTTGCTATAAGAAATATGAGCATTTTATAGAATGGTTTTTAGCTGACGGGAATTTTAGAACGATCATTTAGCTATAACCAGAAATTAAGCTGCCTTTGGCTGCGTAATGTAGATCTTAAGAGGAGAAGAATGTTGTTACCTGCAGGGTCATCAGTACATGCCAAAGATCTCATTCATGGGGTCAAACCTGTGTTCAATTATGCATGCTTTGTAAAACATGGTGAGCAGAAAGGTATTATTTCACTCTAGTCTTTTTTGTATTTTGATAGAGTTGTCTCGTATCAAAAGATTGAGAGATGCGTATTATTTTTAGATAGATAGATAGATAGATAGATAGACAGACAGACAGACAGACAGACAGACAGACAGACAGACAGACAGACAGACAGACAGACAGACAGACAGATAGATAGATAGATAGATAGATAGATAGATAGATAGATAGATAGATAGATAGATAGATAGATAGATAGATAGATAGCGCTTCTCTTACTGTCTTCTCTTACTAATCAGATGGCGAGTCTGGTTTTGCCGGTTGCCAGGAGAACGGTACTTGCATGACTGCATTGTGGCAAGTGTAAAGTTGGGTGGAGGAGGATTATGGGGTGAAATCTTAATGCTTCAGCATACCAATACATTTTGGACAATTTCATGCTCCGAGACAAAGTTATAGTTTGGGGATAGCCCTTTCTCTTCCAACATGACTGCGCACCAGTGCACAAAGCAAGGTCAATAAAGACATGGATAACCACGTTTGGTGTGGACAAACTTGACTGGCCTGCACAGAGTCCTGACCTCAACCCGAGACTGCGAGCCAGGCCTTCTCATCCAGCATCAGTACCTGATCTCACGAATGCACTTCTAGAAGAATGGTCAAAATCCCCATAAACACACTCCTAAACCTTGTGGAAAGCCTTCCCAGAAGAGTTGAAGCTGTTATAGCTGCAAAGTTTGGGCTAATTCCATATGGAACCCTACAGATTAAGAATGGGATATCATTAAAGTTGATGTGCATGTAAAGGCAGACGTCCCAAAATGTGTGGCAATATAGTGTAGAGAGACAGACAGACAGAAAAAAAACAGATCATGGTAAAATTATTTAATGTTCATTTAAAAAAAGAAAGAAATAGCTGCAGTCTCATGTTCTCTTAGCAGAACTTTTATTAGTACATGCGGTACAGTTACGCAACATAAACACATAGACACACACAGAAAACTTTTGTAACAATCCACTTTTCCCTGAAAAAGGTTCACAACCTTGATTAAGCTCCAGTAATCCCTTTGTGAGCTGTTTGCGAACAACAGCCATCAACATACGGGAGAAGAAAGTTTAAAATGGGGGATAATCACACACAGATGCTTTTACTGTGGAATATTCATTCATTCTCTATTGTGCTGAGGGATTTTGATTTTTTTTTGTCTGCTATAGAATGGTATGCAAATAGGGAAGTCTGTGACCTTTTACAAGGTCTCTCTTGTTTGGAAAGTATTTCATGGCCTGTGACACTCAAATATGCAGCGGAAAGAGTTTTTGCGGACAGGTGCTTTTTGGCTAAATTTCTTAGGTCATTATTTATGGAGCGTGACTGACATTACTTCTCAGCTCTAGAAACTTTTGCTTTTTTGCCTTTTACCCTTTTCTCAGATCACCACTCAGGATATGATCTCACGTGCCATCCACTATCCATTTTTCATTCGCAAACATTTTTGTAAGGGTTTTGTTATCATCCTGTCAAATATGTAAAATATGTTGAACACAGCACATTATGAATCGTAACAGTTGTTTTTCCAGTTTTATGTCCACAATGATAGAGAAAGTGGAGTTGTTCCTGTGGTTTCTTTATGCTTCGACTGCTAGATCCTATCACTGTTTATCTGATAAAGAACTATGAGATTTGCAATAGTCACTTTTTGGTGTTGTGAGAAGAGGTCAGGAAAGGTTGAAAAACCCGGTTAACCACTAAACGTTAATCAGGGACAAATTAGTTTGAATTCAACACAAATTGATTTCATACACCTTTTTTGTGAGCTCATGTCTTAAATGAACTTATTGTAAGGCTTCTCATAGAGTTACTATTTTAGTGGTTATATAATCAGCATTTATTATTGAGGATTTATGCATCATATACATTTTTGTTTGCTATACAAGTACAAATGCAATGTTTATGACCTTTTGGAAAACAAAGGATTGGGGTTTTCATTACATTATAGGCTTTATGACTGGACGTTGATGGTGTTTTCTCATGTCACTGTAAATACAGTATATACTACCGTTCAAAATGTGTCAAAAAATGAATAGTTAAATAAAAGGATGCATTAAATTACGGTAATCAAAATTGACAGTAAAGAATTTTATAATGTTACTTAATATTTATATTTCGAATGAATGATGTTTCTTTTTCATTTTTTATTCATCAATGAATCCTTTTTAATGGTATTATATTGGCCTTCTACTGTACAATGTCTTTCAAATACAAAATTGTTCGTTGTTTCTCTTTTTGGTTGGTTTTGATTTAAAACTCAAACATGTTTGTGTCTGATTTAATTTGGCTGTTAATACCTATATTTATCAAAAATAATCTGTGTTTGACACATTTCTTCTCTCCTCAGCAGGGGAACGTGGGCGATATGAAGACACTCCGGAAAGGACTGTCCCTGTATCACTCAGAGTCCCAGCTCTCCTCGCTATCCCAGTTTCAGGAAACCTTACAGAATGTACGTATTTTACTAATGCAATTTAATGTGACCCCTATTGATTTGCCTCAAAGCCAAAAACCTACATCACAGTTGAGCTTAAAAAAGATTTGTCATGTTGAGCCGATTTGGAAGAGATTTGACAACAATTAGCTGTTGCAATTCCAGCTGGTTCCAGGATTCTCCACTTGTAAAAGCAGATGAGAATTGACCTATGCCAAGGAGCTTAAAACATCAGGAGCTTAAAACCTAAATGACAGCGTAAAATCACAAACAAGACTATCAAATAAAATGATTTATTTGAAAGAATAAGTGCCACTTGTTCAGTGGTTCTTGAACTTTTTCAGGTAGTGTACAACTCAACATTGATCAGCAACAATTGTGGACCACCTAGATACCTCAAAACATGTATTTATAGTTTTAAATTGTGCACTATTTTTATACTATTTTATGCTCACTATCTTGAAATAGTCTGACAATTCAGAATGTTGCCAGACTGTTTATATTTTATTGAACCAGACTGTTCGTTAATAAACTAACTGAACCAACTGTCCTATAACTGTCAGTTGCATTATTGAATTGAGACAACAGAAAAACTATCACGTTTTTGAACGTTAGATTAAAGTTAATTAAAGGAGTAGTTCACTTTAAAATGAAAATGACCCCATGATTTACTCACCATCTTAGGTGTATATGGAATACAATCAGAGTTATATTAATAAATATCCTGATGCTTCCAATCTAGCTCCTGCCAGACGCCTTCCGTATTCAACTTACGCAGGAAGTGTATCGCCTCTCACAGTTCAAAATGCCTACACTATGGCCGACGTCACACCAGTTACGTTTTTTTTTTGTAAGTTGAATACAGAAGGCGGTCTGGCGGAAGCTTGATATTTTACTTTATAAAGTTTCAAATATTGATATTTTTCTGACAAAACTCAATTGATTTATAAAAAAAAAAACTCGCCTATATTAACCCCCCTGAGCTGTGTGGAGTTTATGATGGATGGATGTACTTTTTGAGCTTCAAACTCAATGGACCCCGTCACTGCGATTATAAAGCTTGGAAGCATCAGGATATTTGTTAATATAACTCTGATTGTGTTCACCAGAAAGAAGAAAGTCATATACAGTGACTAGCTTGAGAGTATAAGTAAATCACGGGGTAATTATGAAGTAAGCTACTCCTTTAATATGAGTTCATTTATCATTCAAATATTTGGTGCTCTTTGTCAATCACTTTATTTATTTATGTCCACAGTTTAATTTATTTCCGACTACAGTTAGAGAACCACTGCTGAAGTTGCTTTTTTATTACAAACTTCTTGCCTTTTTTTAAACAAATGTGAAACTAAAAGCATACACTATGTTTCAAAATATTTTAAAATGTAATCCATCATTGTGATTGAAAAGCTGAATTCTCAGCTTCATTACTCCAGTTTTCAGTGTCACATGATCCTTTAGAAATTATACGGTAATCCTCTTCCACACCATCTTTATAGTCAACAAAGCTAGAATCTCTTGATTATAGATTTACAATTACAGTATTGTCATATGCAGCCGGTGCATTTCCAGATGCTGCAGATCAAGGTGCATTAGTGTGTAAATAGCATCCTCAGTACCATGGTTAATCTTATATGCAAATTGTTATTGATCTCAGGATGGCTCCACTTCCCTATGCGCAGCTCTTCTATTAAAATCTGATGATTTCATGACATTGGATGTTAAGGCAACTGGCCTGTATTCAATGTTATTCCTGACAATTTTGTGGAGTTGGAATTATAATCGTTTTATTTTTTATTAATTGATTAAAAAAACTGTTTGCAATTTAATATGTAGGTAAAAAGACTTTGTTTGCTCATAGGCCATTTCTTGTGGCCTTGCAGGGGGTTTGTTGTTCTCTGCTGGAGTCTCAGTGCTGGTCTGTTCCTTAATTAGAGATCCTTTCTAACCTAAAAATGACCTTGGAGGAACAGTCTAACCAGCCTTGGTTTAATTTATCTAATACGTCTTTTTTAAGTATACATATCAGAAACTGTTTTTCAGGTTTGCCAAGATGCCATAGTTTTCCACCAGCTGTGAGGTGAAAGCCACATGTCTCAAGATTCTGAGCTCAAACTTGTCGTCATCAAACTACGCCTTTGTATTGAATAGGCGCCCTCTAGCGGACAGAAAAAATTACATAGTTCAGCTTTAAGTAATTAAATCAGGAAATCTGTTTAAGCAGATATTCCTACTTTTTTTTGCTCCTACCTTGCTCTCTCTCTTCTCCTGAGATATCATCATCATCATTTCCCTACACCCGTATCCTCAGAAAAAGGTCATCTGCGAACCTGGTGCTTTAGCTAATAAGTGCACTCATCAGCTATGACAGCACAGCTGCTCCACTTTAATATGAGAGACAGCTTCCACAGGAAAGAGAAATCAATTAGAGAGTGGCGTGGGTCTCGTCCTCAGAGGCTGCAGGGCTTATTTTATCCCAGCTCGTCTCAGCCCCTGTCTACGAGCTCATCGCTTCATTAGCATGGCTTTGAACTTTCACTTTAATCGCGGGGGGAGATGGCACTAAATAATGCAGTGGCGAGCTGCTGAAACAATAATCAGGTTCGTACAAGTGACACAACAGATCGGTTGCCGTTGTTAGAGGTTACATGAGGAGGAATTTGAGGCGAGGTAATCAGAGCCGTTTGGTGCTTTGGCTGTTTTAGATTTGCTAACCCCTACTAAAATGTATTGGATTTGTTTAATCCAGCTATGACCTGTTATCTGATTCTGATTTCTAAGTGGTGTTTATGATCAATGCATTTTGCGGATTATAGAAAGCCTCTTCAGACTTTTCAATAATATTAGTCCTGGATTTGATAGGACTATAGAAATATCTTAATGATTGAATTTGGCTATATATCATCAGTAGTATTATCTCCTCGTCTCTGGTTGTGATAGCACTTGGCACACTAACCAATCACACAGATGTTCCTCGTGGCAAGGCTTCAAAACTGAGCTCCAAACAAATAGGATAATCACTCATTTTCTGTTAATGCCTTGAGATGCCACTTACTTCTTAATAGATTATTTAATAATATATAATCTGATGATCTGGTGAAATTGTGTCTTTTTTTGTTCAATAGAATAAACACATGGAAGAATTTAGTATCATTCCACCCATTAGAGTATACTATTTGATTTTAGTGATAGCTATATTTCCTCTTTAATATGAATAAACACCATTTTTTATTTTATTTTTGGTTCTTTGTTCAATCTCAGACCATTATTTTATTTTTATATATATTTATTTTAATCTGATCTAATCTGTGCAAACATTAAACGTTGCTGTCTTCACTGTCTGGAAGTGTTCAGTTAGCTCTGCTAAACTATAATTACAAAAAAAAATTATCTAAATGTATTAAAATGAAATAGAAATGTATTCACAAAATAAAAACTGAACTAAAACTGGCAAAACAATTTATGAAACTAATTAAAACTAAACAGATATTTATAGCAAAATTAAAAACAATATTAAAATAAAAACTCATTAAAATGGACCTTGGTGTGTTGTTTAATCTTTAAATTGTTTAATATGATTACATTTCAGTATAAATATGATTCAATTCCAGTACAATATATTATACAGTATATTTTATACAATTAATTAGGCTATGTGGCAATTGAAATTTAGCGGAATATTTATCATATTTAACATCATATAATTTAATTGCATTATGCTGACAGCTTATATGAAATAATTGAATTGTAAGGCCCTGAATAGTCCTTGGCATTTGCTATTAAAAAATCCATATCAGTCGACCACTGCTTGGCTTGTACTGGCAAATGAATTCATGCAGAAGGAATTATGGGACTCCTGGGCTTCTCTAATCAGGCTGCAGGGCGATGTATGACAGCGAGCATTGGGTCGGGATGTTCTCGGGTCAGTCCAGGGTAAAGTACCCACGGCTCCAGCCCTCAATAAACCTGCTGGCAACTGTAAGTGAACATCACAGTCCTGTTCTCCCAGGCCAAAAGCGAGTTGCAGTTTCCACCCAGGGGTCCTCTCCCAACCCCACTGCTGAAATGCCAGCTCAATTGTTGTGGATTTAACGCTAGAATGGGACTCAAAGGGCTGTGTCTATACTGGGGCTCACAAGACCCTGTGCACTGAAAGAGCTCTTTGTTGATGGTACCCACGAAGGGGGAACAAGCAGAGATGAGTTATAATGAGATGGCTTAACCCGATTTCGAGCCTGAGTTGACTCAGAGAAACAGCAATGGGCTTTTCCAGTGCTCGGATCTCTTCTGGTAATCTGAGAGGGCATTATGAGTGATCTTTGATCGTGACGAATGTGTGTCCATCTGTCCACAGGGGTCCACGCGGATGCCTGGAGGTGATCTACCACCCCCTGTCACAGGATACCTGCCAGCAGCACAGAAACCAGAGGCTGTTGTACATGCCATGAAAGTAAGATTATGATGCTGATGTTGCAAAATTTAAGCCATACTTACTTACACGTTGTGTTTGAATTCTAGAACTGACACATGCTAAAAAATATTATGCTAAATTCAGTAGCGTACCGTGGGGTTTCAGTCAAGGCCTTCACTAACAATCAACACCCCCCCCCCCCCACACACACACACACACACACACAAACACACAATCTACAAATACAATAATACACTATACGCAAAACTGTTACGAACCTTGCTTTCAAAGTGTTCGTTGGGAAGGGGCCAAGCAAAAAGTATACGCGAGACAAAAAGGCAATTTGACTATTTATTGATGATACCACTGCACTCACGTGTCACCGTTTAGGCAAATGGTGAAATGAATCGAAATCAGCTCACTGGCACAAATACTCTTAAACAAACAAAAACACGGACCAACAAGAACATTAAAATAAACAGAAAAAACACAGCTTGTTAGCTAACATTACCGGCTTGACATCAGGATCGATCATTCGCACGCAGCCCGTCATCCGCGGCGGCCATAGCTCGTTTCACATAGATCGCTCACAACCTGCGAAAAAGTTCAAACGGCTGATGACATCAGCGGGGGGTAGCGTGCTGACACATCGCTGGGCCTCTGGGCCATTCTATCACTACACATCAAAATTTGATTGGCTGATGACCCACATCTGTCAAAGTTATGGTCCATTATATATATATATGACAGCCCACCACTGGCTAAATTATATTATGCTGAAATATTACTGTTAATTTCATGGCCTAGCAGTGCTCATGCATTCTACTTAGTTCAAGGCAGGTTTGCGTCATTCCCACGTCATTATTTAATCATTTCTCATCCTCTCTTTGTTATCCCTCAGTAAAAAGTGTCATAAATCATCAAAAAGTTAAAGGTCAGGTCTGATTTTAGGAATAAGATTGAGTTTTATAGTAGAAATGCCTGATTGAATTGGAGTTAAAGGGATACTTCACAGATTTTTCATATTAAACTATGTCATTCCCTTAACTAAAACGAGTTGATACATACCTCTCTCGTCTCAGTGCGTGCACTTAATCTCTCTGACACGCGGTGACGTTCCGATAGCATTTAGCTTAGCCCACTAAGCCCAGTTCATTCACTATGGTACCAAACTGAGATCAAGTTAGAAGTGAGCAAACACCTTCACGTTTCCCCTATTTAAATACAGTTACACGAAAAGTTGAACGATCAAGTATGATGACATAAAATAAAACGTGGTGCTTTTCTAAGCAGATTAAAAAGGAGAACTATAATGTATGGCGGAATAGCACTTCTGAGAGTACTTCGACTCAGCGCAGTAAAAATTCAAATCTGAAAAATCCTCCCTCACATCTCCCCCTCCCACTCTCATTTCTGTCAATATGGGGGGAGGGGGAGATGTGAGGGAGGATATTTCAGATGTGACTTTTTACTGCACCAAGTCGAAGGGGTTTGTGCTGTGCACGCTGTTAGTAAATCTGGCCCTTAGTTAACAATAGATACACTGGCTAGGCTATTGTCACGGCACATTGGTTGCTAAGCTGTTATAGGCCATTGTAAGGGGGTTGCTAAAGTGTGCTGGGGAGTTGCTATGTGGTTTCTTATTCTGCAAGTGAAAATAGCCCATTCTCAAGTCTGACTCAGGTCCCTCTTTCATGATAGGTCTATAAAAAATTTTTCACCTAATACTTCAAAAAAAGTATTTCACATGATGTGAGGTATCAATCCTTTTTTAGTACAAAAAGTGGGCCAGATCACTACATACTTCGGGTTAAGAGTTTGTTCGTGTCAGTTAAGTATAGTGATAGTGAAGCTTGCTGTAGCAAACACCGCTAATCATTTAACCCTCTGTTGATTTGCTTTGTAGGTATTAGAAGTCCATGAGAACCTAGACAGGAAGATCCCAGAGGACTATGAGGAGGATCTCAGTGAGAAAGAGAAAGCCATTGTCAGAGAGATGTGTAATGTGAGTCTGCTTAGTAACATTTCCCATCTGCCTCCCCCTACCCTGAACCTCAGCTTAGATTCATTAATAAAACCCTGTTCAACAGAAAGAGGCTGTAAGTTTGTGCTCCCTCTCCCATGTGTTTGTTTTCCTGTCACTTTGTATAATTACGCCAGCTTTGATTGAGGACACTGTTTGAATGTTTCACAACAGAGACCCACTTTCAGGCCATTTTAATGAGAGGCCTTGGCAAAAGTCCTCGGGTGTGTTTACCGCACAGTTGTCCGTGCAATTAAAATAACTTGATCGTTGAAACAATGCAGGTTCATCAGCTCCCTGAAGGGCCCCTGGAATCTGGGACCTGTGCTTTGTTCCTTCACGGAGAGCAAAATCTCAGATGGCACAAGGGCTTCTTTCTTTTCAGATCATAATTAGTCCCCCGTCCCACCCTACGATCTCTCTGATAATATATAATATTATTAATTCATTTTAATTTTATATATAGTTTATATATAGTGGTAAACCAAAATAAAAGTTTGTGTTTACATAATATATGTGTGTACTGTGTATAATTGTTATGTGTATATAAATACGCACAAATGCATGTATATATTCAAGAAACAATTGTTACTTAATATTACTATAATATTTATATTTATATATAATATAAATTATATACAGTTGTGGTCAGAATTATTTGCACCCCTGGTAAATATGATCAAAGATGGCTGTAAAAATTAATCTGGATCGTTTATCGTGCTAATAAATATGGCCAACATGTTTTGGAGAAAAACATTTATTTCATAATGTGATTTACCCCCTTATTTCAATTCTTTTACTTCAATGAAAGGTTAATTTTTTGCGCATTTTTAAATAAAAGATCAAAAGAATAAATATTGCAGATTTATTTTTACAGCCATCTTTGATCATATTTACCAGGGGTGCCAATAATTATGACCACAACTTTAAATATATATATAGTATACGTTAAACTGAGGTCCTGGCTCTGGGGTCATTAAAGGAAGTGTATGTAAGGGATCCTGCACACTGTGCGATTTTTCAAAATCCTTTGCGAATGTCCCTTGTCAGACTGTACGAACATGATCCCCGATGTAAGCCATGTCACACTGTAAGATCTCAGTTGTCATTAATGTCAGACTGCACGATAGTTAAGGCGCGCTAAAAACGGATGCGCGCAAGAAAACTCACCCGGAGTTTTATATCATCAATGAATGACGCGTTGGGTGACAGTGAGCTGCATTACACGCGGAACTGAAATGCTGGCTACAAATAAATTTCTAGCTCTCGTTTTGGTCATAGTTTGTCTTGAAAAACCGAGATATTTGACTGTCGTCGTAGGAGAAGTCACACTGCAGGATTCTGTGCCAAATCTTCTGACACTGCCAGAATTTCGTCTGAGGTAAAGCTTGATCGCAGCGCTCATTAATCGGCTGCCGGTGAACATGTCAAACTAACGACCAAAGACGTCAGATTTTAGCCTAGGATCAGAGGAATCTTTTAGGATTTGCTAAATTTGTCTCAGACGGCCAAATCGTGGGCAAAATCGCACAGTGTGCACCCGGCTTAAGATTGTGGCCAAAACTGGTACTGCAGGTGTATCCCCTCTCCCCCTCCCCCCTGACTCGAGGTTGCCAGATCGGCTGCAGGATCAGCAGGAACGTTTGTAGCTGCAGCTGTGGTAACAAGAGCTGAGCTGGCAACCTGGATGACGAAATATTACTGACTTCATGATTAGTAGATAGGTGGAGGGTGGAGCTTAAGGCCAAAACATCAACATCAGTTGAGGACTGCAACAACAACTTTTAAATGACAATATCCTGGCCGAACTACTGTTGTCAGTGATATAAGTATTTGAAATTAACATGATTTCTTAATGTCTATTGACATATCAGGACCATTTTATGATTAAAGGGTTACTTCAGCGATTAGCATATGGCTTTGTATCAGTAGAAACCCTAGAGTTTATTCAAATGATTGTGCTTTCCCCCCTCATATCTCCCTGAGACGAGAGGTTTATGCATTTTATTTCTGTAAAAAATCCTCCTATGACGCAAATTGACGATATTTGCATCATAGGAGGAATGTTTGGCCAAAGGCTAAAGACTACAGCCAGCAGAGGGAGCCATTTCCGCATGTTTTGAACCCGTGCATGGGGGATGGAGATCACACTCAGAGCTCAGCTCGCAGCTACACACACTCATTTAAACGGAGCTATGGTGAGCAATGGAAGTCTTTTAACTTCGCAAATTAATTTCTATAAAAGTTAAGCTTGCAAAGGCATGAACTGAAACGGCCAGACTGAACTTGCGTTGTGAATGTATGCTGCGAGTGTAGCCGCGATTACCTCAGCTCTCATCATGAGAGCTCATTCAGCTCATTTATCTCACTTCTGCAGTTAGTGCTCAGTGCTGTGATACTCGCGCGGTGACTCACTCATTATAGTGCACAGCTATGTTCAGTTTTTAATTGTAGTGCTTCTCCAACTCAGTCACAGTAATCCAGTAGGTGGCTTTGGGAATGGCCTCACAGGGCAGCAAAGGATTCTGGGAATTGTAGTCTTTCATCCCCATGAGACAAAAATAAATTTTCTGTCTTTTCTCAGTCTAGAAGGCACCAAATTCAAAAATAATTTCACATTTCTACTACATTAATGACCCAGTTTAAATACAGATTCATCTTCCCAGCGCTGAAGTACCCCTTTAACCGAAATGCATTTCTTATATACAGTTCCTTTAAAAATCCCAGGATGTCCTTCGGAAGGGTTTTGCCCATTGGCCCCTGTTCAATATAGCCTCCTAATCATCCCCATATATTGACTGGCTTAATCACTCCTCTCCAGCCTCCTCCTCTCCACCAATCAGCTAGTGTGTGGTGGGCGTTCTGGTGCAATATGGCTGCTGTCGCATCATCCAGGCGGATGCTGCACATTGGTGGTGGTTGAGGAGATTCCCCCCAGAAAAGCACTATATAAATTTAACAAATTATTATATACATGCAAAAATGTCTTAGATATATACATGCATGTGTGTGTATTTATATATACATAATAATTAAACACAGTGCACACATATATATTACGTCAACTATAGTATATTTTGAGTCTCCAAGTTCCCCTCTAATAATATTTTTTTAAAGTGATAAAATCAGGAGATTTATACTGTGCACTTTTATTTTTTAATTCAAATTGTTATTTAAATGTACATTTTTATAACAAAAATTGCAGTCATTTAAATGTTAATTTAATTTAATTTAAAGTTTTTTTCATTATGATGAGTTGGTTCATTAAGTGTCTTTACTAAACTGGTTAGTTGAATTTTTAATTAAAAATGTATTTAGAATAAAATAAAATAAAAACACAAGATAAACTAGATAAACTAGCAGAAAGAAATCCTAAATAAATTAAAATATATACATTTATTTAGAGATTTAAAGGAACTGTATGTAAGAAATGTATTTCCATTAATTATAAAATGGTCCTGATATGTCACTAGACATTTAAGGCCCACTGAAATTAAAATTGAATTTGTTTAGCTTTTAGTATGACTGTATTAGCCTTACAGTTATGAATAAGCTGGTGTGTTCCAAAACAATGACAAAATTTGCATTTAGGAGATATAAGCATTAAAAATGTACAGTCTCACACTTCCGTTAAAACGAATGATGACGTCATCACAGACTTCACTTTCTCGTCAAATCTTCTTGTTCAATTAAAATGCTCTCTAGAATCTAAAGCCCGGCTCCTACACTGCTGAAGCTGCGGCTGAAATCGGTAATTTGTTCACACATTTACTAATTTCTACATGGTGAAAGGCACATAGTACACTATATTTGCGATAGGAAACGATTGAGTGTAAATATGCTTTTAGTTGAGGCAAATTAAGTCTGGTTTTAAATTAGTTTCACACACCGCGGCAGCGTGAACACACACACACCAACAGCTCTGGTCTAAATTTAGACTACAGACGCAGCGCGGATCATATGCACGAGTCGGCGCAGACCACAAACTTATCGGACCCATTAGAATTCTGCACAGAATCAATGCAGCATTTCAAGGCGATATGGAGGAGATAAACGGTTAGAGGAAACTGGCTTTACCAAACAGAAAGGCTCTAGTCAAACTGTATATTAACAAAACGCTATTGGCTGTTTCAAAAAAGGGGAGGAGCTGCTAACAGCTGGAGCCGTTTAAGGGGAAATCACGTCAACACATTGAATAATGCGCCGCTTTTTAAGGCACTTTAGTGGGCCTTTAAGAAATTATGTTAATTTAAAATTTCAGTGACAACAGTAGTCCAACCAGGATATTGTCATTTAAAAACCCAGCTGCAGCTACAAACGTTCCTGCTGATCCTGCTGCCTATCTGGCAACCTCGAGTCAGGGGGGAGGGGGAGAGGGGATACACCACTCTACAGTCATTTGAAAGTGATTACAGTACCACTATTGGCCATAATCTTACATACACTTATTTTAATTTTGTTTAGTTAATTGGCTGCTAGCTATCTACAAGGAAGATCTTTCTCCAAAACCCAAACAATCGCATCATTACCATCACACCCAATCGAAAAAAATCTGCACGTTATAATAAGACCAGATGTTTATTCCAGGACATACTGTCCTGACATACAGTGCCTTGCGAAAATATCCGGCCCCCTTGAACTTTGCGACCTTTTGCCACATTTCAGGCTTCAAACATAAAGATATAAAACTGTAATTGTTTGTGAAGAATCAACAACAAGTGGGACACAATCATGAAGTGGAATGAAATTTATTGGATATTTCAAACTTTTTTAACAAATCAAAAACTGAAAAATGATTCGGCCCCCTTAAGTTAATACTTTGTAGCGCCACCTTTTGCTGCGATTACAGCTGTAAGTCGCTCGGGGTATGTCTCTATCAGTTTTGCACATCGAGAGACTGAAATTTTTGCCCATTCCTCCTTGCAGAACAGCTCGAGCTCAGTGAGGTTGGATGGAGAGCGTTTGTGAACAGCAGTTGTCAGTTCTTTCCACAGATTCTCGATTGGATTCAGGTCTGGACTTTGACTTGGCCATTCTAACACCTGGATATGTTTATTTTTTAACCATTCCATTGTAGATTTTGCTTTATGTTTTGGATCATTGTCTTGTTGGAAGACAAATCTCCGTCCCAGTCTCAGGTCTTTTGCAGACTCCATCAGGTTTTCTTCCAGAATGGTCCTGTATTTGGCTCCATCCATCTTCCCTGTCCCTGCTGAAGAAAAGCAGGCCCAAGCCATGATGCTGCCACCACCATGTTTGATAGAGGGAATGGTGTGTTCAGGGTGATGAGCTGTGTTGCTTTTATGCCAAACATAACGTTTTGCATTGTTGCCAAAAAGTTCAATTTTGGTTTCATCTGACCAGAGCACCTTCTTCCATATGTTTGGTGTGTCTCCCAGGTGGATTGTGGCAAACTTTAAACAACACTTTTTTCTTCTTGCCACTCTTCCAGAAAGACCAGATTTGTGCAGTATACGACCTGTCCTATGGACAGAGTCTCCCACCTCAGCTGTAGATCTCTGCAGTTCATCCAGAGTGATCATGGGCCTCTTGGCTACATCTCTGATCAGTCTTCTCCTTGTATGAGCTGAAAGTTTACAGGGACGGCCAGGTCTTAGTAGATTTGCAGTGGTCTGATACTCCTTCAATTTCAATATTACCGCGTGCACAGTGCTCCTTGGGATGTTTAAAGCTTGGGAAATCTTTTTGTATCCAAATCCGGCTTTAAACTTCTCCACAACAGTATCTCGGACCTGCCTGGTGTGTTCCTTGTTCTTCATGATGCTCTCTGCACTTTAAACGGACCTCTGAGACTATCACAGTGCAGGTGCATTTATACGGAGACTTGATTACACACAGGTGGATTCTATTTATCATCATTAGTCATTTAGGTCAACATTGGATCATTCAGAGATCTCTCACTGAACTTCTGGAGAGAGTTTGCTGCACTGAAAGTAAAGGGGCCGAATAATTTTGCACGCCCAATTTTTCAGTTTTTGATTTGTTAAAAAAGTTTGAAATATCCAATAAATTTCGTTCCACTTCATGATTGTGTCCCACTTGTTGTTGATTCTTCAAAAAAAATAGTTTCATATCATTATGTTTGAAGCCTGAAATGTGGCAAAAGTTTACAAAGTTCAAGGGGGCCGGATATTTTCGCAAGGCACTGTATCTAGAATATATAAGTATAAATAAGAATTTTTTTAATTTTTTACAAGATTCAAGTAGTCAAAAGCTTCCCCCCAACTGTGTGTTCGCTTTGTGTGTTCAGGTGGTGTGGCGAAAGCTCGGTGATGCAGCAGGATCCAAACCCTCCATCCGCCAACATCTCTCTGGGAACCAGTTCAAAGGCCCTTTGTAGCTCGCATGTCAATAACCGGCAGGGCCTTGAACAAACAAACAAATCTGTGAATATGACAAGAGGAGCAGACAGAACTGGGCAACTTCGGGAAATGACACAAAGAACTTGGCTTCTACTGCCAGCTTCTCTCATGGCATTCAGTTGAGACATTTCAAACCTATTACCTACAGCGCCAGGTGGTAGTTTAATATATAATGGACTCACAATTAGCACAAGCTCTATTTATGTGCATACCTTCCAAGTATTCATACAAGGCAGCTTAATGGATTCATGAAAGCACACAGCTCTTACACAGATAAATGCCCCATGCAGACACTCCTACAAGATTAAACCATTCCACTCCTAAAAGAACATTTCATAATACTCTGTTATCCATGGATGTTTAATTAATTTATTTAATTTTTTGTAGACCACTACCATTCAAAGGTTTGGGGTTGGATCTCTTCTGCTCACCAAGGCTGCATTTTATTTGATCAAAATACAGTAAAAACTGTAATATTGTGAATTATTAATTCAATTTAAAATAACTGTTTGCTATCCTTATATATTTTAAAATGTCTATGATGGCAAAGCATCATTACTTCAGTCTTCAGTGTCTCATGATCCTTCAGACATCATTCCAGCATGCTGATTTGCTCGAGTGATACTTTTTTAAGGATTCTTTCAAAAGAACTGCATTTATTTGAAATGGCAATCTTAGTAACACTTTACAATAAGGTCTCATTTGTTAACATATTTGTTCATGTATTAACTCACATGAACTAACTATGAGCAGTACATTTGTTAATCTTTGTCAATGTTATTTAAAATAATACAGTTGTTCATTGTTAGTTCATTTTCAGTTCATTGTGCATTAACTAATGTTAACTAACTAACAAATTCAACTTTTTGATTTTAATAATGTATTAGGAAATACTTGAAATAAACATCAACTAAGAACATTAATAAATGCAGTAGAAGTATTGGTCGTACTTAGGTTATGTTAACTAAATTAGTCAACTAATGAACTAATGAAACCGGATCCGTTTATATAAGGTGGCCTTAACTAACATTTAAATTAATCATTTGATACAATGCACATATTGTGTACATGTTTTTACATTGTAACTTACCCATCCCACCACACCTGTCCCTAACTTTACCCTTAAACTTACCCATCCCACCACACCGGTCCCTAACTTCACCCTTAAACTTACCCATCCCATCACACCTGTCCCTAACTTTACTCTTAAACTTACCCATCCCACCACACCTGTCCCTAACTTTACTCTTAAACTTACCCATCCCACCACACCTGTCCCTAACTTTACCCTTAAACTTACCCATCCCACCACACCTGTCCCTAACTTTACTCTTAAACTTACCCATCCCACCACACCTGTCCCTAACTTTACCCTTAAACTTACCCATCCCACCACACCGGTCCCTAACTTCACCCTTAAACTTACCCATCCCATCACACCTGTCCCTAACTTTACCCTTAAACTTACCCATCCCACCACACCTGTCCCTAACTTTACTCTTAAACTTACCCATCCCACCACACCTGTCCCTAACTTTACTCTTAAACTTACCCATCCCACCACACCTGTCCCTAACTTTACCCTTAAACTTACCCATCCCACCACACCTGTCCCTAACTTTACCCTTAAACTTACCCATCCCACCACACCTGTCCCTAACTTTACCTTTAAACTTACCCATCCCATCCCACCTGTCCCTAACTTTACTCTTAAACTTACCCATCCCACCACACCTGTCCCTAACTTTACCCTTAAACTTACCCATCCCACCACACCTGTCTCTAACTTTACCCTTAAACTTACCCATCCCACCACACCTGTCCCTAACTTTACTCTTAAACTTACCCATCCCACCACACCTGTCCCTAACTTTACCCTTAAACTTACCCATCCCACCACACCTGTCTCTAACTTTACCCTTAAACTTACCCATCCCACCACACCTGTCCCTAACTTTACTCTTAAACTTACCCATCCCACCACACCTGTCCCTAACTTTACCCTTAAACTTACCCATCCCACCACACCGGTCCCTAACTTCACCCTTAAACTTACCCATCCCATCACACCTGTCCCTAACTTTACCCTTAAACTTACCCATCCCACCACACCTGTCCCTAACTTTACTCTTAAACTTACCCATCCCACCACACCTGTCCCTAACTTTACTCTTAAACTTACCCATCCCACCACACCTGTCCCTAACTTCACCCTTAAACTTACCCATCCCACCACACCTGTCCCTAACTTTACTCTTAAACTTACCCATCCCACCACACCTGTCCCTAACTTCACCCGTATCCCGCCTCGATATCAGCAAAAGTGTTTTGCAATAGTATGAACACAACAAACATTGTACTTATAACTTGATGTAAGTACATAGTAATTAAGGCCACCTAATATAAAGTGGGGCCATGAAACCTTATAATAAAGTGTTGCTGAAACCTTTTGCATCATTATAAATGTATTTACTGTCACTTTTGATCAATTTAATGCATCCTTGCTAAATAAAAGTTTTAATATCTTTAAAAAAAAACATTATTGACCCAAACCTTTTGAATGGATGTATATATTTTGATTTCATCACATAATAATTATCATTATAAATAAACTTAAAACAAGAATCATGTTACTAAGTTCCCATTCCACTGACAAATAGTTAATCTTCTCCACAATGCCAGTTTTTACTCATTTATTGCTGCTTACAGTTGGTTTTTGGAACCTGTTTATGTAGTGGAAAAATAAAATACGATAAGCTTTTAAATAATTTTTCCCCAGGCATGAATATTACACATTTGCTTAGGTTCCCAGAAATACATAAAACAACTAAATAAAATAACAATAAAATATAGTTTATATTAGTAAATTCTAGTCTGGAAATATTCGAAAGATACATGCAGGCCAGCTCATGAGTAATAATAAGAATTTAATTAAAGTATTTTTTCCCCCAAAACAGTATATGCCAGCTCAACTTTCACAGCATATTATGTGAAGTATTTTAAGTTCCAAATGGACAATCGTGATTAATTGAAGCTGCGTTCTATGCTTTTGTTTCTGTCTTTGTGTTCTATCATATGAAACCATGTCAAATTTCAATATCATTATTTTATAATGCGTCCCAGTGTAGTGCTTTTAATTGCATATGAGACCTAATGGCTTTATGGTGTCATAATCGCAAGTACTGTTAAATCTGTTTTAGGTCTACAGATTGAGTCCTGTATGAAAAGAACTGGAACCCAATTTCAGGGGACCCATTTTATATTAGGTGGCCTTAACTACCATGTACTAGCATTTAAAGGCTCTTATTGTGTACATACATGTCTTTACATGTACATACATTTTAAACACCTGCATGTAATTACATTTGTAATTAATTTCTGTAGTTACATTACTGTTTACACTTCCCTTATACCTAACCCTAACCTTAAAACTTACCATCCCACCACACCTGTCCCTTACCCATATCCCACTTCAATACACTGTACAAAAAAAAAAAAAAAAAAAAAAAATTGTTGGTTTTTGTTGGTTTAACTTAAAAAAGTAACCTGGTTGCCTTAAAGTTTTGAGTTGACTTAAATTAAAAATTTGAGTTGATTCAATGAAGGACATTTGTTTAATAAATAGAAACTCAAAATATTATTGTATCTGAACCACATAAAAAAAATGATAAATCATGAAAATAGCACTATTTGGCATGTTTCACTACATCATCAGTAATAAAACAGACAATTACACTGTAAAAAATTATTTAGCAAAAAAAGTTACCTGGTTGACTTAAAATTTTGAATTCATTGAAATTAAAATTTTGAGTTAATACAATGAAAAAAATTTGAGATTCAACAACCTTTATTAAAATATTATTAAAAGATTTTGTAAGCATATTGGGTAATTGTGTGTGTTTTATGTGTGAAGACTAGTGCTATTTTCATGATTTATCAAATGTTTTATGTGGTTCAGATACAATAATATTTTGAGTTTCTATTTATTAAACAAATTTCCTTCATTGTATCAACTCAAATTTTTAATTTCAATAAACTCAAAATTTTAAGGCAACCAGGTTACTTGCTTTTTTTTAGTAAGTTAAACCAACAAAAAAACAACTTTTTTTTTTTACAGTGTACCCAATATGCTTACAAAATTGTTTAATTATATTATAAAGGTTGTCGAATCTCAAAAAATGTTAATTGTATTAACTCAAAATTTTTATTTCAATGAACTCAAAATTTTAAGGCAACCAGGTAAGTTTTTTTGTAAATAATGTTTTACAGTGTATCAGCAAAAGTGTTTTACAATACAATATGAACACAATAAATACATTGTACTTATTTTTAGATGTAAGTACATAGCAGTTAAGGCCACCTAATATAAAGTGGAAACATTTCAGGTTCTAGATACTGAATAGGTGAAACATGGAAATTTTGTGTGTTTTCAGTTCAGCCCGAAATAGCACAACTGATTCCAGTTTGCGTTGGGAATTTTCATCATTACTCTATTTCTAAAAGAATTTAGTATGTGATTAAACTTTAGCACATGCAGTTTAAATGGCATAATCTACGATCGGAGCATGTAAAGTACCTCAGCCAGTCACATTTTCCATTATTTCTTTTACCAAGCTTTTGCCATTGGTTCTGCGTAAATGAAATCAGACCATACAGTATGGGTTGATAAAAAACTGGATAAGAATAGCATTATTAATAATAGCTTCTTTTGCTGAATTTTGTGTAAAATGTGTAATTCTACTCCATAGGCCTAGTTCATGAGACCTTCAGGCAATGTCTTTTTTGTGAGCGTACTGTACATGATATAAAGCGAAGTCTGAATGGAAGTAAATGAGAATGCAGTATATTTTGAGTTTGTGTGTTATAATTCAGAACCATTATGTATACAAAAACTGCCTCAAAAGATGCTTGCTGCATTCACACAAAAGCTCTTTTTTTGAAAACCAGTGACCCGATAAGCCATAATTTTGTATTGTTTGTTTAAATTTAAGCTATTTTGAGCATTGCCGAAATCCCTCAGCCGATCTAGTTATTTTTGTATTAAAGTTGTGTGGAATTTAATTGAAATTGTATATTTATGAGAGCACTTTTACAGTGCTAGACTTAAATCACATTCGTATTGGATGGTTTTGTTCACACTGGATGCAGCAGGTGGCTTTTGGCGGTGTTACATTTTTTATTTTATTTTTTGGTCTTATGTTTATGAGAACAAAATGCGCAGCAAACATTTGAATAAGTAAAGAAAATAATTGCATATTTTTACGAAAAGGATACATTGTGAATTTGGGTGAGTAAAACGCTGTGTACCTGTGTAAAGTGTTTTATGTGAACACAATGCCTAAATAATTGGTGTTGAAGTACACATATTCATTAAAACTATTTTTTGAAATCCAATTAAAAGTGTCCTTTATAAGCAGATCTAGTCTACACAACTACTGACTTTTTTGTATTTAAGTATTTAAGCACAAAATAATCTGAAATGCTGATATTTTCTTTTCAAATGCACTGCTTCCTTTTGTGAACGAGGATTTGATGTTTGAATCTTTCATCAAATTCAATGTTCTGTGTAGCTCATCTGTATGTGAAACACACATGAAGTTGTATTCTAGGACATACAATTCAGCGCAATGTAAATAACTTCTATTACTGTAGAATACCTGTAACTAGCATGCGTTTATATATTTTTAATAAGCTGTATGTAGCTAAGAATGGACCTGTATTTTAGCTAATAAAAAAGATCTAAATGCATTGCAAATAACCCTCTTGTAGATTTGAAATAAAGAATCCTTCTCTTTGTAGAATGTCTCTCCTTTTTGTATTGAATGAAATGAACAGCAGAAAAAAGGCAGAGTCTGTCATCTACTGGAAATGTACTGCAATTGCATGTACACTCATAAGGATTGAATTTTTGTTTTTTCAAAGAAGGATTATAGAAAGTGCTTAACCGTCAGAATGTTATTTGCCAACCATTTAAGGTCAAACTAAATATTGCATGAGCTGTTTTATGATTTATTAATTCTATATAAGCAATCCTGTTAATAACATTTCTGATCTGATATGGCTGAATGTAGTGTGTGTGTGTGTGCGTGTGTGTGTGTGTGTGTGTGTGTGTGTGTTTGTGTGTGTGTGTGTGTGTGTGTGTGTGTGTGTGTGTGTGTGTGTGTGTGTGTGTGTGTGTGTGTGTGTGTGTGTGTGTGTGTGTGTGTAGCCTACATTAAATTCACATCATTAATGTCTTTGGTGTAATTTAAACAGCATTATTAGGGAATAATCAGTTATCCTACATGCCCACAATAATAAATAATATATATAACTGTACACATAAGAAGTAAAAAAAGAGAATAAATTATAAGGTACATTATAAAGTTGTAAGAAAATGAATTATTGATTAATTAAATGTATTATTTTTATATTATTATTAGTGCTATCAAATCGATTAATCGTATCCAAAATAAATGATGGCTGGGGGTGTGTGTGTGATTACCTGGGGAACACATGGCACCATGCACTATGGTAAGAAGGAAAGCCGGCGGAGTGGATGCTTTAGGCAATGTTCGCTTGGAAACCTTGGGTCCTGCCCTCCATGTGGATACTTTGACATGTAACATTTTCGCAGACCATGTATACCCTTTCATGGAAACTATTCCCTGGTGGCTGTGGCCTCGTTTAGCAGGATAATGCACCTTGCCACAAAGCAAAAATGGTTCAGGAATGGTTTGAACGAGTTTGAGGTGTTGACTTGGTCTTCAAATTCCCTAGGCTATGGATCTCAAACTAATCGAGCATCTGTGGAATGTGCTGAACAAATAAATCCAATCTATGAAAGCCCTGCCTTGCAACTTACAGGACTTAAAGGATCTACTGCTAACATCTTGGTGTTAGATACACCACTTCACACACTCTAAAAAATGCTGGGTTAAAAACAACCCAAGTTGGGTTGAAAATGCACCAACCCAACAATTGGGTTGTTTTTACCCAATGGTTGAGTTGTTCTTACCCAGCAATCGGGTTGTCTTAAGCAACATTTAACCCAACCACTGGTTTAAAACAACTCAACCACTGGGTTAAAACAACTCAACCATTGGGTTAAAACAACTCAATTGTTGGGTTGGTGCATTTTCAACCCAACTTGGGTTGTTTTTAACCCAGCATTTTTTAGAGTGCACCTTCAGAGGAGTCCATGCCTCGATGGGTCAGGGCTTTTTTGGCAGCAAAGGAGGACCAACAAAATATTAGGAATAATGTTATGCCTGATTGGTGTAAATGCATACATTTAAGAAAAATGTGTTATATGTATATAACTATTTATATCTTATATGTGTGTGTGTGTGTGTGTGTGTGTGTGTGTGTGTGTGTGTGTGTGTGTGTGTGTGTGTGTGTGTGTGTGTGTGTGTGTGTGTGTGTGTGTGTGTGTGTGTATGTATATATATATATATATATATATATATATATATATATATATATATATATATATATATATATATATATATATATATATATATATACAGTATATACATGCAAATATTTCCTAAATGCATACATGAATGAGTGCGTTTTTTATATAGGCCTAAACATAATAATTATAAATTATACACAGTGCACACATATATTATGTAATCACAAACTTTTATTTTGGATGTGATTAATCGATTTGACTTTCTGCACTTATATTATTATTTAATTATTAAATTTAAACCCCATTTGAAACACTTTGGAATTATCAGGATTTTATTTTATTATTATAAATGGTAGGTTTTTGATTTACATATGATAAATGATGTTACATTGACAACAGTATGTTACAGTTGGGTTACGTAATATACTATGATTGACGTTTTCCTCCGCGAATCATGTTGTGCAAAGTTTATCCTTTTATGGTCACTTTATAAACCCAAAGTAAACTTCCAATCACAAAGCACACAAGCCTTTTCAGTTTTGTGTAGTCAACCCAACCTTGTAAATCGGACCAAACAGGATCGACCCCTCTCACGACCAGTGAAATCACAGCAAACGGGTACCGCCTTAGCGCAAACCAATAGATACCTAACGTACAGTTTAGAGAAGTGAAATATATTTACACTTTAGCCAATTATCTAACACGTACGCAGTTGCGTAGGGAACATTAGCGAATTAAGATGCGTTTCTGGACAAACTTAGGGCGGGATAAACGCTTCAATCGCCCAATCCGCTCTTTAGAAATATTATTAGGGCGTGGCATTGCCTCTGAAGAAAGTTAGGTTTTACCAGTAAACCGAGCTGAAGAGGATTGAATTCCAGGTTGACAGGAGGATCCCTGCAGTCAATTGGAAGGTAGTTTTGGTATATAATGTGACATAATATAATGTTTGCAAATGTACGCCATTGGTTTTTAATTTAACAACATGTAATATGCCACACGCTTGCAAATGTACGCTGTAAATGGTGTCTAATTCAGCAAATTGCGAAACACAAGCATGCTGGTTAACACATTGAATGTGTCACAAAACCTAGTGAGCTACCTACGTAGACAGCATATCTGGGCGTCGTAGGCGTGCTTGAAGCGATCGGTACGCTGCCAAAAATGTTTTTAAACGATTTTAATGCGTTTAAAACGCGATTATGATACCCGTAAAGTGATGTCTATGTATGCAGGTTTTGAGACACTTCGGCATGAACTGACTAACGTTAGACAACAGCTAGATGAATGGATATACATATGAATGGATGAATTTGTTTGTTGAGGTTTTAATTCACGCATTTGATGATTGGACCACCCAGTATTTAAAACGAAGACTGACAAGCAGTGCAATAGTGTGTAATGTGAAGCAGGTGATCATCTTCTGGTGGGTTTGAATGGATGCATTGGGCCAGGCCAGTTATTTTAAGGCTTCAAGCTGTTAAGATCATTATCTAATATTCTGATCTTGTATTCTGAATATTGATCTTTAGAGTTTGTTTTATGTTGCATGACTTTTCTGTCAGCCAGTATAATTGCAGTGCTTCTCCTGTTATCTGATAGTTTCAGTCCTAAGTAGCTTACTTTTAAGTGTTTCAATCCAATTTGCTCTTCAGTAATACAATTGGGCCTGTCATTATTTTGTAAATTGTAGGCTTTAGGCGATTTGATGGAAATATCCAAGATTTAAGCTTTGACGGCTTCCGGATTCGTCTCTGAAAAATTTGACAGTTCTAGTAGCCATGCATAGTGTGTATTATGTATAATGGCAGTCTTTATATGAAAGTTAGTTTATGCATGTATGGTTGCTATCATAAACACAAAAACGTGCACTAGTGGTGTTTTCAAAACTTATGGTTTACCATAGAAATATTCTTGCCTTAGTATTTTTGTACGTTGCCCAAATTCGTACAAATAAAGCAGCCAGACCATTTTTGAAAAATGGGAACAGCTGCCATAGGACTCGTTTATTGAATTTAACTGCATGCAAACATGTTGTATTTGATGAGTTTCATGTAAGCCACATGCTCCTTGTTTACAATAAAGTACCTGATTTAGTGCCCTTTGGCTCGCTGTAGCCATCCATTTAATCCCTCTCAGAGACCTTTCTTGGCAGTGATTTCAGATTCAGAGATTATTTGGATGTGAAACATTCACATGTTTCTACCATTTAGTTATAAATATACTGTACCTAGTCCACAGCACCTAAATATTTATATGAAGTGTAGAGTCCAGTACTTCTTCTCTGACTATTGGCTCATTTACTGCACAGTCTTCTAGGCTGCATAAAGGAGAATGAAACCTGGTCACATTTTAGTTATTCTTACTTACATTTTCCTGTAATTATATTGCCTTTTTCACAGCCATCCTCTCTCCCAGACCAGCAAGATGGGCAAAAAGAGCCGAGTGAAGACCCAGAAATCGGGGACCGGGGCCACAGCTGCGGTTTCTCCAAAAGAGATGATGAATTTAATTTCTGAACTACTGCAGAGTGAGTATAATTCTTTATGGCTGCATACCGTTACAATGAATTTCTCTCATGCATGTAAACAAAAGGCTTTTATGTTCCATAATCGCATTACATGATTATAATATTTGTTGTGGTGTTAAAGAGACAGCTGGATCCTGAAAATTAAACCTCTTCGGTGTAAATTATTTCTTATTAATGCATAAGTAAATCAGTTTACTAGTATTTATTTAATCATCTGAAGCTTTTATCCAAATGGATCTTCCTGAGGTTGTGCTCAAGGGTATGGTGGTACATGGAGTCATTTCGTTATCAGTCCAGATTTGTTAAATCATACATCAAACATCTCTCCAAAATAGTATGTCATTATGGGAAGGACATTTGTTTATATAAAAGACAATATGCGGCCTGTGCTCTTGTGCAAGGACTTTTACCATGCCGATGGATGCTGCAACTTTTTATGAAAACAGCTGGAAGAAAACATGAAACAGCCAGCAATTGGTTTCTCTGGGAACTCTACTTAAAGGAATGAGTTCACACAAAAATGAAAATTCTGTCATTTCCTCACCTTAAAGCTGTTTCAAACCTGTATACATTTTTCTTCTTTTGAACACAAAAAAAGATAATTTGAAGAATGTTGGTAACCACACAACAGTTGATGAGCCCCATTGACTTCCATCTGTGGGGGGTTTTCTACTATGGATGTGAATGGTTACCGTCATCTGTTTGATTGCCAACATTCTTTAAAATCTCTTCTTTTTTTGCTCAGCAGAAGAAAGAAACTCATACAGGTTTGGAACAACTTGAGGATGAGTAAATGATGACAGAATTTTCATTTTTGGTTAACTGTCCCTTTAATATAGAGCACTAAGCTATCTCCCCACAGTCCACCTTTGGATTTTGTTGATCAAAAAACTAGTGAGTGATGAATATAAATTGTTGAAACATTTTATTTTCTTTCCCCCATTCAGAGTGTAGCAGTGCTGCTCCCTCTCCTGGGAAAGAGTGGGAGGAATATGTTCAGATCCGAGCTCTGGTGGAGAAGATCCGTAAGAAACAGAAAGGTACATTATTGCTTCACATGAGTATGATTTAGCAGTTCTCAAGCTTTTACGCTAGCCCTTTGATTTGCCATTGGCCATAGTTAAGTATTTAATTGCCCTAGTTGCAAGAATAAAGAGGACGGGAACAAAATAGATGGTGTGGAACTTAAGTATTTTACCCAGAAATTAAGTGAATTCTGTCAATTACTTGCTCCCATTATTTTAATTTTTTCTTTGGGTGAGCACAAAATTTGATATTTTGCAGACTAATACTATTCTTTTATACACACTAAAAGTTAATGGGGTTGTAATGTATGCTGTCGACTTTCAAAACTGGCAAAGAAAAAGTGGCATACAATATTTTTTTTACAAACTCTTTTCAAGCCAGAGTATAGCTTTGTGTGAGGAACAAGCCAAAAATGTTTATACATGCATATGTAGTGTATATATAATAGACAAGCGCGAGTCAATATTGACACAATATTGATTTTTCTTTTTTGTAAACTATTCCTTTAACAAACATAAGAGTACAATAAATATTATTAGCATAAAAGATGATTTGTTATACATTTCTTTATTTGATAGAATAACTTTGATAACATAATGCACATACAGTATGCAGTAAGTTGATGCAGCAAACACAGAAATAGCTTCACCTTTGCAGTGATGCAAAGACTTGAGAATGATCCTATCACATTACTTAATCAAATACTCAGTGGGAGTCTCAGAGATGTGCATTTAGAACACATAAATATCAATTAGAATAAACGTTAGACGGCACATTACGCAGTGGGACACAAGTATTACACAAGAGTAATAGGTAGCACCATTTAGGTTCACTTGTGTTGTGTTACAGCAACATAATACAGTAGAGTGCAGAGAATAATGAAATTCATTACAGAGAGAACTTCTCGATTGTATTATTTCCTCAGGGATGTCGGTATCGTTTGAGGGAATCAGGGAAGACTTTTTCTCCGAGCTGATGGCCTGGGCCACAGAATGTGGGGCTTCTTGTGACGGCTTTGAGATCTCCAACTTTGCAGATGAAGGATATGGTCTGAAGGCCACCAAAGATATCAAGGTTGGTGTCTTTGTTTGCCATCTAATCCACAACTTTTTGATGATAAGATGGATGAGTCGAGACTCTAATCAAAAAAAAATTCCCATGTTGGATAATTAAAAAAAAAAGAAGTATTAATTGATTTAATTAACAAGTTGGTCTGAAAGGCCATGTTGTCTTTTAAATAAGATATATTCTAGCCAAATTAAGATAGAATATAAACTAGGACTCATGCTTATGAATGATTTTATTGACATCACACTAGTGTTGTCACGATACCAAAATTATGACTTCGATACGATACCAGACTAAAATATCGATATATCGATACCACAGTAAAAAAAGAACAAAAGAAAAAAAAGAAAAAGGAAAAAAAAGATAAGATGCTTAATATGACAACAGAACTTGTTATTATTCATTGTTATTTTTTACTAAAAATTCATGTGGCCAGCATGTTCCTTAGGGTTGGGCATCATTTTGATTTTGAACAATTATTGATCAATTGATCAATTACTATTAAAATTATCTCACAAATTTTTGCTATCTCAATGTATTTTTTCAATGGGATAATTGTGTTGCAATAGCTTACACACAGCACAAGAAAGGTTGATTTCGAATGGTAAATTGAATTTAAAAAGACGAGTATACAGTAATAAAATAAGAATACAAACAATAAACAGATTACAAACAATAGCACAAATAAATGCAATATAATAGAAGATACAAATTAAATAGACTGCTTTATTTTTTCAGGTAGGCCTAGGTCTAACATTCAGATAAGAAACTGAATTAAAAAAATGCATAGTAATTACATTTAAAACAACATTGGATAATGTTCTTTGTAAAAAATTCAATAGCGTACAGATGAAACTATTAAAGTTACTCAAGTTGATCAGTCAAGAGCAGTTGATCGTTTGTGTTTTTGTAGTTTGAATAACAAATGACTGCGGTCCCTTTAAGACTAACGGAGGCATGGATTCTAAACACTGTTCCTGTTACTCCTTCTTCCTGAACTGTTTGCGACTGTGTTTACGTTAATACTCTTCCAGATGTGCACTGATAATTTTTTTGAGTGTATTTGACCAATAATAAGCTGGAAAAAGAAGCAAATGTTTGCACTTGTATCATGTCAGTGGCGGCTTTATTACGGCAGGCTATGTGTGCGCTTCAGATGTGAGCACGAAATCTGTGGTGATTAGTAGAATTAATTTATGTGCAATCCCGCGCGAAATTCAGACCGATCACACACTAACACTAACACACTGTCGTGAGGAAAAAGTCCAGCAGAACGCGCGTTGGCCGTGCTCAGAGGTTAACCGGGCTGAGTGAGAATATGCCGGTGTGTGTCAGCTCGCTGTCGGTCGGAGAGGAGAGCACAGCTGGTATCGATACTGTAAAAACTGAGAATCGTATCGTTTCAGATATTCCAGTATCGATATATATCGAAATATCGATATTTTTGACAACACTACATCACACACCCACTTGAAAATAATCAACATTAAATCCATTACAAATCATATGTGCGATATGCTGAATTTTTCTGCCACATACAGAGTGTTCTGTCATATATTCTGTTGAAGGCTGAAATAAGTGAAGTAACCCAACTTGTGTATTGGCAGTAGATAAAGTAGATGATAATTATTTGTGTTCCTTTTTGAGGGCTATTGACCGAGTTTTAATTACAGGCCTTTATGTAGTGATTATAGCTGTTTTTGCTGTTTGTTTTTTTTCTTTTCCCCATTATCCTTGTTAGAGCTATAGAAGGGGATGTTTTTAGAGCTGATTGATTTATAGAGGTTATTGAGTGGCCATATTTTACCTCCAGATTTAATTGGGGTCAATGTTCGGGTGGTTTTCAATGCCTGTTACAATTTTCAGGTTTTTTAGCTAATTGTTATTTACAAAATGTAGTAATGGAATTTAAAGGTGTCAGCAAAGTACTAGCCCTGTAATCAAGTTTTTATTGAACTGTACATTGATGTTTTTATTGAAATGAAATGTGCTTTTGGATGCATGCTTTAACCATGAAATTCAGTTGTTCGTGGGCTTTCTGTTCATTTCAGGCTGAGGAGCTGTTCCTTTGGATCCCTAGAATAATGCTGATGACTGTGGAATCAGCCAAGAACTCTGTCCTTGGTAAGTTCGCATAGTGTAGCAATGTCAGTCTTTGACCTTAAACTCTGACAATGACATGCCGCATTGAAATTTGCAAATGGTTCTCTCTTCACATAGAATATGCAGACCACGTTTATATAAATTTACTTGAATGTTCCCGGTTACAGCTTTTAGCTCCATCGACAGCTTCTGAGACATGCTGTTGATTAGGAAACAGAAAATTAATTGGACTCAGTCAACAGTTGGTAAAACATGCAAGTGTTTCGGGCAAACATACAAAAACAAATTCTATATTTATTTATTTTTCTATGATTTTTGTTTTATATTGCTATTTATTTTTTCTTTCATAATGGTAATAACGTCGTATTTAAATTGTCATTCTACCGTGTAGATGTTGTTTTCACAGTTATACAACATGTTAGAAACAGTGCTGTTTTTAGTATTATTTATACTGTTATATTATTAGCATTTATTTTTATATTTTTGTTCTTTGTTTTAGTACCTTTATGTGCTTCTGTCTTTTATTTATTTATTTATTTATTTATGTATATATATATATATATATATATATATTTATTATTATTATTTTGCTTGAATTTATTTTAATTTCAGAGTGGGGTTTTTTTTCCAAGTAAGTTTATCAATATAATATTTTTATTTCAGCTTTTTTTCAATAGCTGAAAATGTTTTTGTTTTTTTTAAATAGTTTTAGGTAACAATAACAACACTAGTTGTCCAAACCATCTGCACGGTGTTACTTTTTTCAAAATCTAACTGTGCTGTGCTTTACATGACCCGATATGAACTTTTAACTTTCAAACAAACCAACCTTTCTGCTCATTAAACACAGGTCCTCGTCATATCCTAGTGTGAAAACAGCATTCATTTTAAGTGAAACGTATTAGTTTTGTATTAATATTTGGAAACTTTTCGCAGACTCCTGATTTAACCATTATTCACAGGGCCACTGTACAGTCAGGACCGGATACTCCAGGCCATGGGCAATGTGACTCTGGCTCTACACTTGCTGTGTGAACGGGCCAATCCCAGCTCTCCCTGGCTGCCCTACATCAAGACCCTGCCTGCTGACTACGACACGCCTCTGTACTTTGAAGAGGAGGAAGTGCGCCACCTGCTGGCCACACAAGCCATACAAGATGTGCTCAGTCAATATAAAAACACAGCGCGGCAGTACGCCTACTTCTACAAAGTCATCCACGTAAGTCACACCGATTTCCTCAACTGTCTAGGTGCATGCATGTATATTTATTCATTATTTTCACTTATTCATTTGGCTTGATTTTTAAATGAGAGGTGATGTGAAAAACCCACCAGAATATTAACTGTATGAATGATTTCACCGCCAAATAGCCTAAATACATGTTGTTATTGTTATTATTATTATTATTATTATTATTAAACCCTTTTGTCGATGGCCAAATGTAATGGGGTGTAATCAAGTTTTATATATGTCAATCGGTTATGGCATACTGTTTACATATGTTTACTTTTTCAGAGAAAAATAACTTCAGCTGTTAATACAGGCCTAACTTAAGCACCTAGTCTCACATTCTAGCGTTGGATGTCCCTGAATTTATCACAAGTACACAAAAGTACAAACTTTCTTCAGTAAACTCATAGAGTTGTACCCGTACGTATGGCAGTTTTGATGAGCGTAGTGGCTGATAGCCCTATCTGTGTCTCATACATGGACTGCAAGCCGTTTGAGTGCAGGGTTTTTTCAGCAATCAGCGCGACAAGTTATTCAGACTCTCTAGCCACATGAATAGCTGTCCTTTACACTGCTGTCTGCTGAGGTGAGGAAATCCAGTTTTAAAAGGATCCCTGCCGTTGAAGGTACATTGGAGATGGGTAAAAGGAGCTTTATAATGCCCTCTTGCACCCAATTTCAGGGCCCCTGATAAGCTGCCATTGACATGGCTCAGAGATGGTGATGCAGTGGCCATCTTTGACCAGCAGGGGGAGATGTTTATCCCTCAAAGTAGTGTTCAAAGCAAAAGCAAAAGTGGTCTTGCATTAGTTTTCTTTTAAATAACTGTATGTCTAAAGTTTTAGTGCATATAGAAAAGATGCTAATGATCAATATGTATGATACTTTTTGCTCTGTTGCAATAAGAAATTAAAAATGTAAGAAATAGAAATTTACTTCTAGACTATAAAATCTACTTGTACCTTCAGAAGCAACATTTTTGTATTTATAGAGGTCTCATTGTTTTGATTTTGCATAAGTCCAGTCAAATATATATGCTTAATGTTCAGTTGTAGGCTCACTTGGTAAGTTCTAGAACGAAAGGGGAATGTTCTTTCCACTTTGTTTACAAAAAGTGTATGATATTATTACTATGAAATGTAATTTCAGTGTTATGACGCAAATCTTGAATATGCAGATTTATGATTATTAAATGACACATTGAGACGGCAGTTCATTTTAACGGGACCCTGATCTCTCCAATAAATTTTATCCTGATTCTTGGACCTCCTCTTAGCTATTAAGGAAGCAATAATATGCTCTTCCCAGTTCTCTCCAATTTCAGTTCCACATCTTTGCTGGTACATTTTGTTTCTTTCATTAGATGACTGTCAATTAGGGAAAAGAAACTAATATTTCACATTACTGTCAAGATAAGGCATCAAATATTCATGCAGATAGTTAATGTATTTGTCATTTTGTCTGCAAATCTGTTGACATTTTCTTTATTAAATGTTTTCTAGTGTATAAAAGGGGGTGGGAGTGTAATTAGGAGCGGTATTATTGTTTCTCGTACTCCGTTAATAACTTTAATCAAGAGTATTTATACGGTTTCCTATACAGCGACTGAGACAAATAACAGGAAACACAATAAACTGAAATATATGCATCTGCTACTTTAAGCCGTCGGCATCAGTCATGAGAAAGTTAATCAATTTGTATATGTAGTGAATGATTTCAATTTGAATATTTAGTCCATTAGGTGGCAGAAGTGAGTTAAGCTTCCAAGGGTACGGGTCTAAATGAAATGTTTCTTCCTCCGAAATGAACTTGGTAAAGTTTGTATTGCTAAAATAAAGCTGCAGGACCTGATGACCTCTTGGCGTAATGAATTACACACCGATCACGCCAAGTAAACCTTTTAATGAACAGAATGATTCATTCTCTGTGCGTTTGAAGCGGGAGTTCAGAGTGAAATCAACATAACTCTTTTTGCTCATATAAAGCTCTGTTCAGTTGAGGGGGAGGGTTGTCTTGCCGGCCCTTTGGTGAGTGTCCTGTCCGCTTCTCTCCTCTTGGCTCTTCAGGTTGGGAGCCAGTGTCACTGTAATGACTACTGTCAATGTCAGCCTCTCTTCTGAGGCGGCCGCAGATGACCGGGCTGGAAAATTAGCTTGTCGCATTGGCTTTGAATTGAATTGACCTGAATGTACCTTCCACACATGACTGACAACCCCAGCCCCCCCTTCTTCTACTTCCTCCCACCGCCTGCTTTATCTGGTCCCTGCCTCCCCCCCTCCCAGCTTCTCTTTGGGAAGAACTGAGAAAGCAAGGCCCTTCACCTGCTGGAATTCAGGAGCTTTTTATATATATTTGCCTGTGTGAAGAGGGATAGGCTGTTGTCAACGCAGAGCACCCTCTGAGGAGTATCCAAGCGCCTCCCGTGTCCGCGGGGGACCAATGATAACCGTGCCTTCCTCGTTGGGGCTGGATGCGTGCATGTGTGGGGGAGGTGAACCTCATAAGGTGACCCCGGTATGCAGCGAATGCAAAGTAACCTTGGTGTGCTGCATCTGCCGTTGTTGATGAGAAATGAACAGGGTCCCAGTGGTATGCTCTCATCCCACCCCCTCTCCCTGAACCTGAGAAGATATCTGTCTGACCTTCCTGATGCAGCTCGGAAAATGAGGGAGAGTTTGCATCGTTTAACGACGACGTAGGCCTGCATTTCATCTTTTTCAGCGACGTGCACAAAGTCGAGCATTGAAACAGTCGGCGTAACTGAAGTAAGAAGTAAAAATCAATCCCGTTTGAACCTCAGCATGCACACTGATGACAAGCTCTCTAATACCGGCCAGGGCGGCGGATGGGGAGCTTGGGGATCTCAGCTCCAGAAAGACCTCCTGGAGGCCACCGGCCAATTAGCCGCGTTTCCCGCCGTCCTCGTTAAGGAGAGCAGGCACTCGTGGTGGGAGCTTTTGTTTTCTAATTGATTTACAGGGCCGCTCCCCCCTCGTCTCTCTCTGAGCCGCGGTGCCATTGTGGCACATGATGAATTACCTCTCTCTGGTGATGCTAATGCATCACAAGATGAACCTGCAGCGGTGCAGCTGCCCTTTATCTCCGAAAACTACACCTCATCAAACGTGCCGTCTAAAACTACCTCCGTTTCGTCTCAAACTACCTCTGTACATGAGCACAGTCTATGGTTTTCCAGACTAAAGGCCTTATCCTAACCCACAGCGCTCAGAGGGATCTGGGTGGACCTCTTCGTGGCCTTTCTGCAGCCAGGTTCGCCCTCCCCCCCCTGAGGGTTATCACTCTGTTCAACTAATTATTGCCTTAATTGAATCTATTACGGTACTTGGGCACTCGAGTATTTGGCTCTCAGAGGACTGAAAATATCATTAACTGCGCTTTAACCCTTTTCAGGTGGCCTGTAATGGTTACCGATGCTCAAATGTGGGTTTTTTTTCCTACTTTGTTCAGCTGGCTTCAGCACATCTTCCTGCAAGAAGTCTGCGGAGAACCACTTGACTCTCTAGAGATTTGCCCTATTGCTTCGGTCAACCTGTATTATATGCTTTTTCCCCCAATCCACACATGAACCACTTCCCTTCAACTGCAATATGAGGCTCAAACCCAGGACACCGAATTCTGACTTACCGGCTTTACCAGGCGCTTATCTTTTAATGGTTGTCCGTCAGCATGCGTGAGCGACGCTTCCAAGTCAGCCTGTTTCTTAGAATTGGGGTTGAAATGAAAGGAAGTGGTCAGGCTTTGCTCTGTTATTATATCATGCTTTATGAAATCACAGCTGACCTGTAGACCTTCATCCACCAGTGTGTTACACCTTTGCCTGGTTACTCACAGCAGGGGCAGCCGAAGTACATGTTCTCACGCTCCGCTGTAGGGCTACAACAATTTCAAGACTGGACTCTACTCTGCACTGAGTTACAGGCAAAGATGTGATGTGACCACACTGTATCACCATCTTTGTTGAGTGTGTGTGTGTGTGTGGGTTCCGGAGCAGCAAGGGGGAATACAGGGCTCAATTAGTGTCAGGGAAATTGATTAATGGGGAGAGACGTGGAAGGTAAAAGTTAGCCACTACTTCTGAGCGCTTGCATTTAATGCTTCTATTCCTCAGTTTGCGAGCCTAATGGTGCAGCTTGGTTCACAGAAGGAGTTTGCGCCCTCTTTCCAGTAAGCTCTTTCTGTATGTCACTGAGACATCTGTGGTGGAGCACACTACCTGGAAACCTTCACATTGTATTTAAAAGGGATCCTTTGCCAAAAATGTTTTTTAACTTAGCATCCCATATTCATTGACAACCATATAAACATTCACCACGCTATCTATAGTCAGCTATCTATACCACGCTATCTATAGTCAGCTAGTTGACGATTTTCTGGAATTTCAGTCAAATACAGGCTATTTTTAGCCTGACAAGCCAGACCCACATCTAGATGTTTGGTCTGGAAACTCACCATTGACAGGGCTCAATCTGAGGGGCGGGATAAACGGTTGTCTTTCAAACAACCTCTGCACGCGATAGGATAGCGCTACAACCAACCAGAGCAACGAAGGTGAAGCGGAGCTGATAGATTAAACATTCGCCGTATCCGGTCGGCAAAACTCCGAACACATCTTCCCTTTTTAAGAATGACTTCAGTACCGTTCTTTGTTCTTTTCTCAGAGAAAAGCTTAACTCCAAGTCTTCCAGAGTCACGGTCAAAGCTGATTCGATTCTCCAGCTTATGTGTTCACTAGTAGCACGCAAGCGCAACTCGGCCGTCATTATGTTAAGCCCCGCCCGCCGACTCTATACATGATGTGATTGGCCTGACCAGAGTTTGGCTTTTACAGCTCAGACGTGTATTGAGAATTGCTAGACGACACTCGTGGCAGATTAGATTTGCTGCCGCTAGGATGCGTCTAGATTTCTAGGCTAGGCTATTTTTGCTGTAATATTCTTCAAATGATTATTCATATGTAAATATGTACTAGTATGTAGTGGTTGTGGAAGAAACTAATAAAGAACCAGTCACAGCAGCAATCATTCTTCCCTCCGCCATGTTTAAAGTTTGTGGCACTCCCAACTCAAGAACTTGGGTATCAAAATTATCTCTGAATCCCTGAAAGTCTTGAGAAGGTGTTCACGTCCAATTTTTTAACTAAGATACTCATATTTATGATAATTCAGATAGCATGTAGGCAGCATTAATCTTAGGGTGCACAAGATTAACATATCAATCGAACACATTGACATGTTCCCATTTCTTTGTTAACATGGTTACGAGATGTGCAGGTAAACAAATATTGTAAACGTTTAAAATTTTTGGTAATTATTGTATTTTAATTCCATTTATTTAAATTTGACTATGTTGTAATCTATTAGCTTATCAATTTATGAATAGGTTTGGGAATCAAAAATCGAATCAGAAACTTTTGAGAAATCAACTTTCTCTTGAGTTTTTGATATATAAAAGGTCATGGTAATATAAGAATATCCTATACATTTTAGAGCTGAAAACTTCCTTGTTAGTCAAATAAAAGCTATTACAGACACCAGGCCCAGCAAATGATCAATCTCAGAATGTGCCAGGCATAAACTTCATTTGGATTACAATATTACAAATGCATGGATGATATTTTTAATAAATATCCAGTCACGTGGGGCTGGTCCGAATATCTTTTTTTGATATTCGAAGCTTCGGTAGTAATCAACATTGAATATTCGGAGGGAGGGGGCTGAACATAATCTTCTCTCTAATTAAAGCATGAATCTTGAGAAGCGGCACACCTCATGTGGGCAGAACGAGAGTCACAGCAAAGACTGCAACAGGAGTCAGATTTCATTCATCACAAGAGTGAAAAGCTAACGGAGATAAACGCGAAAGATTTGTTTTCAAAACGAAATGTAAAGGCACCTATTGAAGGGAGTTTGTCATTGTACTATTTTGTAATGTTAAGAATAATACGCTAATGAACCCACAATTCAAGCTTCCCGCCCCCGAATAAACTGCGCACTGCTGCATTCATTCACGGCCATTCAGTGCACAAGCACTGCAATGTGACGGTGAGGGAAAATTTTGTAAAAAGTGTATTGTATTTCGGCAGATTTTATAGTGTAAACATATGCAAGCAAAAATAAGAACCGTTTCAAGGGGGGATGCCTTGTGTGCAGGAAAAAAAAACAAATATTCGAATCCCACATTTGAAAATCGAATACCAACCCATCGAACAAATATTCTGGTCCAGCCCTAGTAAACAAGAGCCTGGATTTGCAGACAGGACATTTTTACAGATCATTAGATATAGCTGATTTTGTCTATGTGTCTTACTGAACATACCTCAGCATGCTGTCAAAGACTGAAGAGTCCTTTATTTGAGGTGTTGTTGGTTCATTGTGATTCAGGATCAGACTAGAACATGTATGGGCCAGGTCTCGCAAAGCCCGACGTCCCAGGGCTATGTGTTTTCCAGACGGGCTACCAAAACATAAGCCTGGCTTGCCGACTTGATGTGCGTTGTTCAATCTCGTGACTTAATATTTGAATTTAAAATACAATTGGGGAGGTTTTCATCTCTGTGTGTGAGAGAGAGAGAGAGATACAAGGTTCGTACTTTTTGCACTTGAATGGAAAAAAAACACTTTTTTTTTTCTAAATATCATCATAAACGCAGTCTGTAATGTCTTAAGTGAATGTAAGCAGTTGACGAAGAAAATGCATGAGGGATAGTATATTGGATCCATGCAGCTCTTAAAGTGACAGCAGCCTAATAATTCTGCTGCTTTCTCTATAATAACATTAATCAAACAATAAAAGACAAAGAGAAAATTCACTTGCTGTTCTTGGCTGAATAACTTTTGTAACTATATTTGTAATTGTTGTATTTTATTTATAAATTGCAGTTACTTTACATTTGATTAAGTTTCTGTACCTGAATACATGAAATCAAACATTGTTTATTTCAATCATATCTTTAAGTTGTATTTATTTCTGTGATTTGCTAATTGTATGTTTATTGTATGTATTTGTTTTTGTTTATTTTTTCTGTTTTAATTACTGAGTGCATTGAACGGTTTTGTGTGAATATGCACATTTAAAAAAAAAAAATGTACACACCTTATTGGAATCGATAAAAATCGGAATTGACCATTCGATTCTGAATCATTAAAATTCAAACAATACCTCTACTCCAGGGGTTTGCGATCCCCAGGTTTGAAAAAAAAAGAAGATATCTTAAAGATGAAAACCCTCATGTCAAAGAGACATCTTTATTATTAAGGAGGTTATTTTGTATTGATATCTGTAAGTGATTTATATCAAAAGAAAATGTGAACATGGCAGATTTCTAATATGTTGTTTTGGTTCCTGTGTCTGTTGGGCAATTTTATCACTCGTTCTGTGTGATGGACTGATCACCTGAGTCGTGATTATGATATTCGAGCGCAAGCTTTTTGATGTATTGTGTTATATACATATCAGCACCATTACGGTTTGCACGGTACCTCATTGTGGAGTACAGTGCTTCATTTCACAGGACAAGCACCACACACACAGCCGTGAGAGCACCTGTGGGGGAAAAGAAGAATATCCTTCACTCTCAGCTTCATACCTACGTCTATTTTTATGGCTCATTTTGCATGTTCAGGAGGGTGCTACGGGCCGGCTGAATTAGACCCTGGCATTCTTTGCTCCCTGCTTCCCCCCCCCCCCCCCCCCCCGCCCCCCTCTTCTACGGGATTGTAGCTGCTTTTTTTCCCCTCTCCATGACACCCGCTGCAAATGAGCCCTTGGAGGGAGCGAGTCTGTGGCTTTAAATGTAGATTTCTGTGGCACCAGTGGCTCTCTGTCACACAAATTGATGAAGCAGATTTATGACGGCTGCTGGGCACAACAAATTAAGTTGACAGTGATGTATGGGGGGCTAATGCCACCATGATCCTTGCATAGCACCACTGGACGCTCTTTGCCTGGCTACACTCTTGTTAGGATCTGTTAGGCAGCCACATAATGAAATTCCACTGACTGATTTGTGTTTTTTTTTTTTCTCTCTCTCTTCTTTCCTCCTTTTTCCCCTTTACCTCTATATCTCCTTCTCTGGTCCTTTATGCTCTTTTCTCCTTTTCCTTCCCTCCACTCTCTGTGTTCTTCATCTTCAATTCCCAGACTCATCCGAACGCCAGCAAACTGCCCTTGAAGGATGCTTTTACCTTTGACGACTACAGGTTGGTTGAAATGCCCTACCATGTTAAAAAAGTAGAACTTCACTTCCCTGCTGAGGTTCAAAAAAAGAAAAGAGCAGGAAGACAAGCCGTAGGTTGGTTGTAGGGCTACGCGATGGCCTTTAAAAATGAGGCGTTTGTTCTCATTGTTCTTTCATTAGCACCAAATTATCTGTGAAGGAATAATTTATCATTGGTCCCCTTTCATCTTCAGATTGTTGAATATGATGCAAGTCTGTGCTCCCGTTGGGTAATGTGTGAAGAGAATGGAATAGCGTCTTGTCACAGCTAATGTTGTCTTCGGTGGACTTCAAGTTCCTTTTAATAAATTATGTCCAGATTATTTAGACTAGATAAGTAAGACGCTCTTCTGGACAAATTCAGATATAAGGTCATTATATTGCCTGATATGCAGGCTATTAAAGCAGCTGTATTCTGTACTTTTTTCTATATATATATATATATATATATATATATATATATATATAATATAGTAAGTCCACTCGTAATGCAAGATGATTTTCTTTCAATTGTAATTTAGTTTTACATGAACATTCCCCACCCTCTCTCTGGCCTTAAGAATTAAAAAGGTCATTTTTACTCTTGTAAATTTAGGAATTTTGTCTTTTGATTAGTACATTTTTGCATGTGAAATGTGCATCAGTGCTGCCAATTCAGAATACTAAACGCCTTGGTGTGTAAACATAGGCAGTGATGCAATAAAGTCCAGATGAAATCAGTAATGGCTTCATTTACTTTGTTCATGCATATTACTAGACCGTTATTTCACAGAAACCTATTTTTTTCTAGTCGCAGAATCTTTCAAAAGATTTCAAAAGAACGAGAAATCTGGTTTTCATTATATTTCCCTTTAACTTGTACAACAATTTTAGTAGTGTTTTGAATCTGTAATGAAGCAATGTCGTTTTGTATGTCAGGTGGGCAGTGTCTTCTGTAATGACTCGTCAAAACCAGATTCCTACAGCTGACGGAAGTCGGGTCACACTGGCCCTCATCCCTCTCTGGGACATGTGCAACCACACCAACGGACTGGTGAGTCTGCAGCACTGCTGCAAAAACAGTGCAGAACTCCCCGTCAAATCATTTAATGGCTAGCAGAAGGTTTTTGCAACCAATTTAGTTCAGCCGTTTTATATCATATTTATATAATATAATTTATATAATATAATATTCCATTCCATGTTTACAGTGCTTTCACTTGTATTGCAATCTTGAAGTATGGGGGAAAAACATTTACTTTTAAGGAATGCGGGAGCAAAGTCTAATGCGATTTTTCGGTAGATTATGTCTTCATCCCAAGGGATCTTTTATATTTATTTGGATAATTTGTCTTTGATTGTGCTCAGCATCTCTTGCCACAGAGCAATATATCGCCTCTGTTCATTTGACTCTGTAATGCACTTATATTCTAAAATGAAGTTTTGTTTCAAATTATCATGTGCATTGAAAATCACAGTCATTAAAATGTGTAATGAAATGTTTTTTTTCTTGTAATCCCCTGGTTAAGGTTTAATAAAAACATATTGTATGTTTGGTAGCAGTGTTTTTTGTACAATTTACTCAGTTTAATTGATTTAGTAGATTTCTGAAGATTTTAAAAATTTTATAGTGAAGGATTGTATTTGTTAGTGTGTGTTATTTTAATAGGCTGTCTCTATAACCATTAGTAAGTGCCATTTGTTTGTTGTTTTTGCCTTGTAGTTTTTGTTTCATCTTTTTCTCACCTACATAAATATTTCATGAATTAGCAGTTTTGGTTATGGAATCACATGTTCATTTTGTATTTGCAGCCTTTGCTCAATACTTTGTTGAAGCATCTTTGGCTCCAGTTACAGCCTCAGGTTAGCCTAGAAATCTAGACGCACCCTTGCGGCAGCAAATCTAATCTGCCTGCGAGTGTCGTCTAGCAACTCTCAATACAGTTCTGAGCTGTAAACAGCAAACTGATCGGGCCAATCACGAGTCTGTGGGCGGGGCTTAACATAATGGCGGCAGAGTTGCGCTTGCATGCTTCTAGTAAACACAGAAACTGTCTAACGGCGGTCTTTCGAATCAGCTTTGTGACTCTGGAAGACTTGGAGTTAAGCTTTTCTCTGAGAAAAGAACAAAGAACGGCACTGAAGTCATTCTTAAGAAGGGAAGATGTGTTCGGAGTTTTGCCGACCGGATGTGGCGAAAGTTTAATCTTTCAACTAGCTCTGGTTGGTTGTAGCGCTATCCAATTGCGTGCACGCCATGCAGAGGGAGTTTGAAAGACAACCATTTATCCCGCCCCTCGGATTGAGCCCTGTCAATGGTGAGTTTCCAGACCAAACATCTTGATGTGAGTCTGGCTTGTCAGGCTTGCCTCAGGTCTTTTTTGAGTATGGTTCTACAAGCTGGGCACACCTATTTTTGGGCAGTTTCTCCCATTCTTCTTTGCAGGACCTCTCAAGCTACATCACGTTGGATGGGGAATATCGGTGCACAGCCATTTTCAGATCTCTCCAGAGATGTTCAATCGGGTTTAAGTCTGGGCTTTGGCTGGGCCACTCAAGGACATTCACAGAGTTGTCCCATAGACACTCTTTTGTTATCTTGGCTGTGTGCTTAGGATCATTGTCCTGTTGGAAGATTAACATCCGGCCCAGTCTAAGGCCCAGACCGCTCTGGAGCAGGTTTTTTTTATTATCAAGGATGTCTCATTACATTGCTGCATTTATTGATCCTGATATAGTCTCTCAGTTCCTGCTGCTGAAAAACATCCCCACAGCATGATGCTGCCACCCCCATGTTTCATTGTAGGGATGGTATTGGCCAGGTGATGTGCAGAGCCTGGTTTCCTCCAGACATGATGATTGCCGTTTAGGCCAAAGAGTTCTTTGTTTCATCAGACATTCTCGTGGTCTAAAAGAAGAGTCCTTCAGGTGCCTTTTGGCAAACTGCAGACAAGCTTTCAAGTGCTTTTTTTACTGAGGAGTGGCTTTCATCTGGCCACTCTACCATACAGGCCTGATTGGTGGAGTGCTTCTTGTTTGTAGAATTTTGTAGGAAAATATTGAATTGAATCCATTTTGGAATAAGGCTGTAACTAACATAACAAAATGGGGAAAAAGTGAAATGCTGTGAATACTTTCCAGGTGCACTGTATATGTATGCATACAGCTCTCATATATAGCCGAGTCTGTGTCTTGTATGAATAAACCCCTATATGATTTGACTCAAATGTTAACAATAATTTTCTGTTCTGTTCTAGATTACGACTGGCTACAATCTAGAGGATGACCGATGCGAATGCGTAGCTCTGAAAGATTACAAAGAAGGTGAACAGGTGAGTCTTAATAACAATAATAATAATTAATTACATTTATATAGAGCTTTTCTAGACACTCAAAGCGCTTTACGTATAGAAGGGGGGAATCTCCTCAGCCGCCACCAATGTGCGGCATCCACCTGGATGATGGGACGGGAGCCATTTTGCGCCAGAACGCCCACCGCACACCAGCTGATTGGTGGAGAGGAGACAGAGTGATTAAGTCAATCAGGATATGGGGATTATTAGGAGGCCATGATTGACAGGGGACAATGGGCAAATTTGGCCAGGATGCCGGGGTTACACCCCTACTCTTTATCAAAGGATTTTTAACGACCACAGAGAGTCGGGACCTCGGTTTAACGTCTCATCCAAAAGATCTTACAATACCATCACAGCAGCTCAACTGTTGACAGGTCACAATAAGGATGACCCATTGGTCTTTTACTGCAGAAATATCTGAATTCTTTACATTACTCATCTATGCGATTGACAAAAATCAGCGGGTGGATTTCGTGCCATGCACTGTCCACCTAATGCACTTGTACATTTTCAATTTCTATTCGCACACTCTCACCTCGCACTATTGCTCTATGCTTGTGCTTCCGTGATGCATTTATCAGCCAGTGGCCATTACGAAGGCCCGGGGGTAATATCAGAGTGGAGGCATTCAGATCCAGCCATGGGGAGAGAGGATATGCGGGGCACACTGTGACAAGCCAGGTATACACCCCCCTCCTCTCTCTCCAGAATGTGAATTATTTGATAAGATTCACAGAGACAGCCAGTGGAAGAAGAAAGAGAGTGCGGGGGCCGGCGTGTGGGACTCGGACAAGCATGGGGGGGAGTAGGAGGGGCCGTTCCGGGAGCGTCGCTCCGTACAGAGCCGTTTGATCCCTGATTCCTGCTGCTGATTTCGCATCGTGCCGGAACTCACTGTGGAGAGGCTGAGAACAGGATTGAACTGTGCTTCTCTCTCGCCCCCTCTCTTTCTCTTCAGCACTATGTTTAATCTCTCTCTCTCACACACTTTCTGCACAGCACTATCTGTAAATTTTGTGGATGTATTGTTGAGGGGAAGACGTGAGCGGTGTTTTGAAGGAACTGTAGTGTGGGGAGGAAGTTTTTGGTGCTAAATTGCCACTATGTAATATCGCATCCATTCCCATAAACCTCTGCGTCCAGGTGTCCATGTCTACTTCCGCCATGAAATAAAAGGCAGTGCCAATTATGCTTTCTTGTATTAATATGTTGAATTACAAAAGCCCTTCCCTTTGTTTTCCCACAGATCTACATATTCTATGGTACAAGATCCAATGCAGAGTTTGTGATCCACAATGGTTTCTTCTTTGAGGACAACGCACACGACCGCGTGAAAATTAAGCTGGGTGTGAGCAAGAGCGAGCGTTTGTATGCCATGAAGGCAGAGGTTCTGGCACGTGCTGGGATTCCTGCGTGAGTATCCTGTACAGAAATGACATCCCAGTCCACATGATGCATATAGAATCAGATCTTTGACTAGGTTTTTATCTTATCATTACCTTTAGTGTTTAGTCTAGTTTTAATTCAATATAAACATATCAGACCTTATGATTGCATTGCATACATTTAAAATTATGATTTGTAGCTGATAAATTTAGAAAATAAGTTATTTTTCATAGCACTACTTCAATTTTCTTTAATTAAGATGAACCAAAAGAGGCAATGGAAAATGGTCTATCTTTTATGCTTTCAAATTTCGCCATCATATGATTGTTTTCCAAGTGAATAGGAAGTTTGAATAGCCACTTAAAAAGTTGTTACAAAAATTGGTAAAGTTTTAGTTTAATAAGAGTAACTTTTAATAATAAAAACAAAAAGTTAATTGAAAATAAATTAAATAACTGTTATTGTTATTATTATTATTATTATTATTATTATTATTATTAGCTGATAGGTAACATCAGCACTAGAGGGCAATGCACATGTAGTTTCTCCCTAAAGTAAGAAAAGCATTTTCTTGTCTTTTTGTAAATGTAATGTGCAAGGTATTCTCATGTTAACATCCGATCCAATCCTAGATGTCTCAGTAGTGAGTTGTACGGCTGCAAGAATCATCCTTCAGGTGTAACAGAATTACAGTGCTGTAAAACCTTTCTACTGTGGTATAATACTATCAGTGAACTTTCTGTCACACAGATCAATATCCTTTAAGTCTCAAAAAAAAAAAAAAAAAATCCACACAGGCCCATATGAAATTACCTTTTGATTCAGGTCAGAGTCAAGATGCTTCTTTTCATCCCACTGTAAGTCAGACAGGAAGAGGCCATAGATATGCTCCAGTAATTAAACGGTAAATTATAAATGATTGAGCGTGTTTTTAAAAATGCATCAAGTTCAGTGGCCTCTCATCGCTTCAGATCAATCAGTTGTCATGCGACGGGGAGCAGCGCTGCGGTCTCGTGCAGGCAGGAGGCTTCCATTAGCACCTGCCCGTTCCACTGGAGTTAATTGGGGTTTAATTTGAAATAGGTGGGGGGGGGGGGGTCAGATGGTGCTTTGAACCCTCTCCGGTTCTTCTCCTTCTCAGGTCCAGTATCTTTGCCCTGCACTGCAGCGAGCCACCCATATCCGCTCAGCTCCTGGCCTTCCTGCGTGTCTTCTGCATGACTGAAGGTATGCATTTTTTTTTTTCCTTTTTCTTCGTGATACCACCATCAAGCATGGCACTAAGATACACCAGTGGCCACCTGTGGTCCATAAATCAGGATGTGAGATGCCTTATTCCATATCACATCCTTACACTGAACTAGACAGGACAACGAAGCGTAAACAAGTGCCCCTCAGGTGTTTAATTGATCAAGACAGTGTGGCAGATGTGTGGAAGGACTGATCCAGAGTCTGTGAAATATTTATCAGCATCCATGTAGTAGAAGTTTTTGTCATAAATCCCATAAAGGAAGGCCATGTCCTCTGGCAAGACCTCTTAACTCTGAGCTGATACATTATTCAGAATTTGTATGTTAATTTTTAAACTAAGCGAAGCCCCTGTGCTGGGGGCTTCTATTTTACTGGTGTGACAGGATTCAGCGGCGTGCGCGTGCAAAGCACTCGTTCGGCAAGCCCTTTCATCTCGTTAGCAGCCGTGTAATCATACCTTACATAATCGTCGCAGATCAGACCTGCCGGCTCACTTGCGCAGCAGATTACTCCCTTAACCAGAGAGGTGTGCATTTCTGATTGCAGAGGAACTCAGGGACTACCTGGTGGGCGATCACGCCATCAACAAGATCTTCACCCTGGGCAACACCGAATTCCCTGTCAGCTGGGAGAACGAAATCAAGCTGTGGACGTTCCTGGAAACACGAGCTGCGCTGCTTCTCAAAACCTACAAGACGACCTCAGAGGTGCTGGAACAGTCAAACAATATCTGAAACTTCTCACCCAAATATTATAAAGCATCTTTTAAAGCTGCAGTCCATAACTGTTTGTGTGTGTGTGTGTGTGAGAGCCTGTTTATGAGGACACAAATTTGTATAACTACATGGGTATTACACTGTTATTACACTATAAATGTGGTTTATGAGGACATTTCAAATAGCTTTAAAAACATACTAAATTGTTTTTTTGAGAAAGTAAAATGCAGAATGTTTCCTGTGATGGGTAGGTTTAGGGGCAGGGGCAGTGTAAGGGGATAGAAAATATGGTTTGTACAGTATAAAAACCATTACGCCTATGGAGAGTCCCTGTAAACCACATAGACCAACATGTGTGTGTGTGTGTTCAAATTTTACAAAATGTCAGTTTTCCAAACCGTGTTTTTGTCTTCTCCTGAATCACTACGGTACATCTAAAGTGTTTAAATTCAGATTTCAGACTAATTTATCCTGGTTTGGGTCGGCACGGCTGCGGAGTAGCCCTGTACCTATGTGACTCATCATAAACATAAACCAAGAAAAGTAGCTCTGGCTGCAATGTTCTTCCGCAAGACGCTTGCAGTTTTTTTATTTATTAACCGCTAGTGACAAAAGTTACATAGTGAGCTTTGTAAACATTTAAATTGCATAGGGAGCAAAAGTAGCATCGTTCTGATATGCTGAGTTGCGGCTCTACACTTTATTTCAAAAGTCCATTTTAGACATTCTACATTCTACTACTATCGGTTATGGCAGATCCAGAGTGGCTCTGGGCAGATCCAGTAGTTTTAAACTTCAACAGAGTACCCGCCTTCAAGGGAGTTGACACTTGTGAATGGAGAGTGGTCAGACTCTCTGTACAAATGAAATGTATGAGAATCTGGTAGGACCAGGCTAGTCTGAATCTGCCATGTCTTCTGCCACGCTTCAACTTCAGTACAAATTCCAGTTATAATGACCTACCGTTTTTTGACAAACTAAACGGTCTTCTAGAAAATATAATCCTGTCCTGGGTTTGTTATAAACAAACTTCATATGAGTTTAAAGAAGTGTATATTTAAATTGGGTTTTAATAATAAATGAAAGTTATATCAATAAGTAATTCATTAAAAAAACCATAAATCAAAAGTGATGCATGCATGCACAGCAGATAATGGAAACAGTTTTTTGAGTATTCTTTGTATAGAACAGCAAGCTTTTGTAATATTACAAACGTCTTTGTTACGCATATACACATATACATAGCTTTTACATTTCTTAAACAGCCATGTAGGAAGACACATTTTAGCCATATTCCAGGATGACAATGTCAAGATTCAGGGTTGGGAGGGAGAATGAATAATCATTGTCACACGTGAATTGGAACCTCTGAATCAGACTTCAATTCATTGAAAGTCTTTGGGATGTGCTGGAGTAGACTTGGCTCAGTGCTTGACTCTGGCATTGTCAATACATGATCTTTACTAAAAATGAATGCAGCGCTTGATGAAAATAAATGTGATGTTATATCCAGAAGTATTCAGTAGATTTATTTTCAAAATAGTTGTTAGTTCTTGCCCACATTTTTACACTTGAGGGCTTTGAATGTGGTTCATCCAATCAGAATAGATTTTTTTTTTTTTTTTTTTTTACATTAGAACATTTCAGAAAGATTGTGATAACCGATTTTGTAATCTAGCACTTATGTTACTGGTTGGTAAACAACAATGGTCATGCTACCCAATATCATCGTTATTTTAAGATCTCTGTTGTTGTCTTGTTTAGGAGGATCGCTCCATGCTGGAGAAGTCCGACCTGTCCCTGCACTCCCGCATTGCTATAAAGCTACGGCTGGCGGAGAAAGAGATTCTGGAGCGTGCCGTGTCCTGCGGTCGGGCTAAGCGTCTGCACTTCCAGAAGCAGCTGGACGAAGGGGCTCCGCTGCCGCTGTACGAAGAAAGTGACATCGCCCTTTTGGAGAACGCAGAAGCCAAGCTCCCCATCATCCTGCGCAAACTGGAAGAAGAAGACGAGAATGTTCAGGAGGAGATGAACCTGGCCGAGATCAAGCCCGACGCTGCCTGCCTGGACTCTTCCAAATCCCTTGTTCTTAACGGCCAGTGTAAAGATCTCAATGGTACTCAAGAGGATCCTCCAGGAAGTGACGCAGTGGAGAAAGGAAGTGAGGTTGAGAAGCACGACCCCAGTACCAAACGAACTGAAGGTGAACTAAAAGATGGTTGCAAATAGTCATGACTAGAGCATGGTGGCAATCTTAGTTCCTGCTATTTATTTATTTTTGTTTAAGAGACTCACCAATAGGAGCAAAAGCTTTCTTAACAAAAAACGCAGAGGATTTCAGTTTAAATGTTTTCTTTTTGTTTGTTTTTTTAATAAATGCAGCTTAAGTATGAGCTAGCTCAAGCTATAAAAAGCCTGTCGTTTTATTTTTTGTTTCATTTGAGTTTTTAATCAGTGCCACATTGGTTTTCTTTTGTAGTAGCTTCAATCGTGCTGCCAGAAACGTTCCTGGTAACAAGGTGAGGAAGTAACCAATCGTATGGACTCCTGTCTAGATGAAGGCTTGCTCGGACTTCACAAAATGAAAGAAATATATATATATATCAGAGACTTTAACATGGTAACGTTGCCAAGGATGCTTCTGTTTAGTCATCTAAAATTCTGACTTGGGGGATTTTACTTCTCTCTAACCAGCCGTTGCTGTAGATCATGCCAGAAACATGCTTGACGTTTAGTGCCGCTTGACAATCATTACTCTTTTATGTTCTGACATTGATCTGCGAAGAGATCATCACTGCTGCACGCTGGTTACTTTACTCGCATAAAAAGTAAGGTTACTGAAAGACTTTAGTCCCAACATAGTGAACTTTAGTTCCGGTTTTGAATGTTGTAACCTGAACCAGAGGATAAGAGGTTGCTGGTGGCTGTATGGTTGCTCTTTGCTGTGAATGTAATTCTAAGTGTGTGTTAAAACCATTCACTTTTCAGTATGGTATATATATTCATTTGAATTCTTCTGTGCTAATGAGACAACCTCGTAGTTAATGGACATGGAGACTATGATCTCGGAGGACTAACTTCACTCATACTGGATCTTTGAGAAATCTATTTTTACTTATTTTTAATGTAAGTATTGAGTATTTTATTTAAGTATTCACTGCAAAATTCTCTCGAATTTGTCATGCGACTATTGTGGTCATCTTTAAGCCTTAACAAATGTCATTTAGTTGGTTTCCAGCTAGAGAATTATTGATCCAGGATGAAGACCTTGCACACTTACAGATCTTCAACTCCCACAAGGCAAAACTCTGATCCTGACAACTTTTAAACAACAAAACTTTGGGGACCGTTTATAAAAGGAATTGTTCACCCAAAAATGAATTATTCACTTACCCAAATGTTTTTTAGAATCTGTATATTGTTTTTTATTTCGTTTTTTATGGACCTAAAAGGTTGAAATTGCAGCTCTTGCCATACAATGCTTGTGGTAAACAAGGGCCGCCACACCAAAAAGCTTCATGAAAGTGGTCTATAGATGCAACCTGTGCACTATATTTCAAGTCTTTTGATGCTATATGATGGCATCAGTGGGATGAGACTGAAATTTAAGTTATTATTTATTGATAATCTTGCATCTTTTCCCCACACAAAGCTATTGTATGGCTATTTTTGCTCCTTTTTCACCCTTGGTCACAATTAACTCTCAAATATAAAAATTATATAATATCCAAATTGCTTTTTATTTGCATTTGATCTACTAATATAATAATATAAATTGCGTAATTATGGTTTGGTACAACATGAGGCTAAGTAAATAATGACTTTTGGGTGAACTATTTGTTAAATCTTGATTCTCCAGTCACATGATCCATCAGTAGTGACTTGTATTAGGTGATATCCCCACAGTGTTTTGTTGTCCTTTTGAAACTGCATATTGAAACTGAAACTGCATTACGTTTAAAGTGTTTTGCCCATAAACAGCACTGTTCAATATACTGTTCAGGATGGTTTGTTTTTGTTGAAAGATGTTTGAGTGTATGGAAGCCTGCCACTTGTTCTTGCTGCTTCTGTATATAGATTTATAGCTTTGAAAAGCTAACAGCTTTAATACACTTCTTCTCAAGTCTTTAACATGATCTAGCCATAAAGAAGGTACATTGTGGATTGCACTGACTCACAGTACATCAGTACGACTGTATAGGTAAAAGCCATTAGAGTCTGTCTACAATGACAAGTCCGAGATTAAAGTTGTGTGCATTTTTTCACCGGAATCAAATAAGGTGGAGTGCTTTTCTTGAAATCTTTGACCTGTCTATCTGTCTGTAAGAGGGCCTTTTTAAAAACAATTTCCATTAAGAGACATAAGGGCACTTGTCCATTGTCCTTTCATTCTTCGTTTCATTTGAAGGGGAAAAAAAGGTTTTATTTAATGTATTTTTTCATTCTTTGCCCCCCAAGCCCCATTACAAATTTATAAAAGAAACATTATCTTGAATCATTTAATTCGGGGCAATTAAATTTTGAAATTCCACATTCATTATTCATGGGCTTCAAGATAAAACCCCTTTAATCCTTGAATAGATTATTATAATGGGCGATAGTGTGGGCAGTGGTAAACTCGGGCAGCCCTGCACATGTCCGGTATTGTTAGTATTCCTCTTGTCAGGGCTGAGAGCAGAAGTGCACGGAGCTCCCTTTGGCCTGGGACCATGCCACCAAAGTAATTCTGCCTATGAATAATATACAGCGCTTCTATTAATATAGAATGCCATCAGGTCCAGGGCGGAGGGCCCATTGTCATGCAAGTATTTACCAATATGTGTGCCATACTCGAGAGAGGGAGGGCTTTGTTCCAAAGTTGCGTGGTCACATTTACATGCACGTTAAGTGGTAGCGGCCTGACTGGTACTGTTGACATGAATATATAACTTTTTTTTTATGTTGCACATTTAAAAATAAATGTTCCAGAAAGGTTTTTACAGCCTGATGACATGGGAAAAACCATTGTTTTCAGAAAACCATCTACAATGCGGTTAGACTATTAATGAAAGTTATTTCTAGGATTCTTTTGACATCAGCGCTCGAAGTGAACACCTTCAAGAACGGATAAAGTTCTCCAGGATAATTTGAGATGGTCCAAAGTGCAGCTTTAGTGGAAGCAAAAACATCTGTAAACAGTCACATGATCAATTTCACATTGACTTTGATTAGTGATGTAGCAATAGAGCTGAATATTGCTTTATTTTATGACATTTTTGCTCCTGAACCATATTTTCAGGTATAAATAATAAAACGGCATCATAGTTTTGGAGAACACTGGTGCTTCAAAGAACCTAGGAGAGCTTAATTTCTCTGCTGTTTTTTAAAGAACCAATAATGTAACTTAAAAACCTCCAGAATTTGCATATAGCAACTTGAAATCCCAAATGTTTGTCATAAGGTTATTTAGAGGTTATTTCGCCCTGTTTTTACACCTGGGGCACTTTCAATGCCCAAACCGGTGCAACATTTTGCTATGGTTTCCGGTTGAACATCATGTTTCCTGGAAACAGTGTGCAACTGGTTTGAGATACGTTTTCTCTCGTTTGACGGGCGTGTCAAATATGTCAGCCCAATCAGCAGCAACATTTATATAAACCATGCAATGTTAAAGGGTTACTTCACCGCTTTTTCATATTAAACTATGTTATTCCCTTAACTAAAACGAGTTGATACATACCTCTCTCGTCTCAGTGCGTGCACTTAATCTCTCTGACGCGCGGTGATGATCTGATAGCATTTAACTTAGCCCACTAAGCCCAGTTCATTCACTATGGTACCAAACAGAGATCAAGTTAGAAGTACCAAACACCTCCATCTTTTCCCTATTTAAATACAGTTACACGAATAGTTGAACGATCAAGTATGGTGAACAAAATAAAATGTGGTACTTCTCTAATCGGATTAAAAAGGAGAACTATAATGTATGGCGGAATAGCACTTCTGAGAGTACTTCGGCTCGGCGCAGTAAAAAGTCCCGGCCGAAACATCTTTCCTTACACCTCCCCCTCACTCTCTCATTTCTGTCAATAGGGAGATGTGAGGGAAGATGTTTCGGTCGGTTACAAAAACACCTAAACGATTATTAGGAACACCTGTTCAATTTCTCATTAATGCAATTATCTAATCAACCAATCACATGGCAGTTGCTTCAATGGATTTAGGGGTGTGGTGCTGGTCAAGACATCCTCCTGAACTCCAAACTGAATGTCAGAATGGGAAAGAAAGCTGATTTAAGCATTTTGAGCATGGCATGGTTGTTGGTGCCAGACGGGCCGGTCTGAGTATTTCACAATCTGCTCAGTTACTGGGATTTTCACGCACAACCATTTCTAGGGTTTACAAAGAATGGTGTGAAAAGTAAGAACATCCAGTAGGTGCAGTCCTGTTGGCGAAAATGCCTTGTTGATGCTAGAGGTCAGAGGAGAATGGGCCGACTGATTCTGAACACTCCATACAATCGAGGTATGCAGCAAAGCATTTGTGAAGACAACACAACACGCACAACCTTGAGGCGGATGGGCTACAACAGCAGAAGACCCCACCGGGTACCACTCATCTCCACTACAAAGAGGAAAAAGAGGCTACAATTTGTCACCAAATTTGGACAGCTGAAGACTGGAAAAATGTTGCCTGGTTTGATTAGTCTCGATTTCTGTTGAGACATTTAGATGGTAGAGTCAGAATTTGGGATAAACAGAGAACATGGATCCATCATGCCTTGTTACCACTGTGCAGGCTGGTGGTGGTGGTGTAAGGGTGTGGGGAATGTTTTCTTGGCACATGTTAGGCCCCTTAGTGTCAATTGGGCATTGTTTAAATGTCATTGCCTACCTGAGCATTGGTTCTGACCGTATCCATCTCTTTGTTCGATCACAATAATTAGGAACCACAGTTTCCACAAATCCCTCCACTAGATTGGGGTGTTCTCTTTAATCAAATATGTTTGAACTGCCACAAAAGACCTACTCTCTGCCTACTGACTTAATGCGTAAACATGGGAAGCTCGCTAGCCAGATGGGATTTAAACTGCCGGCTGAGGAACCAAGTTTGGTTTGAAGATGAAAAATGTACCATTCTCTCACCATTCCTGATTTCTAACACACACTCGCTTTCTTTGACAGTCTAGTGGCTATCAGAGAAGAAATGAAAGAAATGAATTCTGTTATACCCCTCAGCAGTTAATGCACATTGAGAAAGTTGTCTCATGAAAGCTTTCTGCATGTAGTGAGATATGACTCTTTAGCTATTCAGGTCTTCTAATGCTAAACCTGCGTCTGTGGTCTCGTTGCTTGTTCAACTAGCGTGTTTCTTGAGAAGAGCAGCTCTACCGTTAGTTCATGCACCGCCTGCCTTGAATTGAGGATTGGTTGCCTACCTTGTACTTCTCTACCCGTGGGAAGATCCACTTATTTGTATTTTAAGTGTTAAGCTGCTTCTGCAAACAGTTTAGGTACGAGACGTTAGGTGGTGGGAAATGGTCTCCAGTTGAGGCGAAGGCTACGCAGGTGAGAGAAAGCAATTTTGTTCTTGTATGAGAATACTTCAGTCTACATGATTTCCGGTCTGTGGTTTCTCATCTCAGGCTTAGTAAAGGCTCATGGCTGGAAAGTGTTAACGGTCATATATATAAAGTGCCCTTGAACAATCACTGAGAAACTGTCTTGTGTTCTCCCACCCTTTAAAGTGGTCACTGTTATTTTTTCTCTTTGTCCTCTGAAGTAAAGTGTACTTTCATGTAGTAGCTGCAGCTTCTTCTGACCACAGAACCTATTGCATGTTAAGCAAGTAAATTATATTAGGGCAGTGTTTACATTTTCATTTCTAATTTTTGTAGATGCAAGCAGCTCAATTTAAATGGCTAATGTCTCTCGCCTCCCAGAATAACAGATACTTGCTTTGAGGCTCAACCGTAGAAGAGCTCTGTTTTTTAAGAGTACGGACTTGTTACCCTTATCTCTAATGTCCTGTAATGGGTTTTATCAAAAAAACTGTACTCGTTGTTAATTTGTCTTCTGAGAAACATCTAAGTATCTTCTGTTGTTTCAGAAGGACAGTACTACATTTTTCTATATATTTAAACTAAATAAAAAATTGGACATCTTCATCCTGTTCAAAATTTTTCACTCCTTAATGCATCGTGTTTCCTTCTGGAGCATCAGTGAATGTTTGAACCTTTTTTTTTTAATAGTTGTGTTTGAGTTGCTCAATTGTTCTCAGTGTGAAAAGATGGATCTTAAAATTATAGTCACTGCTGGATAGGTTTCAAATATGCAAAAGATGCTGGAAACCTGAAGAATGCATATTAATTTATTAACTTTTTTGTGTCGTCGCAGACAAACCTTCCATCAAATTCTCCTCACAAAAACATATCTCATCTCTGATTAGAATAATCCCTACCTTCCAGCAACCGGTCACTCACATGAGATCGCAACAATTAGCAAACCACTATGAGCCAATAAATTCCTGATGGACAATTCCTGGTCCCCACCAGTTTTTCTTGCTCAGGAAGCTGTTTCCCTCAAATAAACGTCACAATAGGGAAGAAAAGATGACTTCAGTTTCATGCTGACTTTTTTATTTTATTTTTATTACAATAAAACGTTGAAGCTGAAGTATTATTTCTTCATCACTAGAGCCACCAAGTGAAATTGTAACTCTTTTCAAATAAGCAAAAACAAATAGTCTGCATTGGTCTGATTTATATTCCCACACTCAGACCAGTGGAATCATTGCTGCTTTGCTCAAACTTCTTCCTAGTTGGCTTTGCAAATTGGTGAGATGGGATACTAAATCTCCTTTAACATTAGTGTTTGCTTGATAAAGAGGGGAAAATATATACCAAAAAACTTGAATGTCTAAGATGACTGCCAGAGCGCACTTTTCTTTGACCAAGTGTGACCTTAAAACAGATGTGGCGCTCATAATGGAAGTAGCTATTCATAATTGACGAGGCAGGACTAAAGGTCTGGGGATGAGCCATCAGGCTTGGCCTGGCATGACTGGTCCACACCACTTTCAACCCCAGCTCTTTAAGGAACTGACATGTGGAAGGAGGAGTGGTTGAGTCCATGAAGAGAAGTGTGAAGAACATTTGGTGGTGGTATGTATTTTTATTTTTTTTAGTAGTAGTTTGGATGCTTCCTTATGCTGTAGCTCTGAATATGCTGTTTAAGATTTTAATGGCTGAACTGATACCGGTATTACTGTCTTTTGCTCCGAGTTAACATATGCAATGGTACCCTGTGGTCACACTGAAACTCGGCTATGAGTTGAGTTATGAGCCAGCGCCTGGTTCACCATCTGTTAGGTCTGCTTTAAATCAAACTTTTAAAAGCACTTGTTTGTGAAATGCTTGGGTAAATATTTGCTAGACCAAAAACAGCTAATTAAAAGTCTTTCCTTTTTGCCATCACATGGACAAACACACGCATGCAGCTCGCCCAAAACAAGCCCTTTGCTCTGTACGGGCCCCAAACGTCCTGCTTGAAAGTAGCAGAAGTTCAAGCTGATTTCATATTCCTTTTCAGCAAGCAATATTTAATTTTTAATCCTATTTAAGCCAACTGGAAATAGTATTTTGCAACAGTGAAACCACGGCATGTATAATTGATGTCTTGTCTTAGCTAATGCAGTGGGAATGTTTAGCAGCCAAAGGAGGGAGCGAGTGATGCATTGAGGAGCCCCTGGGCACCGGTGGAGGCCGCTCCACCATCCAGACGGAGAAAATGGGCCCGTGCTGCAGATCTCCTCGCTAATGCAAATGGCATGCAGATAAGAAGCCATAAATCCATTGTGTGTGACATTCCCAGTGCCGGCGTTCCTGGAGTGCTCGTCTGTGACATGTATACGCAGACTGACCTCTCGCCACCGGAACAAGGCAGGGACCCCACCGGGGGAGATGATGGTTATATATTTGGATGGGCAGTTGACATGACATGCAATTTTACTCTATTCAATGAAAAAGCCCAGTCTTTTTTTCTTTTCTATTATTGCCTAATATATATTCATTTCGCTGGACAGCAAAGAACATAGATTTTTACCTATACTTATTAAATTATTTTGTCAAAAAAAATCAATAAAAAAATTATGTTTTGATCATTCAAAAAGAATGTAATTAATATAATTAGAATTAGTTAAAAATATATTTGAATATATTTTTCACATTCCAAATTATGTTTTGTGGAGCGACTCTGTCCTACAGTGTGGTTACTAAACATTAAAAAAGTGAAAGCATTACATAGTTGGGTGGGTGCAGCACTTGAGGTGTTATTTGATGCATTTTTAAAACGTTACCTTTTAACAGCATTGTACTGCCGCTCGTCACGAGATGTTAAACAACAGCAAGATACATGGCAGTCCTATTGAACAAATCTCTAATTCTGTAAAAATAGGGTAACCTGCCAACTGGTATTATTATTAAAGATTCAAATTTAAAAACACAATGTATTCAAATATCAACAACAACAACAAAAAACACTAGTATTATATATTTAGTTGACTTGTCTACTATACAATACATTATCCCAAATGTCTCCAAACTATTTAAAATCCAGAGAAATAAGCAGTTGTATCCTTACTTATCCAACAGGACAATGACATCTTAACCGCATTACCCTCAATTTCTGGTTTTATTTTGTAGAAATAAAGACGCTTTGATATATTATGTGTTTTATTAGACAGGTTAGCAACTGTTTGGAATGGATACAATCAACGGCCAAAAACTAATAATTGTTATATACTCAACACAGTCCTATTGTTTAAATCTCGTTTTCTAGATTTACCGCAAGTATACCATGTTTTACCCAACCTGATCTCACAGAATTCCGTGAAATGAACACGGACCCTTAACTCAAAAATCTCTGGTAGTTTCACAGAATAGCCAAAAATTCCGTGGTGGGTTCACGGAAGTGATGCCTATGTAAGTCAATGACAGTCAGCATCCGTGGTCCACACACGGATTCCCAACACACATTTCATTATTTGCATTTGTAAAAGTAGACATGCTTTTATGAATATTTATAGCCTACTTTTATATTTCGGAGCAACTAACTCCTCTCCTACCCTAAACCTACCCACTTATCAACAATATAAAACACATAACAGGCAAATAAATGTACAGTCACAGTTATTTATTGCAAAACCGGACCAAAAAAAGTATAGAAGTATTAACTCATGTTGCATTCCAAGTCTTCTGAAGTCATACGATATCTTCATGCAGTTGATCTTAATGTTTTAATCGTTGAAATGATGATCGCGCTCCACACAAGCGCTCGTTCATATATCTCATTTATATGATACAAACGACTCTTCTTCAGCATGACACGATCGGTCACGAAACACACGAGAGCCAATGGCATTTTACAATCAAAGCTGACGTAATGATGCAATTGGTCACTCGACATAAACCATAGATATGTATACATATCTGTGACATAAACAGCCAAAGCTGACCTGACGTTTCTTCCGGCGGCAATATTTGAAATGTATTCATATTCGGCGGATGGACTCAATGTTACTGATCGTTTTTTGGGATTTTCTTCACACAGATCAATCATTTGGCCTCGGAACACTTGGAATATTTGTAGTTTCTGAATAAATTGTGCCTGCAGTATCTGTGTATCTGCCTGTTATATCCTGTTTTTTATAATACACAAATGAGTAGGTTTAGGGAAGGGATGGAGTTACGTGTTCAAAACGTGTCTGAATAAAAAGAAAATAAATGTAAATAAATTATGCTGACTGAATCAAACTGACGAATATAAGGTGTTGGAACAGGGAATCCGTGTGTGGACAACAGATGCTGCCTGTCATTGACTTACATAGGCATCACTTCGGTGGACCCATTACGGAATTTTCGGCGATTCCTTGAAACTACCACAGATTTTTGAGTTTGTGTTCATTTCACGGAAATCTGTTAGATCAGGTTGGTTTTACCATGCCAAATAGCAAACTGCAGTGTGCAACAAGTGTCTCATAGTAGCTGGCGAGCGAACGCACAGAGTAGCATTATAATATAACTTTCAACAAACTGAAATGTATCTAATATGATAAAACAGGGCTAAGTAACCCCACATACACATGACCAGAAGAAGCAGAAACGTTAACTGCGAGTCTGCGGCATAATAAAAGCTCTTCTGCTCTCAAGCCATGTGTCTCTCATTAGCAATCACTCCAACAGCCTCGTTCTGCTTCAAATGCTGTCGGCCTCACCCTGCTTCATACTACAGTAAATCTTTAATACATTAGCTCATCCATTAATATGATTTCTGCGAGTCCCGTTTGGATTCTTTTCATGATTCTGCATAATCAAGGCACCATCAAGCTACGCCTTTGGTTTGAATAAGCGACCTCAAGCAGGGAAAATTACATATGATGCCTTTAACAAATTATTATTATTTTAAATAATAATGCAGTTTTTATAATAATGTTATATTTTTAATGATATAAGAGTACAATAAAAAATAATATAGTGCATATATTTAACAAAATGCTCCTCTCTAGAGTATTTTTTTCTAGCTAACCAACATTGAAAGGCCTTACGTGACATTGTTCACAAGCTGTTTTATTTGTCTTTCCGTGGTTGAAACACTCAGTGACACGAGACATTTCAGTAAGCAATTAAAATTCATTAAAGACTGTTACCAAAATTAATTTAAGACGCCACCAAAATGGTATTTTTGTAATAAAACTAATAGAATTTGAAAGCTGAGACTCATGTTTCATATCTAAAGTAACCTGCTCTGTCTTGTCTTTCAGCGTATTATCAGTGTCCTCTTTGCTTCAGTGTTTATTTTTTTCAATGCGTGAGAAAGTGGATATGTGGCGTGAGAGTTTCATTGTTGCAGCCCTGGTAGTATTCTCCATATAGAAAAGTTTTAAATATGATTTGTAATGAACTCATGAAGATAAACATAATTTGAAACTGCTTATTTTCTCTTATAAAAACATATAAAGTTTAACTTAAAATATTGATGGTGAAAAAAGAAAGTGTCCATGTCCATTTGTCTACACAGATATATCTGGACTAGATCTCCAACTTACGGCCCATGGAAGGAGATGCACCTATCTTTTCTGTCTCATTTCTTCATGCAGCCAGTGAATCTTCTCCTGCCTCTGGTAATAGGGTAGGACCGTGCCCCAGAAACACAAAGAAGTGGGAGAGGGGAGAGCCTGACCGACCATACCACAGCTCGGCCATCCCCACAGAGTTGTTAATTCTCCTCGCCCTGCACCGGCACGAATGAGGGAAACATCATTCTCTATTCTCCCAGGTCAGAGTGGGAACAATTAAGTGTAGAGGGCGCGTGGAGTGCGCGGCGAGCCGGCCGACAGTTGATGAATGTGTGGGCAGGCTGCAAGTGACAATATGCAGACAAGCGAGATCATTTGCAAATGGATGCAGGGAGACACAGTGAGGGAGCGAGAGAGACGCAGTGGCACGGGGCAGAACAGGGGGGAGGGTTTAACCCTTTGCGGGTGTCTCTCTCAAGGAGAAAGGAGGCAAAATGGGACCAGGCCAGAAAATATCAATACGTTGGCCCAGCAATTTATTGAGGGTGTGAAATTCGATATGCACGCGTAGACTTGTGATGTATCTCTTAAGGTGCAGAGAGCAACTAAAATAAATGAGATGGTCATGGATTGGTCAGGTTATTGTGTTTTTTGCACAACAACATGGGTCATGTTCATTCCGCACCTTTCATGGTCTATAGCATTCATAGTTCATATAAAAATGACTTTGTGTTTTTTTTTACTATTTTCCAGCAAAATACTGAAATAAAACTGTTAACTTGATATAAATCACCACTTTGATAGTAGGCTATATGAAATATTTGAGTGGTAGCCTACTTACATTTACAAGTTCTGAGTGGTAAGCATTGTGGCTGTTAGAGCATTCAGGGTGGTTGCTAGGATATTCTATACTCACAAACTAGATTTTTATTTTAGTTGGACTTGACTGCAAAAGTCACTGCTATGTGGGTGATTGCTAAGATGTTCTGAATGGTTAGCATGCTGCTATGTTGTTAATGTCTTTTGGGTTTTGTTAGGTGTTTGCAAGGATGTTAGGGTCTCAAACTAGATTTTTTTTTCATTTTCTAAAGAAAAAAGGGACATGACTTTATAAAGCGAGAGTGTTCGCTAAATTAGATGTGGTTAGCATGCTGCCATGTGATTTATTAATGTGTTTTGAGTGGTTACAAGGTGGTTTATAGAATGTTCAGGACTCACAGGCTTGATTTTTATGGTTTCTGCAGATGATGTGTGTAGATTTGTCTGTCAGCACAAGTCAGTGGTTAGCATGTAGCTGTTAATGTGTTTTGGGTATTTAGCTACTAAGTGTTTACTTCCGCAAGCCTCCTGCAAAAATGTAAGTTTATGGGTTTTTTCATCCTTTGATTTATAGGCTATCATGTAAGATCGCTTAGAAATAATATAGCACACCTCTCTTCAACAAAATGATTTGATGTATCATTCATGTTTGTAGCACAAAGAGTATGACACAACTTGGGCAACAAATGCCAACCTAGCCCTGTGGCAAGCAAGAGAAGTTACTGTAAGTTTATTCTCAAACTTGCATATATTATTTGTATTACACGCTATCAAAAGCAGTTAAGTGATGCCCTGTCTCTCTTTTAAGAGTGGCTGCTTATGTTGATGGGTAAAGGATGATTTGAATCAAATCAAAATCCATTACCCCAACAGTGTTGGAAAAAGCAGCAGCGTTATCCAATGTAATCTCACATTAATCATGCTCTCTCCTGATATGTTAATCCGACTGCATCTATATTTAATGCTGGGAAGACGTTCCCCTTGATACATCACTGAAGAGCTGTGGTAAATAGAGTGCTGTAGGGGTGTCAGAATATCCAGACGGTTGACTCCTTGTGTGCTCTGAGCTCTGCTAATGAAAAAGAAAAGCCCTGTGCGTTACAGGGAAATGAGGCAGTACTGAATGACTACAGACAGTATTCAGCCCAGTCAAAGATGGAGCTCTACCTTTATTCATCTATCTTTTCATCCACCACCCCCCTCCTTTTGTTTCTCTGCATACTTTCATAGAAAAGACACTCTGTCTATCATGACAGAACCCTCCCCCATGCAGTGACATTGGGCAATCAAATGAGGCTAGGTTTGTGTATCTATATGCACGTGGTGTGTGTGTGTGTGTTGAGATCTCCATATTAGGGTCTATGCACTGTAAGGCACCCGTCCTAGCAGTTTCCTCACCTCTCCGTGTCTTAATTGACCTCCAGGTGGAAAATGAACTGTGGACAGCTGACTCCACGCCTTCACTTACCGATCTGACATGTAGATCAATCACGGTGTTGATCCTAATACCCTTAACAAGGAGTGTCTGGGACTCAAAGGACATGTCAACTCACTACAGTGTCTCTCTCTCAGTCACACTTGTACTCTTTGTGTCCTTTTACTGCAGCGCGGGTCCATGTTCACCTCATTAACTGCTTTGGATAGTGCCAGTGTAAGCCAGCAGGGGCGTGGGACTGGGGGGATAAAGGGTACTGAGTAACCAGGGCCCGAGGCAGGGGGGGGGGCCTTAGAAGTCAGTTTTCTATACATACACATACATGGTACGGGGGCCCAGCAAGATGGTTTGTACCCAGGGCCCAAAATTTGGTGCTACGCCCCTGTAAGCCAGTATCAGTGTTCCACCATGGAAAACAAACAGACCAGGTCTTGCCAAAACAGGCTAGCACAAAGAGTGTTACAAGCTGAAATAAATTGGCCATGCAAGTGTCCTCCGGTGCTTTATGCTGATCAAAAAGGTGATGATTCAGACTTCATTTCACCCATATACCTTGTGAGTTGCAGGAAACAAAATCAACACTAAATGTCTTTATTTATTGGCGATGTTCCAAAAAAAAAAGTATCCTTTTGAACAAAGATGGGCACTATTTAGGCTCCATTTGGCACTGAAGTCATTCTTAAAAAGGGAAGATGTGTTCAGAGTTTTGCCGACCGGATACGGCGAATGTTTAATCTATCAACAAGCTCCGCTTCACCTTCGTGGCTCTGGTTGGTTGTAGCGCTATCCTATCGCGTGCAGAGGGAGTTTGAAAGACAACCGTTTATCCCGCCCCTCGGATTGAGCCCTGCCAATGGTGAGTTTCCAGACCAAACATCTTGATGTGGGTCTGGCTTGTCAGGCTAGAGTTTTGGGGTTTAAATAAAACAATTTAATACTTTACCTTAGCAAAAATGAATTAAATTGATTAAAAATTAAAGACTTTTACAATACAATAATTTCTTCAAAGAATTCTGAATTTTTTTCAGGAAGTTCACTGAAGACTGGAGGGATGCCTGCTACTCTTATTTTATATTGTAACAATATTTCACAATATTACTATTTTTTACTGTGAATGCAGCATTGATGGGCACAAGTGACTTCTTTCAAAACATAACAAATAATAGAAATAGACATTTGAAATTTAAATTTGAATGTTTTCACTGCTGAATTAAAGATTCAAGGTAAGTACAAGCAAATGATTTTGCTAGCCAAACAACAAACCACTAAGTAATGTTTTTTTGTTTCTTACCATAAATTTACTTCTTTGTTTGTAGCATCCTTATTAAATTAATAATTCAACTGAATATTCATCTCCCATGCTAACATTTGTTCTGAGCAAGTCTAAGAGTGGCACCAAATACACCAAAAATATGGTGTTTTCCTTATTGTTTCACATTCAAAGCAACTTTTTAGAAACGTATCAATCCATTCAAACATGTATTAATTATTCTTTTTTGTATCACTAATCAGATGCAATAACAGACATAATCGTTAAACATCAGTGGTTGGCTCCACAGTTTTAATTACTGTCATTGTTCGGAACCCCTCATCTGTACATTTAAACAAATGTGTCTTTATTAGAGAAAATGATGTGAGGAGAGCACCACATTTGTCCCACGAATCTTGTCGAAGCGGAAAAAATTTATCAACGTGAAATCAAATTAGACCGGGACAAACTAATATGACATTTCATTTTTATGAATAATTACTGCTTCAAAAGTCCCTTGCGGCCTCCCCTGAAGGAGATCAAACTTTTAATGCTCTTAAAATTGTCTGCCTGCCATAATTTATTTATGGCATTTTATATACTTTGTTGCCTCAAGATCCCTTGAAAATACTTCATTGTATCTGGTGCAGCTCTCCCATAATAGAATTCGGGCTCGTGTCGCACCGAAAGTGATAGAGAGCGTGTAGTGTTGTTTTCACTGCACTCATTTCTGTAATAAAAGAATAACATTTCTGTGCAGGGGAAAACGAATTTTGTCTTTTGTGAGATCAATATACAATTGCACAGAGAAATTTAAGGGGAAGAGAACGAGAAAATGGATGTCTTGGTTCCGGTATGTGGCTTCTTGGCTTGTTTTCAAGCCATGTTTTTTCTCTGGAGAGAGTATACACATTAAAAGTCATGCTCTCTTTCAGGTGGATACTCCGACCGCTAGACCAGCATGCCCTCTGAGACCAAACAAATGCAACCTGGTGAAAGAACTCCTCAAGAGACCAGTGTCACCAATGCCAATCACAAGGCCTCTGCAGGAACTGTACAGACAGAGAGGTGAGTGTTTCCCATTCCCATGGTTTTCTTCAGCTGTTTATTCAAGTACTTGACCCAGAAAACTGTGTCACATGACAAAATGGATGTAGAATGTGTCTGATGCAAACACACTAGTGTAAGGAACTTTTCCCCTGTCCCAGATGGCACCCTAAACACTTGCTTTCTTTCTACGAGTCTGCAAATTCATAATGTAGCATCGCTTTGACTGTCGTGAAGAAATCTGCTGTGAAGTTCGCTTTAGTGCGGGCTCAGCAATAAATGCGCATAGAGGATGCATATCGACCTCAAAGAGCACCCTTCTGAAACCTAAAATGATGAGGCCATTGTTAGTCCAAAAGCCCGTAAGTGCAAATGAAGTGTGCCATTTGGGAAAGTATCTTTGTAGTTATAGCTGGGGTAGTTTCAGTCTCAGATAAAATGCTCTGATCTAATTGGGTGACTTGCACAGAATTACAGGTTCAAAGGTCATATAACACTGTAAAAAAATCTGTTTGCAAATAAAACAAGGATTTTTGGAATGTGTTTTATAGGAAAATATTATTTTAGTCTTACTCTGTAATTAGTCTAATTTACTCTGTAATTATTTGTGAAATGTATTTGTAATTTTTTTTTTTCAAACTAAATCAGGAAGAAATAGCATAAATTATTTGCTATGTCTTTCTTTCTTTCTTTTTATTGATTTATTTTTCTTTGAGGGTCATGGCATTGTTTTTTTTTTTACTTGTACAGGATTTCAGACAGTTGAAACATTTTATTCATAGAAAACAATGGTACCAGAAATATTATGAAGCTGGGAGAAATAATTATTACAAATTAATAAATTAATAATAATTGGGGGGGGGGGGGGGGGTATTCCAGGAAGCAGGTTATGTGACACAGTGCCTTGCTAAAGTATTTGGCCCTCTTGAACTTTTGCCACATTTCAGGCTTCAAACATAATGATATGAAACTGTAATTGTTTGTGAAGAATCAACAACAAGTGGGACACAATCATGAAGTGGAACGAAATATTTATTGGATATTTCAAACTTTTTTAACAAATCAAAAACTGAAAAATTGGGCGTGCAAAATTATTCGGCCCCCTTAAGTTAATACTTTGTAGAGCCATCTTTTGCTGCAATTACAGCTGTAAGTCGCTTGGGGTATGTCTCTATCAGTTTTGTCTCTATCTTCCCTGTCCCTGCTGAAGAAAAGCAGGCCCAAACCATGCTGCCGCCATCACCATGTTTGACAGTGGGGATGGTGTGTTCAGGGTGATGAGCTGTGTTGCTTTTACGCTAAACGTTTTGCATTGTTGCCAAAAAGTTCAATTTTTGTTTCATCTGACCAGAGCACCTTCTTCCACATGTTTGGTGTGTCTCCCAGGTGGCTTGTGGCAAACTTTAAACGACACTTTTTATGGATATCTTTAAGAAATGGCTTTCTTCTTTCCACTCTTCCATAAAGTTCAGATTTGTGCAGTATGACTGATTGTTGTCCTTGTCCTATTCTCCCACCTCAGCTGTAGATCTCTGCAGTTCATCCAGAGTGATCATGGGCCTCTTGGCTGCATCTCTGATCAGTCTTCTCCTTGTATGAGCTGAAAGTTTAGAGGGATGGCCAGGTCTTGGTAGATTTGCCGTGGTCTGATACTCCTTCCATTTCAATATTATTGCTTGCACAGTGCTCCTTGGGATGTTTAAAGCTTGGGAAATCTTTTTGTATCCAAATCCGGCTTTAAACTTCTCCACAACAGTATCTCGGACCTGCCTGGTGTGTTCCTTGTTCTTCATGATGCTCTCTGCACTTTAAACGGACGTCTGAGACTATCACAGTGCAGGTGCATTTATACGGAGACTTGATTACACACAGGTGGATTCTATTTATCATCATTAGTCATTTAGGTCAACATTGGATCATTCAGAGATCTCTCACTGAACTTCTGGAGAGAGTTTGCTGCACTGAAAGTAAAGGGGCCAAATCATTTTGCACGCCCAATTTTTTTGATTTGTTAAAAAAGTTTGAAATATCCAATACATTTCGTTCCACTTCATGATTGTGTCCCACTTGTTGTTGATTCTTCACAAAAAATTACAGTTTTATATCTTTATGTTTGAAGCCTGAAATGTGGCAAAAGGTCGCAAAGTTCAAGGGGGCCGAATACTTTCGCAAGGCACTGTACCTGGTTAGGGTAAGTAAGCAGATAACCTCAACTTTCAATTCCAAAAACTATCACTTTCAGGATATGTAAGTAGCCATAGCAACTCACATTAACCAGCTCCAGAGCAGCTCATGTTAGTTAGTTTGCTTAAGAGGTATTCAGGTGTGTGTTATATAATTAATATAGTTATATTACTATTATCAAATTTGTTATATAGTTACAGTTATGTAATATTCAATTATAGATTATATTCAGATATAGATTAATTCTAAAGCACTATTATAACAAGGCGATGTTTAAATGTTAATTCAATTCAAATATATGTATTATTTATTTAATGTCATCTCACACGATCTGCATTCAATTAATTAGCATCAAACAAACAATTTAATCCTTATTCTCAGTGAATAAAAATGAATTCTGAAACTAAAAGATTTAAAAAATATATATATTGAACAGCAACCAAATAGCCTATAGGTGGCGATATGCACTAAGTTGTTTATGTAAATCGGCATTAAGCAAAAGAAGAATGGCAGCTTTTTCTTAGCGTCTGTTTCCATGGTGAATCATCGGCTGTGTCTGAAAACCTAGGCAGCTGACTTCACTTGTAAGGCAGCGTTTGTGCATGAAGGCACCTCACAAAACTAATTTCGGACAGACTTCTAAGGCAGTGTAACAGTTTAATGATCTACGGCAAAATAGAGAGAGCTTTGGTGAGAAATAAACACATTTTTAATTACTACATTAATAATTACTCGCTAGAAAAGATATCAGAAGTGGAAAATATTGGTAAAAAACAAACATTTACACACAAACTGACAAGCAAACGCATCTTTCGGAACGCATCTTTCTTTTTTCCTCAGCTCAACTGTCACTGAATGGAAAGCACAGGATTGTGGGATATCAAAGGCAGCGACAGATACATGTATGCTGCCTCCAAAAGTCGATTAGATAGAGGTATCTCAGGAGACAGGAAGTGAAGCAAACAATAGATTCAGACGTTGCTTGATGCCTTCCTGCCTTGAAATGTGTCCTCCGAAGGCAGCATTTTCCAGGTTTCGGATGCAGCCATCGATTAGTTGCTCTGATGAGAATGTTGAGAATGTCTTGAGTGTTAACCGGGAACATACTCTTGTTTGAACTTATGCGTTCCAGGCAACCTGTTACCTGTGTTTTTCCAACCTTCTACCCCGTGAAAGTGTACTGGAGCGGCCGCTAAACCCGTGACTTCCCCCCGTGAACTCGTACTAGATCAATGTACTCCCAGTTACGAATTCTAACGTCACATAGCCCGCGAAACAACAATGGCAGCCCCTGCGGGTGCGGTGTTTATGGAAGTCGTACATTGAAAACCAAATCTGTTATTAAAATAAGGTATTGCTGTAATGTTATTTATCAGCAAATGTTATGCATTATCAGCAGCTTTTCTAGCGTTAGCTAGTTTTTAGTCCATTGAGTGCAAGAATAAATTAATACCAAATACATTTCAAAAATACAAATAATGTAAAATAAAAGGTTTAACAGCTTCTCTTGCCTATGCGCCATTTTTTTCTCCACCTGTGGCGATAGAAATGATTGTAAATGAGCATAAGCCCTGTATGGTCTGCCATGCTTTGTTTACATCTAGCTAACACAATTCCTTGCGCTCAGGCAGTTTGGTTTGATTTTCCATGGAACACTAGTACAAAGTTGTGAGCCGTGGTTTTAAGTAGTAACTTACGGGAAGTAGTAACTCACTTATTCAAAAACCTGCCTGGAACGCAGCATAACACTCCCAGACTCGATTTTGGAACCAGTGCACCTTGAGTATAATGCTGCGTTCCAGGCAGGTTTTCGAGCCCGTAAATTAAGAAAAGCTCTTTGTCTGTGTACAGACATTTATGCTCCATGTGTTTGTCTTCTGTTGTTGTGTTCTGTGTAGCACGTGGTTTGTTTTTATATCGGTCGCATGCTTTCTTGTTGTCTTGTGCTGTGTAGAACGTGGCTTGCGTTTATTTAATCTGCATGCTTTAAAGGATCTGTATGTAAGAAATGTATTTCATTTCATCATAAAATGGCCCGGATATGTCACTAGATATTAAGAAATCATGTTCATTTCAAATACTTATATCAATGACAATAGTAGTCCAGCCAGTATATTGCCATTTAAAAGGTTTTGTTGCAGCCCTCAACTGATGTTAATGTTTGGGCCTGAAGGGCCATCCTCCACCTATCGACCAATCACAAAGTCAGTTGTGTTTCAGCCTCTGGGTTGCCAGCTCTTCTCTTGTTACCACAGCTGTAGCTACAAACGTTCCTGCTGATCCTGCAGCCTTTCTGGCAACCTCGAGTCAGGGGGGAGGGGGAGAGGGGATAGTTATTACAGTACCAGTTGTGGCCACAATCTTACATACACTTCCTTTAATGTTGGTGAGAGCTCTCACTGGGTGCGTGTTTATGTCATATTATATTTAAGCACATGGCTTATGATTGTGTTCACTGGCCATGTGCTCTTGTTGTTGTCATGTTTGGTGTTAGCACATGGCTTGTCATGTTTGTTTCTATGTGCCATGCGCTTTCCTTTCTATTGGATTTTTATCTGATTATTGGTTCCTTTGTCCCTGTACCTTATAATTGTTCATCTCTCTCTCATTAACCTAATTTACTTATATTCACCTGGTGTTTTTTAGTCCTGTGGCAGTTCGTTGTTGATTGTCACGTTTAAGTGTGGCTGTGTGTTGCTGTGTTTACCCCTCATGTCTAGCTTCGCTGCATCCTGTTCTGCTTTGCCCTGTCTGTTAAGTCTCGCTCTGTTGGTCTTTTTTTTACCCATGTAGTAGTTTTTTAGTTTTTTATTTAAATAAAGCCCATTGCCAACACTGACAAATTACTCCACTTATGACACTTTAAAAACTGCTTTAGGTGCGTTCACTCGTAATTACCATAATGTTTTTGAACTCTAAAAAGCCTTTGTGTGCTTGTAGAACTTGATTACAACGTGTAAACTCATAATTTTCAGAGTATCTCTTCATCAAGGCACCTGTTAGTGGGTGGGATATGTTAGGCAGCAAGTGAACATTTTGTCCTCAAAGTTGATGTGTTAGAAGTAGGGAAAATGGCCAAGCTTAAGGATTTGAGTGAGTTTGACAACGGCCAAATTGTGATGGCTAGACAACTGGGTCAAAGCATCTCCAAAACTGCAGCTCTTCCAAGTCTGCAGTGGTCAGTATCTATCAAAAGTTGTCCCAGGAAGGAACAATGGTGATTTGGCGACAGGGTCATGGGCGGCCAAGACTCACTGATGCACGTGCAGAGCGGAGGCTGGCCGGTGTGGTCTGATCAAACAGACGAGTTTCTTTAGCTCAAATTGCTCATGAAGCTAATGGAATCCATTGGACACGTAAGCATCAGAACTAGACCACGGAGCAATGGAAGAAGGTGGCCTGGTCTGATCAATCACAGTTTCTTTAAAATCACGTTGATAGTCGGGTGTGTGTGCGTCGCTTACCTGAGGAACACATGGCACCAGGATGCACTATGGGAAGAAGGCATGTTGGTGGAGGCAGTGTGATGCTTTGGGCAATGTTCTGCTCGGAAACCTTGGGTCCTGCAATCCATGTGGGTGTTAATTTGACACATACCACCTACCTAAGCATTGTTGCAGACCATTTTAACTCTTTCATGGAAACAATAGTCCCTGGTGGCTGTGGACTTTTTCTGTAGGATGAGGTCACTGATTGAATAATTGGTCACTTGTCTTTTGCCTGACTTTGTCACTGGCTAAGTGTGTTTTTTGAGTGTGTTATGGGTATGGGTGTTTTTCTTTTGTTGGTTCTGTCTTTTCTTGTTTTGTAGGTGGCTGCAGAGATGGAAGACACCTGACTCCAATTAGGAGGCAGCGATATATGTCGTGGTTTCATGCAATGGAGGGAGGACGGAGAGTTGACATCATCTCCGGCTGGCCTCCGCTTGCCTCGCTTTGATATTGTATTGTTGTCAGCATTTGGAATTTTGTAAACCCCTAGATTGTTTAATAAATTTAATTTCTTATATTCAATCCGTGTTGTGGTGATCCTATCTTTGTTGCGGTCTCGAGCGGGCCGTAACAGAGTGACGTTAACACAAATAATAATACAATTAAAAGATTAAACAATTAATACAAATAATACAATTCCCATATTGTCTGTAAACTCTTACTTTACCAATAATTACTTGCCAAGGCAATGATTGGCACATTTGTATTCTCCATCATCAGTCCCACAGTGGAAAATCAAACCATAGATATAAAAATAAAATCAAAAATAAAATAAATAAATGGTAAATGGACTGCGTTTATAGAGCGCTTTTAACAGACCCTATGGCCATCCAAAGCGCTTTACATTTTTGCCTCACATTCACCCATTCATACACCGAGAGCAATGTCATCCAGCTCGTCAGGAGCAGCTGGGGTTAGATGTCTTGCTCATGGACACTTCGACACTTGGTCAGGTGGAACCGGGGATTGAACCACCAACCTTTCAGTTTGTAGACAACCTACATGAACCACTGAGCCACTGCCGCCCCTATAAATTAATAAATATGTAAATAGCTGGGTCAGATTGGCATGGAAGAGAATGGTTAAGCAAAGAGAACGGTTTGGCCTGACAGTGGAAAAGTGGCTGTTTTTTTTTTGATTGAATCACCCCTAAACTGTGATTGTTCACTTTAAGGGTGCTTTCACATCTCTGCTTTGGTCCAAACCAGTTGAAACAAACCAAAATGCAGGCACATGACAACATCTTCATCACTCATCGGCCATGGCGTATTTCCTAAACTGCTTTTCGATTGGTCAGAATTTAAGTGTGGGAAAATTCCAATAGAAGAGGAAAAGCCAACAAACTACACAACTATGAAGTGACGACTCCGCGGGCTGGTTTTGTCCCTGGCCATAATCTACTACATTGTGTGTATTTACAACAGTATGCAAACAATAAATTTCTATAATGAAGCACGGATGCGACTTGAAAACAACGTTCTAATGCACTGCAAACGGCGAGCGTGCATCGCTTGTTACTTCAAGCGGAGACGTGCATTTATTATTCTTAATGACATGCTTATCTTCTGAAATTATTGCCAATGATCTATCAGGAAATGTCATGCACATAATGTCAGCGCAGCTGACTACGGCAGCTGGTTTAGTCCAAAAATTATCAGTACTTTTGCAGTTGGTTTTGATCGTGGTCGGATCACATTCTCACCACAAACGAACCGCTCCAGAGTTCGTTTGAAAGCGTACCGAGACCACCTCTTCAAGGAGGTCTCGGTACGCTTGTTTGGTCCGCTTTTGGTGCGCACCCGAGTGCGATTGCTGCTTTCACACCTGACCAAACGAACCGCACCAAAGAGGGAAACAAACTCTAGTACGATTCAACAGAACTAAATGAGGCAGGTGTGAAAGCCTCCTAAATGCTGTCTTCTGGCTAATTGGACGGTTCTTGGCTAGAATATGATTTAATGTGGATCAGGCTTTGTGCCAATGGTCAGAAGTCTGGCTACGGAAAGGTACAGGTGCAGTATCAGACTCTCCTTCACCTTTTCCTGACCCCCTGTAGTCGAACACTCTGACCCTGCAGACGAGCGTCAGTCCCTGAGGTGTGACTTCAGCTCCACTGGTCTCTCTTCATCAGGTCTGCCTTTACGCTGAACTCTCTCCCCTCTCTTCTTCTCTCTTTCTCTGCATTCCTCCTCCACAGACATTGGTCCTGACAGTGGGACGGGTTGGCCAGCTGGAAAGCCAGCGTGCCACAAGCCATCTCGTCTTCGTCTCCTTGGTGCCTCCACCTGAGCGGCCAGTTTCTGTCAGCCGGGGCCCCTCGCCCCCTTCACCGGTCAGCCAGCTCACCGGGTTCTCCGTTTCTAGGTCAGGGTGGCGGGAAAGTGGCTGTGATGCATATATGTTTGGACACTAAAGCATCTCCCGTTTTCCATGAGTGGACTGTGAAAAGTGCAGTTCACCGGTGCGGTGTGAAAAATCATAGTTGATCAAAGGTGAATGTGGCGTCACCTCGTCTCTCTTCTTTTCTGTCTCTATCTGCTTTTCTAGCTCAATAAGAAGTGCGGCAGGACACAAAATCTTTAATGGTTTTTCACAGGAAGACCAAAGACTGACCGAGTGTCACGCATCACAAAAGCTCTCAGTAATTTAAATTATTTTATGCTATTAAATGGCTAGTTCACACAAAATGTGAAAATCTGACTTCATTTACTTACTGCATGTCAATGGCCTTTATTTCTTCTTAGGAACATAAAAAGTAGATGTTTTGCAGAATGTCCAGGCTTCTCATGTCCATACAACAAAAGTGGATGGTGAGTTACACTAAAATAACATATAAAGCCTTGCAACTCATTTCTTAAACCATAGAAAACCATAAAACCATTTCTAAAACCACCCAGATATAGCGATGAACCAATAATTATTTTCGTGTTATAGCTGATAACTGATAAATTGTCAATATTACAGTTCTATTCTGTTGTGTCTAAATTAAATAAAAATAAAACACTGACAACTAAACATTTACAAAGACCCAAAAGGGACATGCTGTTGGAAAAAATATGAGATGGGAAAATCAATGTTTTGTGTTTCCCCATGAAACCGTTCGCTCGCAAACCTTTTGAGAGTGAACGCAATCCAACAGGGAAGCAAAAAAGAAGAAGAAAAAAGGCGGTGCTTGTAACTGCTGCAGCTCCAAACAACATTTCGTTGCAGTGTACTTGTAAATTTGTAATGACAAATAAACTTCTATTCTATTAATTTTATGAAAAGTGAAAATGATGACATTTATTCTTTAAAAAAAAAAAAAAAAGTTTCAGTTTCCACAAAAATGTTATAAAGACCCCCTGTGGTGAAAATCAAGTTTTTAATGTCTATGTGGATTTTTTCATATGCTTTTTTAATACTGCTGATCGTTCTGATGTCACAAACCTTGTATCCAATCACATCAACATGTGGGCGGGCTTTAGTATATCATTACTATGCTGCAAAGGGAGGGGAGTCTCAAGAGAAGCCAGGTTGTCCCGGTATATATCTGTAGATATGAATCTAGTACTTTCATATGGGGAATTAGGTATTTGAGGTATATTATGATGTTATGATGAACATATGCTTTTCTCCAATGACGTTATTTGACGTTCAAAGCGTTTCTAAGGATGCTGATGATTTTTAGAGGGCAGCTGAGATGGCAAAACAGGAACATGGTTAGTAGTGTAACATTAGCAACACATTATTAGCTGTTTGATAACGTAGTCAAGCACAATGCTAATCATATTAATTAACATGATGTGTCTGGCGTTGCAAAGAATGATACCTTTGTGCAGCGTTTACAACAGTAACTTGAGTAAATGTTGACCGAGTGGCTCTCTGAGCTCGTGTACGTGAAGGTGTGGCTAATCTGCATATTCATGACTTCACGTATACTAAAATGAAGCAAGGATGTCCAGTGCAATTCAACCAATTTTAAGCAATTTTTTCCCCTACATAAATTATATATAATGTAATTTTGGTGACCAAAGATGAGTTTTATGGAATAAAATGATTGAATATAAACTAAAGACTTATGGACTTTAAGCAAAACACCTGTTTTCAGCATTGATAATAATAATACATATTTCTTGAGAACCAAATCAGTATGGTTTCTGCTTTTACCATTAGGCCTACAGGAATAATTAACATTAATATATTAAATATATTAACCATACAAAATATATTAAAATAGAAAACTGTTATTGTAATAATATTTCACAATATTTATTTTTTTACTGTATTTTTGGTCAAATATGCAGCCTGGGTGAGCATAAAATACTTATTTCAAAAACATTTAAAAAATCTTACCGACCCCAAACTTTTAAACGGTAGTGAAATTTCAATATATCATGCGTTCCTCCCTAATACAATAGGTTTGTGTTAGGAACGAGAAGAATGAAGTTTTATTTTTTATTTTTTCATGAGTGTTACTCATTAAAAGTACCACAAATTGTGTTACATTGCATCACTTTTTCTGTCTGACTGAGACTCTCTCCTCCAGATTGGAAGCAGACTCAAGTCATATGGACTACTTTAATAGGTATAGAATAAGTTTAAAGGCTACTTTCTTTGGGTGAACTATCCACATGTAATTATAATAATGGGTAATGATAGCTGACAGGTCAATCATAGCTCATAAAACGGAAAAAAAAACAACAACAAAACTGACCGCCAGTTTGCGTTGTGTCTGAACTTGCATATAGTCCTCACTGTGAAGTACCACACAGCAGGAAAAAAACCTCTAGAGAATAATCACAATAGAATTGTGCGTGTCTGCTGTTTACAGAATCAATTTCTGCGAGCGCTTGCTATAATGAGTTGAATTGTTATTAGTAAAGCATAATTACATTAAAATTGATACAGGCTCTCGGCAGCATGAGCCTTCGATGGTAATTCTCTCTATTCTTTGCTGATAGGGCACAACGCCTGTTGACATAGCAGTGCTCATTACTGCTTGATTAAAGACTTGTACTTTAACAGGAATTAGGCTCCTGAACTGTACACAGATACTCTTCATCTATTATTCAGTAGGCAATTAATATTTAATTGTGCTTTCATATTGGTGGAATGGCAACCTTTTAAATGTGACTGTGCTACCTCGACTGTTGTTAATTAAAGTGAGTGGTGCTAAGCACACGCACCAGCAGGAGTTATGAACAGAACTGGCATTAGATGGGCTGGAGCAATCATACAATGGCCTTGTTAAGGCTCCGTACAGGACTGATTGCTTGTTGCCTTTGCAAATAGCTCTATAATACCTAAATGATATAATACGGGAGTGTATGTTTGAGTTAAAAGATGATTATTCCTCTTCGACTTCTTACTTATTTCTCATTCTTTCAGTAGAGTACTGTAGAATGGCTTGACATTTTCACCACTGTGAAGCATACAACCAGAGGAGGGCAGTAGCGGGTAGTTAATGAGACAAATCCTGTAATTAGTTGTCCAGCTAAATTCTGATTCAAAGGCTGAAAAAATTGAAAGAAATAACGCATGTATTTTGAGGGAAATCAAAGCCACTATCAACTGTTTTGCACATCCTTCTCTTTGTTAGCACTGGACTTATTCTAAAGCCACTTCTTGGTTGTATTTGCAATTTGGGCAGAGGCATTTCTTGTTGAAAAATAACATCTGATCATTCCTTCTTCTTTTTTTTAAACAAAGCATTTGATTACTAAAACGGCTCCACACACAATGACACTTCTTCGTTTAAGCTTTACTGTAGTAGAGATGCATTATTATTATATTTCTCACCCGATTTTGAAAGACACCACTCTAGAACATCACCATTCAACTCGTGTTTCATTGTGATTCATCATCACTCCAAACACAACTTCATATATTCTGTCAAAAACATTGTAAAACACACACACACGCACGCATGCACGTACGCACACACACACACGCACACACACACACATACACGTCTGGTTAACTATCTTTGTGGGGACTCTCCATAGACGTAATGATTTTTATACCATACAAAACGTATTTTCTATCCCCCTATGCTGCCCCTGCCCTAGCGCTGCCCCTGCCCCGTTTGCATAAACGGCTTAGACTAGTCTAACAAATTGTCAGAATACACAGTGCATTGCAGTTTGTTGCGTATGGGGATGCATAGGGATGTGCTGAACCAAAAAGTACGATCAATGGAGGCCTCACCTCGCAACTTACAGGACTTAAAAGATCTGCTGCTAACATCATGGTTCCAGATACCACAGCACACCTTCGGGCATCTTTATTATCATTATTTTTTCATAATAAAAGATCAAATAATTCCCTGTATTGGAGAAAAAAAGCACCATTTGTCTTTGTAATATAGTTCTTTGTTCAGGGAAGAAGGAGGCGGGAACCGGCGGACGTTTAAACAAGACTTTAATATATAAATAAACTGAAAGTAAAACACAGGCAGCCTCTCATGGACGGCTGCCGTACACAAAAAAAAAAAGTAAACAAAACACAACGTAAACTGCAGGCCTAGTCCTCCCGTCCTTCACTGTCGCCGCTTCATTTGCTCCTCCTTTAATGCCCCCGAGCTCCTCCGTGAGACACGAGTTCTCACGCCCCCTCTGCCTCGCTGCCATATACATCGCAGGCCAGGGGGGTACTCCCAAGATTGCGCTCTAACCCCCCCCCCCCCCCCCCCCCCCCCCCAACCAAAACACCACCACCACCACCACACACACACACACACACACACAAACACACACAATCCGCCATGACGGGGTGGAGCAGGGAGCGCAGGTCTCGCTGCCGGGAGCCACCGCCGGCCGCCAGGGGGTGGAGGCTCCTTCCCACTAGTGCACCAGCACCACCGCCTCTGGCAGCCCCTCACGGTTTCTTTTTTCCGCGCTGTCCGACTTCCTCGGCACCGCGATCCCCCTCAGCAACGAGGGCTCTTCGACAGCATGTCCTCCCTTCCTCCCGGGTTTTGGCACCAATGTAATACCATTCTTTGTTCAGGGAAGAAGAAAGCGGGAACCGGCAGACGTTTAAACAAGATTTAAAGGTCCTGTTCTTCGCGATTCCATCTTTCAAATTTTAGTTAGTGTGAAATGTTGCTGTTAGAGCATAAATAATACCTGTAAAATTATAAAGCTCAAAGTTCAATGCCAAGCAAGATATTTTATTTAACAGAAGTTCCCTTTCAAAGCCTACAGCGAACGGCCGGTTTGGACTACACCCCTGCACTTCCTTCATGAATGACGTCACTAGAACCGTTTGTTGACTAACCCTCCGCCCACAAGAACACGCGAAAAAGGGGGCGTGGTCTTGTTGCTCTCTCACGTGGAGAAGAGCGCGCATTCAACTTGCATCTCCCCGTTATGGTAAGAGGCGGGACCTTTCCGGGCAAAGTGCGCTAAGCTGCTGTCCAATCACGATACGGGAAGCGCTGGCCCAATCAGAACTCGTTACGTATTTCTGAAGGAGGGACTTCATAGAATAAGGAAATCATCAGGCCGTTTTTAGGACAGAGAAAACAGTGCTGTACAGATAAGTAAATTGTGTGAAAAATACTGTTTTTTTACACGTGAAACATGAACTCGTGTTATATTGCACACTGTAAACATAATCAAAGCTTCGAAAACATGCGAAGAACGGGATCATTAATAAAATAAATAAACAAACTGAAAGTAAAACGCAGGCAGCCCCTCGCGGACGGCTGCCGCTCACACACATAATAAATGTAAACAAAACACATTGTAAACTCCAGGCCTGGTCCTCTGTCATCCTTCGCTGTCATCGCTCCTTCTTTTATGCCTCCGAGCTCCTCCGTGATACACTCGTCACATTCTCACGGTCCTTCTGCCTCGCTGCTCGCCACAGTCTTCTTTCAAATGATACAACAGCTATGCTCATTGGTTACATAAATAAGATAGCTTGGTCTAATTTGAATCAGAAAATAAGAAATTAACTCATTTCTAATTCCTTATTGGTCAGACTAGTTCTCAGACAGAGTCTTTCGCAGCTACGGGGACCGGCCACTGGTTTCCTCGTGCTCCAAACACAATGCTTTCCTCTTGACCAACAAGTCATTATTTTCTTACTCCCCACTACATTGTAAAACAAAGTGACATCCATTTAACCGATTACATGAATAATCACAAGGAAAATCTATTTGCGGGGGGAGAAAGGTGTATGAACTGGAGTGTGAAAAGATATCACGGTTGCTGCGAGCGCTGTGCACTGTATTGTGTATTCCACCTTTTGGGCTAGTGTAGCATGTAGTGTGCTGATGAGCCATCGATTTTAATTCCAGATAGAGGCAGATTGAACTGATAATCACAATTCTGTCTAAACTAATTTATCAGTCACCTCTGCATAATTAAGGGCAAGCACTGTATTGATAAGGGATTAAAGCGCACTCGGATACAAGGCAGTACATTTCCTCTAACGAACGCATCAGACAAGACGCACGCTATCAGAGATTATTAGGCTAAAAAGGTTGATTTATCCATTCCAGAAAGATTGTTTCATTTGACACTTTCTGGGTTTTGAGGCAGACGCTCATGTTTTTAACATCTTACTTAGCTGCATGGCTGGAACATTGTATTTACCAATCAGCATCCAGCGCCATAAATATACGTTTTTATTCTAGATCTAGCCGAAAACTTCCTAATCTTGTATGTCTTTTCTCTTATTCTCGTTCCTCCCAGTGCTATGTGGCTCAGTCTGGCAGAAGGGGCCGACATTGAGATGGTAGATAACGCTCAATGACGGAGAGGCCGTTTGCTGCTGATCCTGGGGTGATGAATCGCACGACCGGAGAGAGATGAGCTCGGAGCGTGGAGGAGAGAAATGTGAAACAAGAAGATAGTCGGCGGAGAGGCCAAAATTAAGGCCCTGTCGAGACGGCGATGCGGGGCTGGCAGAGGGGGGACATGGCCGGCCTGCGAGGACCCCGTGTCGAGCCTGCAGGAGGGAGTGTAGTGTGATAAGGGAAGGTAGGACTTAATCTTCTAAAGTGCTGATGGTGCTGGATGGAGAAGACTACGACTGGAACTGCCGCTTTCAAAAAAGGACGCCATTATTCACCATCAGAGTGCAGGGCCCGCGAAGATTGTACGCCTGTGTGTGCGTCCAAGAGATAGTGTGTGTGCAAAGGCCTATTTGTGTAAAGTATGTATGGTGTCCCTCGAAACGCTGATTCCTGATAACAAGTCACGGCGACAAACAAATACAGCAGGTTCAGCCTGTGGGGTCACTGTATGTGTGTGTGTGTGTGTGTGTGTGTGTGTGTGTGTGTGTGTGAGAGAGAGAGAGAGAGAGAGAGAGAGAGAGAGAGAGAGACATGTTGATTAACTCTGTCCACCGCTTACAGTCTGAAATGAAAGAATCTGCATCTCTGCTCAAATGGCAGTCTTAACATTATGATAAAAACATGATTTACGTTTTTAAAGTTAAAGTTGCAATCTGATTGGATGAGCAACATTCAAAGCTGCCTGATATACGCACGCACACCTTTCACCACAGATTAAAGGGTGTTCACCCAAAAATTTTAATACTGTCATCATTTACTCACCCTCTCCCGTAAGACTTTTGCTCATCTTTGAAAAACATATGAAGATATTTTAACAAAATAGGGACAGAAAGATGTTAATTTGTGTTCTGAAGATGAAAAAAAGTCTAGCGGGTTTGGAATGGCATGAGGGTGAGTAAATGATGACAGAATTTTCTTTTTTGGGTGAATATCCCTTTAATTGAACTCTATGTTAATGTAGCAAATCTTAAAGCTACACTGTGTAACTTTTTTAGTTTATTCTTAGCTAAAATCACTTAGTTCTTTCAAAAATATATGTGCTCATTAAGGTATATTTACTTCTTTCAAGTAATAATGCATTCTCGTAATTTTATAATATACCATTGAAAATGCATACGTGTTGAGGGTTCGGATGGCGGTCGCCATGTTGCTCCTCCATCTTGAAAGTACATTTGCCAAAGAGGGACATACCCGTAAATTCAAGCTTCGCTTTTCACGTTTTTACTCTCGATGGCACCGTGTCGAATGTGAAGAGGAGGATTGCTTGAGGCTGCTATATGATGATGGAGGATCACTCTTAAGCCCCTTTCAAACTGCACGTCGGACCCGCAATATTCCCGGAACATTGCCGGGTCGCCTTCTGTGTGAAAGCAACCACGTCCCGGAATTGATTACCGAATTCGACCCGGGTCGGGGACCTAGTAACATTGCGGGATATGTATCAGAGTCGCCAAGGAAGCGGAAAAGAGAATTAAGACGGCAACGCGACAGGCAAATCAACAAGACAAAAGTAAATATTGGAGTGGCCTTTCCAAGATGGAAAGAGCTCATGAGGAGCAACGATTTTAAAAAGAACGCCGACGTTGCCTGCTTTCTTCTCGACAGGTAATATTAATTCAGCCTATTTGTGTATGAAAGTTTTATTGTTGCTTGGCTAATTATATCATGGTGTGCTGTGCATAACACTAGAACGACGTCTAGGATAGTTTTCCTCGCGTCAATGATGAAAAAGTATTGTTTACCTTATAACATAAATCCGTGTTCTATGGCGGATAACATGAGATTAATATTTTAATTGCATTATAATTTGTTTGCCTTACGCTAGTGGTGTTGTACAATATACAGAATAACAATAGCACTGATAAAAGTTACTTTACTAAAAGCTTGCATTCGTTTGGGATGGGAACCTGATAGCTGATGTTAGCAATTGATTGAATTAATGAACTGGTTAAAAATAACGAAAACGTAAAACTATTATTCATTTTACATAGATTAATTTGATCATAGATCATTTGGTAAATTAAATAACTGCAAATTATAATAGTTTTCAAAAATTACCTCATCACTTCAGTTGAAGCAACACTCACCGAAGAGGTCGAACTGAAAGCCATGACTAAATCGGCCACCGTAGGAGTTGAAACGAAATCGAAATTGAGAAGAGCAGAAACTATTATTCACTGGATGGTCATATACCTTTTCACCACTAGATGGGGGAAAATATCACACAGTGTAGCTTTAAGGGTTTGCTTGGGGGTCTGCAGATAATTTGAGGGACAAAATATTTTTTTTTAGGTCTGTCAAAGTTAACATGTTAACTTAAGATATGAATTAAATATGTTTATTTAGAACAGAATTTTTTTATTTAACATTACCTGATCTTTTTAATTTGATATTAGTACTGTTTTATAATGCGTTCGGTTCAGGTCAAAATCTCTTTCTTTGTTTCTTTGTTTCTTTCCTACTGGAAATGATGTATAAATTAATATTGATTTACTTTTTTGAGCATGAAATACAAATTTATAACACAAATTTATGAATTTATTTTTAAAAAAATTATATTATTTATACATATTTCTCATATTACTCGATTAGTGGGTAGAAAAAAGATGGACTGTCAACATTCAAAATTAAGTATTCTCCAGATAATATTTTAATAATTTGTTTTGACTTCAGTGTGGTAATGGTCATTGTTTTTCCAATTCAGTTTGATGTTAGTGATGCAAGTTGGGATCTGTATTCACGATTGTTGCCTCCATTTTATGGAAGGAAGCTAGATTATACCATGTTACTTTATAAAGTGTTGAATATTGATATTTTTCTTACAACTACTTATAGATCAATGAGTCGGATCACCAATGTCACGTGATTTCAGCAGTTTGCATCGCATGTCAAACTGCCAAACTGCTAAAAATCACGTGAAATTGGCGATCCGAATCATTGATCGATTCACTGATTCATGACCATTTGACTCTTTATTTGAGGAACACGGAAGAGAAGACAATGCTGGCGTAAGTCGTAGTTTTTGATATTTTTGGACCAAAATGGATTTTTGATGCTTCAAGAGATTCTAATCAACCAACTGATGTCACATATGGACTACTTTGATGATGTTTTTATTCCCTTTCTGGACATGGACAGTAAAGTGGGCATTGACTGCATATGCTCTGGGAATAAAATATAAAATATCCTAAACTGTGTTCCGAAGATGAACGAAAGTCTTACGGGTGCGGAACGGCATTAGGGTGAGTCATTAAGGACATAAATTTCATTTTTGGGTGAACTAACCCTTTAAGCTTCAGAAGGGCTTTATTAACCCCCCAGATGCGTGTGGATTACTTTTATAATGGATGGATGCACTTTTTTGGTTTTCAAATTTTGGCCTGCCATTCACTTCCATTATAAAACTGGGAAGAGCCAGGACAATGTCTTATACACCTAGGATGGCTTGAGGGTGTTTAAATCATTTTTGGATATACTATGCATTTTAGGGCACATTTAAGATTTATGTTGTGCTTAACTTTGGTAAAATCATTGCCATGCATGACGTCTTGTCACTTCCTGCTTTATTAATTCATCTGGCAGATATAAGGATGGTTGTGGCAAAGCTGTTTCTTAGTTATTCCTGAAGGGACGATAGCAAGGTAACTGGATTGCGATCGCTCTCTTGTACCCTGACACTTCAAAAATGGCAGTGTGAGCATTGCTCATGATTGCATCACTGCAACATGCCCACAAGAAAACAATGAGAACTAATTTGTGTCATCATTTTTGTACTTTGCAGCAGTTGCGCCTGGTCTTCTTGTTGAAAGCGTGTCAGGCCTTTTGATATGGTACAGCCCCGAACCATCCCGCGAGCTCTCGGTGGGAGGACACGCGCGTACGCAATCCCACACACACATTTGTCATCTCTTGATGTAAATGAGCCCCGTATTTACGGCTGGAGCGGCGTTATCGGTGTGAACCGGGAGTGGCTTCTGTGTAAGGACGGCAGGAGATGGCGACCGTACTATTCATCACTGTGAAGATTCACACCTCACGGTAACCTTAGCACACACGGCCATCTGACCAGCGCTGAGTACAGAGAGGATATGGGCCATTAGATTATAGCAGATTTAATGATGGACAGCTTTATGCCACAAATACCACAGTGATGAAATGTGCTGCCAGGGGAAACCGGAAAAAGGGACAGCTGAGCAAAACTCTGTAGTCAGCCTGACATCAGCCAAGAAGCTGAAGGATAAAGGCGAGATCTTCTTCACATTTCTTCGGTTTAATCCCTGTGGTCTCCTCAAACGCCAGATCTCCCTTCCCGTGGTGGTTTTAAGTCGACAGGCCGGCACTCTTACACCTCTTCTGAAAGTTTCCCCCGAAAAGCTTGTCGTGCATGTGCGTTAGAAACTAGACGATCGCCCCATTTGCGGTGCTCTTTGAGCACTAGAGGCTTATGAAGTTGCATTAAGAGGTTGGGTATGTCCCTGTTTATCTACTTAGACTCCTTGATGGGCCGTCACTCCCGCACTCCTCTGCAGATTTAGAGAAGCGCCAGCCGGCAGCCGTAAATGATGTCAGCCCAGAGTGAAAGAGAGCTGTTCCTCTAAACAAAAGCAGGCGATTAGATAACCACCTAGGGGATGGATAACCATGGGGCTGGGACTGAAAAGGTAGCTAATTGTTGTGAATGTGCGCCTTTGGCAACGTTCAACTTTCCGATCTGATGCCAGGATTTGCGGGCCCCGCGTTCTCTCTCGGGAGCGGTGGAATCAAGCCTTTGTCCAGCTGCCAAGCAAACCGATTTAGTCACACTCTGTTGCCATTTTTCTTTTCAAACAGTCGTGTTTTTACCCCCCGGACCCACTCACCGGGTCCCGGAAAGTGCAGGGGATGCGTCGTCCCAGTAGGGATCGGTGATCGGAGACGTCCTGAAAGCCCCTGGGCAGAAACAAAACTGTTTGGTTTCATTTGCAGGCCCGAGGTGAGAGTCGCCCACAAGATGGCCACCAGGCCTTGAGCTGAGTGATGACAGGAGGCTGAGATGTGATTTATCAGACGGTCTTATCGCTCAAATCTTTTATTGCTTGACAAAGCCATGTCTTTCCATTTTATCTCTTTTTTTCCCCCCAATGAACAGCAATTAAGGCTGACATTCCTTCAGATTTACTAGATTAATGTTTCTCTCTTGATGGTGACATAGCAGGGGTGAGAGAGAGTTGGGGACAGATAAAATAAAATAAATCTTCATAGACTGATCCTAAGCTCTGTGATGAGGATATGCTGGGTGTGTGTTCATATTCATTGCGATTTTTAGTGGATTTTAGATTTTGTTCCTGAATTTCAAAAACATTTGAAAATTAGAAAGATTTCGTCCCCTCTGTAAAAAATGTTCTGTAGATTTAACAACATGTAGATTTACCAGTCTTTTCAGTTTTTATCAGCACGTTAGTTTTATTAACTTTTTGCTACATTACTATCTTCAAGCAAACACACATCCAAGATGTTTGTGATTGGCTTATGTTTTGTGAGACGTTTTCCAAGTGGTGTTTGAGAGATGACAAGAAGTGAAGTAAAACCAAGGCGTCTAAATGCTCATTAAACATCTAGCTCTGAATATAGAGTTCACTCTGCATCACACTCACTCTTTATTATAAAATATTGAAGAAACAACTTTCTTTTCTTTCTTTTTTTTTGGAATTATAATTAAACTCGTTTTTAATTAAAGCAACTCGGCCACCGTTTTATATTCTTGTCTCTTAATTTAAACACAACGTAGATTAAGGGCAAACAAGAACTCTGTACAAAATGGGGTCATTTTGTATTTTCAGAAAAAACATATGTAGATAAACTAATTCCAACACAATACATGTTAGCTGTTCCAAATGAGGTTGGTTGTTTTATTTTGGCATGGGGAAAAAAGGAATTATGATGTGTGAAATTGAAGCAAATGGGTGTTTGAGATCCAAGCTTGTGAATTTTTATGGCAGTAACTGGCCAATAGAGGGTACTGTTGCATTGCAAGTTCAGCACTTAGAAGAGCGAGATTGCAAATACATATATCTTGTCAAGAGTGGTGGACACACTTAGTCCTTATAACTGAACACAAATTTTAAGAATTTAATGTCCTGGGTTTGACATCACATATGAAGATATTTATTGCACGAGCATTGCAATATAAAATACGGTGCACTGTATCTAAATTCTGGTGAAGTGAACTAAATTTAGAGTTTGTGCTTCCAGTATTTGATTTGTGATTCACCTCAGCAAGGCTGTAGGCTTGTCTGCATTTTATTCTGTTAGAACTTTGTTTTTGAAGAACCGCATTTAGAACTTTATTGAGATGCACAAAATGAGTTGTATATCATTGTGGCATTGCCTTCTTCCATAGGTTGTCTTTCATAGAACTAGCCATAAATGAAGATGCGTCCAAATTCCATGATAAGAATCTAAGAAAATAGCCCAATATATAGGTAACTTTATTAACACTGAAACAAAATTGATTCATATAATTTTTAAATAATCGTTTTAGATGCTGTCAATGTTGCTGAAGTGAACAATAATGAAAGAAACTATTACTCTCACTGCCAATGTATGGAGGAGAAAGTTTGTTCTCAGAGTTTTTTTTTTTTTTTTTTTTTTACCTACCTGTGATTTCAGTCAAAAATATTGTTATAGAGACAAATGCATTGGAATACAGTGGTAAAAAAAACTCAGCAAAGTACAGGATGTGTCCAATGAATTCATGCAATAAAATAGGATTCTCAGCTGTGGGTAGCCACTTATTTTCAGAGAACATTTTATTTTATTTTTTATAGGGAGAATAATCCGGCAGTAGCAGAGCCCATATCAGCAACAACCTTCTCCAATCTTGATTTCCAGGAAGATGATGTGTCTAGATTTGAACATTCTTGTAAATCATAAAAATGTCATTTTTTTGGCAACACCTGGAATTTCAACTGTAGTTCACTATCTATCTATCTATCTATCTATCTATCTATCTATCTATCTATCTATCTATCTATCTATCTATCTATCTATCTATCTATCTATCTATCTATCTATCTATCTATCTATCTATCTATCTATCTATCTATCTATCTATCTATCTATCTATCTATCTATCTATCTATCTTTCTATCTATCTATCTATCTATCTATCTGAAAGTGTTGGTGTCGTTTAACAGAGTTCAGGGGCGGAGGATATATCAGAGACAGTGGCAGGATATACAGCATTGTTGGCGAGGCTGTGCCACCCAGCGCCACATCCCATGATGGATAATGAGCAGATGGATCAATGCAGACACGCTCTCTCATTTACCTGCCTCTGAACTGGCACAAGCCAGACCCTTTGGTAGCGCCAAGGCTCTTAAGTCAATCAACTGTTGAAGGTACAGACTCCATATGAATTAAACTGGTAATAACTTGTCCTGTTCCCCTCAATCCCATACCATTAGCTTACTTTTCCACAGCATGTTTCGAAATGCCTATCTAATTGGTTTCAATTTACACAAAACGTGTTCACATATTACATGTTACTATAATTAAGCGCTATAGCAATAACAAAAAGAATGCCTAATTACACGCAGTTCTAGAAAATAATTACATATTTAGTGCTTGTTGTTCATTATTTTTCGTCAGTGTTAACACATGTATGAACACTAAAGTGTGACCTCTAATTTTTTTTAATTAAAGTGTCATTTTGAGCAAACTAGCTGATTATATAGAGTGACATTTCTGAGAAGGACAGTTTAAATATTTAACTTTAAAACAGGTGCAAACTCTGTGCATTTGAAAATAATTACCCAGAAATGGGAATTTAATCTGTAGTGATATCACAGTGGAACATTTGTAGAACCAACATTTAAAAAAAAAATAAAGGTTGGTTCTAATTAGAATTTTTTTTAAAGAATCTAGGTACCAATACACTGCTAAGAAGAACCGGCCCCAAAAACTCATGTGCAGTCAAAAATCAAAAATGTACATTTTTACAAGAGAGTTAAGTTTTTTTCTTTTTTCTGAACCTAAACCTAAAATCCACAGAACCTATATTTTTAACTTGCATTTTCATTTATGTCTCACATTTTTGTCTTTTTTCTTTACAATTTTCAAATTTCAGTGAGAAATGATCCAAAAAATCTGAGCCACATGACCAGCTTTCATATTACTGATGCACGCTGAGTGTAAAATAGAAGCAAAGGAACGCCGCTTGCATTTCACCCAGTAAACTCAAATCATGCAAGTATTTGCACAACACACCTCCCTATTTTCATTTCCTCCAGTATTCAGTCTTGCGTTTCCACCCAAGCAACAGTTTTAGTCTAGTGTTCATTCATTTGTTCAAATGTGAACATTTTTTTTTTTAAATGACATTAATATATGGATTTCAATGATAATAAGATTGCCTGTAAAAAAGATTAAGAAATGTACATTGAACACTTCACAATAATTGTTCTGCCTTCAGATTTGTTCCCTTTCTCCAAATGTGGGTTTAATTTAATAATGTCATTTCTGTAGGACATAAAACACATAAAGAAGAAATGTGATGTGAGTATATCAACGCCTGCCTTGTCTCATGTAATTTATTGCTTGTGAGGTAAACAGCACACGTATGTCTCACTGAAGTGTGTTCTTTGTGCGTGCATTCACACTTTAATCTTTCTATCAAATGATTTGAGATTTTCTAATTTGAATATCTACTGTTAATGCATGACTATCACTATCACAGTTTCCCTATTGTTTATTAATTTTATTTTTTATTTGCATGCATGAGATATGTAAATGTAATTAACATAAGTACAGGCAAACTTTTATATATATATATATATATATATATATATATATATATATATATATATATATATATATATATATATATATATATATATATATATATATATATGTGTGTGTGTGTGTGTGTGTGTGTATATAACAAAAATATATATTTTTAAATATATATAAATTCTATATATATATATATTTTTTTTTCTTCCATAAATATAAAAGCTATTTGCATCCTTTTCCCCTTTAAATTCATTACAAACGTTGTAGTGCATGCGATATTGCATTGTTTTATTTGCTCTAAAGCGGATACAGACAAGCAGTGCGCCGGTCTGTCAGGTGCTGCGTGTTTGTGCGCGTGTATGTGTGTGTGTATGCGTGTCTGTGTGTGTGTGTGTGTGTGTGTGTGTGTGTGTGTGTGTGTGTGTGTGTGTGTGTGTGTGTGTGTGTGTGTGTGTGTGTAAGACAGCGGCTCGCGATGTCCACGCTCTCCACCACTGTTCTGGTGATCCGATAGTTGTGAAAAGCCACCACTAGTCGCCCCCAGTGCTCTTGCAGTCTCCAATTTTCTTTCCCACTGTAGACTTAACGTCACGTCCGCACTTGAACTTGAATTTTATCCCATTGTACGGAGGCAGCCCTCGCCACAGAGACACAGAGAGCTCCCGGAGAAGCAGGACTCCGCCATCTTCATAGAGGCAGAAAAGGGAGAAAAAAAAGCTTCACTCATTTGGAAAGGAGGTGGCAAGTCCATGTCCCTGGTCTCCAGTGCGCAAAGCCGAATAGGGGAGCAAGTGCAAAGAGTTGGAGAGAGTGCAAAGTAACCGGGCATCGCATGCACTTAGAGCCCAGGAGAGAAGAAGAACTGTCCAGTGCTTGGCACAATCAAGTGCCAACTCAAGGAGAAATTGGATTCGTTTCATCCAATCTAATAAGTAATGACCATTTTTCTTTTTTAGAATTATTTTGACTCAGAGAAAAAAACAAAACAAATCTAATTGCCTTTGACAAATCCACAAGGCGCAGACCGGACGAAGAGAGAGCCACCACAGGGTCCAACCTATCCAAACGCACCGGGTATCTCATCCTGAGACATTTCCAGTGGTTTCTTCACAACTGTCACTCGTCAAGGATATTTTCGCCCTCGGACAGATCGCGCGCGGCACACAGCTCAAGTGCATGTGTGTGTCGCCGAGGCACTGAGCGTCTGCGCGTCTCTGGTCATCTGGAGAGCCGGAGCGCAAAGACACTTTCGCTTCTCTCACATTCACGGGACCCCTATCTCTATCCACGGCTCGGAGCTGTGGCAGTTCTTTGGAAGTCCCAGGAAAAGTTTTTTACCGAGGAGGGGAAAACAAGCCCACGCCACGGCCACGGACACGGAGGACAGAAGACGCGAGCCGACTATTCCTTGTGCGGGTCTCTGGGCGATGCCAGTGTAAATGCCAGGGCAATGTCCCGTCGCAAGCAGGGAAACCCTCAGCATTTGTCGCAAAGAGAAATTATAACACGTAAGTCGATCTTTTGATTAATATTGTGTTTAGGTGAATGTTTATCGATTTCTGTCTAGGGACGATCTGTGTGTGAGTTTGTGGTGTTAGTGATGAGCTGATTAGCTTATATTAAAATACGTTAAATCATTATAATCTTCTCAAGAATAGAATAACAGAATTAGAACAGTTAAATTAATTCAGTTAATTGTTAAGATGTTTATGAGCTTAGCTTTAAGCAAACAGACAGGTTTATAGACGTAGTGTAATTTTTGTATTAAAAAAGTGATTTGCTTAAACTGTATTTAAAGAATGAAATAGAACCATTTTCTGGACTTCCTTTAAAATATAAATCTTTCATTTAGTCTCGTTGCTGTTGTTTAATTTTAATATCAGATAGTTTGGATTAATGTAAGAAGTGTTAGCAGGCCATAAAATCAGATTAAAAACTTTAAATTGCATTGCTTGTTGAAGCATTTGCAAAGTTTACGTGAAGTCAAGTTTAGTTCGTTTAGATTGAAGTGTAGGTTGAGTGAGGTGTATGTTATTTTAGTATTTAAGCATAATTTAATAAATTATGCAAATTTTGAGTGCTGTATTTATAAAAATAAAACATGCTGTATTTTTATTTTCTCTAGTTTAATCCATATATATGAATTGAACATTTTATTAGGCTATATATGTTTATTAAAATAATTTATTGCAAAATGAAATACATTTTTAGTTTAAAAAAAAATATATATATATTTTGCCCACAAAAATGGCTTTCTCGAGTTGTAGGCCTGTCTTTTCAAATCCAAATGCAGTGTAACTTTATATGTCATGTGTCGTTTTAAACCAAAGTCTCAGCACTTTTTTTTTTTACAAGATATTTTTAGTAGTTCTCAAGGTGTGAAGCTACCTGTAACCACGAGCACATGAACAGTTTACGGTTTTAATTTTGAAGTGCACACACTGCACGATTGCAGAGAGATTGTGTTGTTGTTTTTAAACTAGGCTAAATTGTTCATAATTGTTCAACATTTGTGCTCTTAAGTCTTAGAAGTGCACTTGAAGGAAAAGAGGTGTCAGAGCAGGGTAAATTGTTGAAATGAAATTGAACTTGATGTCAAAGTAGGCGATACAAATGTCAAGTATGTTCACTTGTACTTTAAGCTCTTAAACTAAATAGGAAAATACATTTTTGAATAGGCTTCTTACACAACTCACCCCTTTAAGCAATGCCTTTACTTTTATGAAGAAAACAGAAGTTTGCAAAATCAATATGAGCGTACAGAGAAACAAAGGAGGCGTAGGTCTAATAATGTTTCTCACTCTTAGCTTTGCCCCCGAGTCAAGGTTGTGACTGTAAAGCGTAGGTAATGTGAGGCAGATACTGAATTAGAGAGACTTTTCGTGAGAAAGTTTCAAACAAAGACGACAGTTATATTCTACTGCTTAATAATTTCCTTTTTAGATTTCGTCTGACTCATAAATAATTTGTAGTATGTATATATATATATATATATATATATATATATATATATATATATATATATATATATATATATATATATATATATATATATATATATATATATACTGACATCAACTCATTTTAAAACGTGTGTATTTTTCCTAGAACGCAACTGTTGCAGTATAAAAATATAAAATAACTTAAAAGACAATGAGTCTGTTCTGATTTAGCTTCATATTCTTTCTTAAGTGTAGTCTACAGAGCATAGATAATTCATAGCAGAACCTAGTGATGTAATGCCACCCAAATCTGTTTTGTGTTGTAGGGTTAAGGCCATGCACGCTGTGCATATATGCACTGACACACACCATTCTTTTGCTAATGGCTTAATCTGTTACTGTACGTACACATTTGTACGCGGTTGCACTGTAAACATTTAGCATGCCTGTGCTTTGTGTGTTTGAATTTGCTGTTGCGTTTACAAATATGACTATGAATATGACTGTGACTTATGACCGACTGTAAATGGAGATGTTATTTAAAGCTTAATGCACATGGTTTTGCTTGCATTGCATGAAGCTAGGTTCGCCATAGGGTATGCGCTGCCCTTTTTGTGTGTCGTCCGCATATGCGATTATGACAGTCGTTTAAATATATATTTTCTCATTTTTAAATGTGCACCAGCATGTGCATGTATGCAAACCGATTTAGTTTACTGCATAAATGGCATCCGTTCAATGTGCATGTAAAACAATCATTCCGGTTTAGTGGAAAATGACCCTTTTTGAATTTCTGTCGCTATAGTTATCACATGTCCCATCAGTCATTGCATGTACAATGGCTGTGGTTATTAATTTGGGCTTTAAATTTCAGAATGCTCCTGTTACACCAAGGAACTTTCCCTGAGTGCTCTCTCTCTCTCTCTCTCTCTCTCTCTCTCTCTCTCTCTCTCTCTCTCTCTCTCTCTCTCTCTCTCTCTCTCTCACTTACACACACACAAATGCAGACGTGCACATGAGTAAAGCAGACGCCAGTTTAGACATCAAGCTTTTGTTTTGTTTTTTTTCGTTTTACATGCACGCAGTAAGAGAGAGAGAGAGAGAGAGAGAGAGAGAGAGAGAGAGAGAGAAATGAAGGTGCTTGACTTTCTCCTTCTTAGAAACTAGAGATTGAAAGGTGTTCATTGCATCACCGGTGAATGAATATATAAGCTTCAGAGAGGTTCCTTAAACGTATCATGCCATAGTGGTTTTTATGCAGAGGGCATGTAGGCCAGGTGCTAGCAGATAGTCATCTGAGCTCAGGGGTACGTTCGTTCCTCGTAGTTCAGAATTCTCATCACATGCTGATGTGTACGAGTTTTGTGGCTATGATTTTGATGTAACGAGTGCTTTTGTTTGTGCTAGGCACCGTATGAATTTTTCGTGCACGCTAGCGTGTGTGCAAATGTGCAAGCTCAAAGGCCAGCTTGTTCACTCTTATTCTCTTCGATATGTGGCTGATTATGTGAAAAGCTTCGTGTAAAGCAGCAAAATTAGCATGGTAATGTGGATGACAGGTGATAAATCTGTTTGTTTGTTTTTTCTCCCTCTTTGCAATAGTCAAATTTTTGCTTTAAATGTCAAGGTCAAAAACACAGTGGTCCCAACCTCAAAGTTTAATTTTTGAGGACATATTTGGAGCTGTAAACAAGGGTGTGTGTGTGCATGTCTGCTTGTCAGCATGTCTTCTGTGGTATTTAGTTTTGTTAACCACGGTGTCTTAGCTGGATTAGCCTCGAGTTAGTGAGAGGCAATTTTTGTCTGCTCAAGTGTTCAGGAGAAAGAGAGAGAGAGAGAGAGAGAGAGAGAGAGAGAGAGAGAGTGTGTGTGTGTGTGTGTGTGTGTGTGTGTGTGTGTGTGTGTGTGTGTGTGTGTGTGTGTGTGTGTGTGTGTGTGTGTGTGTGTAGTTACGTCCACATGGTAATTTATGTGTTCTCGGAGTGAGCGATCTGCAAACTTTGCAGTGCTGTACATCAGTAGTTTTAATGGTTTATCAGCCTGTGGTTGTGTGCTACATTACGCCACTCAAACGAATATTCTATAAACCCAGTGGTTTATTAGTTCTGCGTGAAACGTGAAAGGTTGCAACATATTTTCTTTATATATGTTGGACTTTTTATTTTATTGACTGAACTAAAAATAATTAAAAGCTTTATAGTTTTCTAATAAGAAGTAATCATGAAAATCACATCTTGTTCTGTAAGTTACCATATACATTTTCTTAAATGTTTACATTCATGGAGTGTATTAATGTGAGTGTGTCATCACTGAATTAGCTGAATTTGAGATTTTTTTTTTTTTACACCTGTTCAGTTTGTCATTTCAGTGTAGTTCCTTTTAAACAGTAGTGATTTAAAAATAAAATCAAAAAGAGAGTTAACAGATGTCATCTTAAATGAAGGAAATCAGATGACAAAGAGAAATTCATTTTTTCTCCGGCGAGCTGCGGAATTATGAAGTTGTAACTTACATTTTTAGCTCTTGCTTGAGATGCATGTTTCACATTAGACCTGCCAGCACAGGAAACTCTTTTGGAACTTTGCTTCGAATGCGTTTAAGGCATACCTTTTAGCCATGACTTCATGTCATCAGATCTGAGAGAATTTATTTTATGATAATAGCTTGAATAAAAAAACTAATTCTTACCTGTTTGGATAAAAACACTAACATGTTTGTTTATAGTAACTAATAAAAAGTCCAGCTATTTAGATGCAGGCAGATGTGTTAATACAAGAGGTGTGCAGCTGCAGAAATTCATAATAAATTGCGGTTTGATTTATTTATTACTAAAATGTTTGCTTATTTATTTGTCATTTGCAAAAGCATATATGAAATAGGCAGGGTTTTGTTTTATTATTTATTTATTTTATTAAATGCCATATTTTAAGCTAAACTAAACATGTCAAAAATATGTTCAAGATTCCTTTTTTAAAATGCTCATTTTATTCATTTCTTTTATTTTTATCTCATTTTCTCTGGGTGCTGAAATGGGCCACCTTGCATTTGCAGTGCAGAGTTTCCTGGCCATGACCTGCTAGGGGGAGCTCTAAGTCTGCCAGAGGGGGTGGAAGGCAGTTCTCAAAAAGTGTAAAAACATATTTCCTAAATGTACTTAAATGGTTAAGTCGAGTGAAATAGGGGGCTGCGGCTTCCGACGACTCTGCATAGATGTTTCAAACGATACTGCCATTAACACACATGCTCAGATGCAAACTGTCAACGCCTCACAGCAGCAGCTGGTCTTAAAACATGATGGCCCTGTCATCCCCCCCCCCCCCCCCCCTTTTTTTTACTTTGTCTTTAGCGCTCTAGCATTTATTTAATTATTTACAGTGAGAGTTGGATCACGTCTCAGTGCTCATTTAGATGTGTAATAAGTATTTGATAGGTGTAGCTTTAAATATAGATAGGACATCAAGCGTGACACCAAAACAAACAAATTTAGGTTGAACGTCACCTCACTCGTTTTTCCAAGCGTGCTTAAAAGTGAATGATGAAGTGTCCCTGGAACTTGTGGGCCCCTCTGACTGAGGACCTATTGTTCTTGCCATCTAAATAAATAAATTTGAGTCTGTGATATAAAAAATGGTAGCCTCTACAGAGCTTACACTCTCCACATAACAATGGGCAAAATGTCCGCCTGGCACGTTTGATTAATATGCTTGCATATTCTCTCTTCCTTTCAGTTTCAGGTGCCTTTTGTTTGCGCCACGAGCGGGAGTGTGAGAGAGCAACAGAAAGCCCTCTCTGATGAAATGTACAGAAGTCTATGGCTGTCCGTCAGTATAAATGCATCAAGGTGGCTGAATCCTTAGGACGGCATCAAAAGTGGGCATAGTTTTCCGTGGCTTGATTTATGAGACGCAGACACTCGTAATAGCGGCTTGAGTGTTTGACGTCCCACAGCTGGCTGAGTTCTGACCGGCTCCGAGCATGGAAGCGCTGCGCTTCATGAGCACCAGATGAGAGTGTTGTGTGGGAATGTGTTACTAGTTCTATACGTGTCTTTTTGAGTGTTATTTCATTAAAAAACAAAAGCTTTGCAGGGGAAAAAAAGAGAGATGCTAAGCTTCAGGTGATATTTAGTCGTTCTAGCTATTCATAATTCCTCCCATCTTCTTTCCTTGTGAAAATATTAGGTAATATCTCCCTGATGAGATTTGCAGATAAAGGGTTAGTGATGCTTAGACGGGCTCCCAGTGGACATCATCATGTTAATCTCTTTTTACCTGCAAGACAACTCATTTTCTTTTTTTCACCCCCTTTTTTAATTAAACAATGGACTAGTGCCGCCGCCGCGGCCGAGGATCACGCTTTTAAAATTCCACCGCCGCCGTGTGCCACGGTGATCCCTGTTCTCTTCTTGTTAACAGCTTCATTTGCACATGCACCACGCTTTACGCTCACACATGCACGCCGCCACCGCGCACGCATTTACTAGTGTTTTAAAACCTCGCCGAGGCACTTTGCATCTGCACAGAAGCGCACTGCAAGCTAAAAATCCTGAACAATTGTGGTCCTTTGTGTTTTATTTTGTAGGATTTGCAAAGGGCCTTCATACTGACAGTCTCCTAAAACAGCTAAAACGTGATGGTGTCACTTATTGAAGGGTGTTTTATGTAACCCATTTTGACACAAATTTAGCTAAGCAAACAGGTCGCAGAGGAGTTTTTAAGCGAGAGAAAACAGGAAAAACTAGAGGCCTAGCGCAAGGCGGAGGTTTGCGGTTTGAGCGTTGGTGCACTTGACTGTAGGTTACAGATTAATGACAGACTAATTAATTCCTGATAAATTCCTGTAAGCGCCGCTGATACGTGTGCATGTGTTACACAGGCCTTTTGCACGCGCGACAAACGTGAAATGACTAGAGAGATGGCTGCCGTTGACTCGTTACCTCTTTGTCAATCTGTTTGTGTGTGTGTGTGTTTGTTTGTTTGCGTGCCATCTGAGAGGAAGGCTCAACCCAAATCCAGCCTGTCCTACTCAGCTAGCCTGCATCTCTGTTATGTGCTTGGGTAGCGGGTGGCTCAGAGTGGGTATTTCAGAATTTTAGTTTTGTGGGCTGGTGTGGTGAGGTTTGTGTACATAGCAGCGCAAATAGCGAAGCCCCCACCCACTGCTTCTGCTCTTGTGCAGCTTGGGCTGATGGGAAACATAAGAAAATAACGCACAAACAGTAAAGCTGAGCTTTTATTGTTTGATTAGACCCTTTCCCTGGCTTTCATTTTCAGCACGCTCTCCCCTTCGCGCGCACAGTTCTGTGAATGGCTTTAATTGGCATAGGGTAAATCTTTATATCTGGACAGCATTATAAAGTCTTTCATGATTTAAATACGAAAATTTATAGACCCAGTAAAAAACGATATGAAATCCGTTAAATGGTGTGCGTGTTGTCTAATTAGGCCCTAACAGTTGCAATGGCAAAAAAAACCCTTCCAAAACCTGTTTGTCTGAGAAGTTTCCTCCTGATATCGCTGCGGAAAATCTCAGCAGCTCAACCGTGAGCCAAACGGCGCTGAGCGTTAATGGTGAGGTTTGCAGGGTGACAGTCCGAGGATGAAAGGTACGCTAACGTTGGGCTGCTAAATCGCTGTTACGTAACACGCAGACCTTTGTGTGCTTTGGAGGGAAAGCCAGACTGTATCGTGATCAGCCAAATACCTGTCAACAGCAATTTGGTTCCTCACAAACAAAAAGACTTCGTAAGTATGAGTCAGAGGGTCCATGAACAATGGTGCACAAATCCAGAATGGAAAAGGATAAATCCAGAACTGTGTTAAGACGTGCCTTGTGATGTGTTCATTTTTGTCTCTTTTTTTTTTTTTAGTTTTATGTTTTCTAGAAATCCTATTAGTGTGCATTCTGACTCATATAAATGTCGTTTTCTTAGGTGAATAAGGCTTTTTGTTTTTTACATTTCCATGTTTTACTAATTGCAGGATATTTAGGTCGTATGTGGATGAAAAAAATCGCCTACTGTATTTACTGTGCTTTTTTCATTCAAAAAAGAAATTGATGTGAAATAGTAAGTGCATTTTATCCATAGTCGAGATTACATTTCATATCATCCTATTTTAGCCACCTATAAATATTATTCAGACTGTCTTACTTCCACTGTCCCTCACTGTCTTTCTCTCCGGCTGCCAGAGAGTGCTTGATAAAGACAAATAACATTTGACATTTCGGTGGCCCTGATAGAATTATATGGAGTATTTGTTGAGGGATCAGAGAAAATCATGAGCTGTAATGTTACCTTGGTGACAGCATTGTTATCACTGGTGGATGAGAGTGTGTGTGAGAGAGTGTGAGTGTGTGTGTGTGTGACTGTGAGGAATTGCAGACTCTCACCTGTTTGCCTAGAGCAGGAAACGCAAACCGTCGGATCAGGCCTGCGTAGTTCAATCTCGTATCGTGAAGAGAGTTACCTTCAAGAGCTCCTTAAAATGAAAATTCTGTCATTTATTTAACCGCTTGTCTTGCCAAACCTGTATGACTATCTTTTCTTTTTTTCTTCTTCTGTGGAATGCAAAAGGAGATGTTTGGAAGAATGTCTGAGCTGCTCTTTTCCATAAAAGCACAACGATAGTTCATATAGTATATTCTGAGTCTTCAGCTAAAATTATATTTTATGAAAAGAGCTGCTTAAACATTCTAAAAGTGCCATACAGGTTTTGAATGACATGAGGGTGAATTAATGACATTTATGGTGTTTTACCCACTATATTCAAGTCCAAGACTGTACCGTATGTTTACATGATTACAACACCTGGTGTGTCTGTGTGTGTATGTATGTGTTTGTGTGTACGGGGGTCCCTTCTTTTGAAGTGCGTACTAGCGGCATTGCTTGCAAGCAGCGTGTTTCCTGTGGTTGGCACAGACTGAGAAAAAGAAGGGGACAGAGGGAGAGAGAAAATTTCAGCTGCGCTCGTTCTTTACCACTCTGGTTTTTTTCTCCAGCTGTCACTTTGATTCAGGTCTGTGCTAGACCTATGACACATTAAACTAACGCTTTCCACTAGCGCACCTTAAATTCTCTCCCACAGTACAGAGAGGCTACAATCTCACTCTCACCTCCTGTTATGCAGTCTGAGAACTTCACTCTGCTCATTACGTTTTAATTTGATTTTATTTTACAACTTATTACCTGTTTGGCGAATTATAGCTGTTTATATGAGTCTATTACAAATGTCAAAAATATGCACTGTTTCATGTTGTCTTTTTGAACTTGTAAATCATAGAAAATTACCTCTTCCTGTAGTGGTGTATATGTTAGGGTTAGTCGTCCCTGTGTGTGTGTGTGTGTGTGTGTGTGTGTGTGTGTGTGTGTGTGTGTGTGTGTGTGTGTGTGTGTGTGTGTGTGTGTGTGTGTGTGTGTGTGTGTGTGCGCGTGCGCGTGAGCCTGTTTATGTGGTTTATGAGGACACAAATTTGTATAACTACATGGGTATTACACTGTTATTACACTATAAATGTGGTTTATGAGGACATATCAAATGTCCTCATAATTCAAATGGCCTTAAAAACATACTAAATTATGTTTTTTTGAGAAAGTAAAAATGCTGAATGTTTCCTGTGATGGGTAGGTTTAGGGGCAGGGGCAGTGTAAGGGGATAGAAAATACGGTTTGTACGGTATAAAAACCATTACGCCTATGGAGAGTCCCTGTAAACCACATAGACCAACATGTGTGTGTGTGTGTGTGTGTGTGTGTGTGTGTGTGTGTGTGTGTGTGTGTGTGTGTGTGTGTGTGTGTGTGTGTGTGTGTGTGCATCTCTGCTGGTGCAGCTTCCCAGGATGCACAAATGCGTGACACACAAACAGGCGCACATGCACGCATATTGCTCATGTACATGCCTGCAAGCAATCTTCATTTATTGGTTCAAATGCATATGCCTTTTTGTGCATGTGCTCACAGGTGCAAATACAGTTACAGATATATGTATAACAGTTTTTGTTCTGAGACCTCCCCCAGTGATGGAGAAATGTATATACAGTGGGGTCCAAAAGTCCCCACAATGAATTTATACAAACGTGTGGAGTTCATACAGCATTTTTAATGCAATTTTTAAAAAATATATATATAATATGGTAATATACATTTTTTTTAATGTGAAAAAGATCATTAGAATACAAAATAGAAACCTCTTTACTACAGGTCTGAGACTTTATATTATGACAATACATTTAATTTAATTTGAATTAATAAAAAAATATATATATATAACATTTTCTTAATATCCATATATGCAGTGAGTATAATTGGTTATAGTTATTGTGTGTGTGTCTGTGTACACATATATATTATTGTATATATTTCAATACACACATGTATATATTTAAAAAAATATCTGCATATATATATATATATATATATATATATATATATATATATATATATATATATATATATATATATATATATATATATAATGTAATATAATTTTATTATATAGAAATATAAAAAAATCTTAAATATATATATATGTGTATGTGTGTATTAATATATACAAAGTAATTACACAGTACACACATATCATTGTAAACACAAACTTTTATTTTGGATGTGATTAATCACGATTAATCGTTTGACAGCACTAATAAAAAAATAATTTACTTGAAATATGTCACTGCTTGTAGTCAATCATAATTTCAGTGCAAAGTATATTACATCAGTTGATGGGTGTCTGTGCAGCCTTTCTCTTTATTTACATACAGACTAATCTAATGCACAGATGGTCTGATATTGCCCGGAGGAGGTCTGTGCTCCACTCCTATATGTCTGAGTCGGGGGGGGGCTGGATTTGAGGGGGGTTGAAGTACCTTAGTCATCTTCAGTTATTTCCTTCATCATGGTGCAAAATCTGAACCCAGTGAATACGTGTGCTGAAATAAGTTATGTTTGAATGCATAATGCTAACTGAAATGCTTCCTTAATATCGTTTGCAACGTGTTCAGATGCTGTTGTTTAACAGCATGCAGATCTAAAGTCGCTCTAATGTAGTACGCATCCTCTGAAATAGAGATAAGAGGGGGTTTAGCGGTTTCGTTTTCAAAGCTGCATTCCAAGCTTGACATTACAAATCTGTCCGCATTCATAATTTGGACCGTGGACAAATTGCAGATGGATGCGCAGGCTGCTCGTAATTTATCATCGAAAATTAGTGGTTAGGCAGTTCCTCTGGGAGATGTAAACAGGGCTACCTGTGTTGTGTGAGCGGAGTGGTCCGTTCCTCCATCTTTGTCTCGCTGGGCGCCTGTCTCTTCTCGTGGCGTTTCCGCGGTTTCACTCGCTTCTCTGACCTCAGAGATGCTTTTAGGCCTTGCGCTGGCGAAAAGCGCAGTTAAAAATGAAAGCGATCTAATATATTAGATCCTAACATGTGAGTAGTTCCACAAGGTAGTTGTTGCTTTAAAAAAAGCATCTCACATTTGTCATTTTGGCTCTGACAATTTGAGAATTCCTCCCTTCATTCTCCTTCCAGATTTATGTGCACTTCAAAAATCCGCACCTGCTCACTGTGTGGCTCTAAGTGTTGCTATGGTAGTATTTTTCTTCTTTTTTCCTGCTTTCACCCAAATCATGCAGCGTGTTGAGTAGAGAGAGCATGAAAGCAGTGACAGGAAGCTGAAGAGTGTAAAGTGGCAGTCAGAGAGGTGTTTGTCTAGATCTTATGATTAGTATGGCGCAAGGATAAGCTGTCAAATGTAACATCAACAGAGCTGTCTGTCAGGGGGTCCCGAGGGGGCTTTGTCAAGGGCCTCTACTGTCTTTGATAAAACTGCTCTTGCACTCGGCGTTGGGCTACAAAGGGCCGATTGTGGCCGCATACTGAAAGGTGAGGCTGAAATTTCAAAATGGAGGCAGAGGGACTGAGGTTGTCCGGGTATTCTGTGGTTTCAGCGCCCGTCGCTCCTCGCTGTTTATCTAGGTGACAGAATCAACCAGAAGATCTGCAGGGCCTCTTGCTCTCAATGCTGTGCAAATATCTCTCACAGCCAAAAACGGAGCCCTCCCTCCTTCCTTCTTGCTTTTTTTTCTCTCTCTCTTCTCCCTTCAGACTCGCTCTCTTTCTGTTTCAGGTCTGGCGGTCTCATTCTCAGCCTCACAAGTACTGTATTGTATATTAATAACAGTTCTTTGCTCTTGGGTCTCGGCCTCACATATGGATGTTTATCAGGAGTTGGCTGGTTACAGGACAGAACACGCCGAAAACGAGAGCGAGGTGCCTCGTGTGTGGCCGCTGGGATGATTAAATTGAAGTCTGCCTTTATTTTCTGCTCTCAAAGTTTAGTGGGACTGTCACGGGACATAGGTGAATGCTTAAACGGGCCCCAACATTCATTTCCTTTATTTTAACAAGCTGCCAAATAACAAAATGCTAAATGACCTGACCCTGAACTCTCCGAAAATGTGTGATTGCGTCTCAAGTTCCACACCATTTGTATTTTATTTCAGTTTCCTGCACTGATGTGTTCAAGTCAGGTTTTTGTTTCAGGAATTAGTGTATGAAGGTGACTAGGGATGCAGTTTTGGAGGGAAAACGTATGGGTAGATGTAGATTCAGAGGCATATTATGAGTTAAAGATGAATTGACGTTTGTCAACTCCTTTAATTAGCAAAAGGTGTTTAGTAAAAGGTGTTTGTTTGCATTTCTGAGTGATTTGATTGGATTGTGAGGCCATATTATTTTTTTTACATACATGCATACATATTTACATACATGTTTTCCTATGATATTTTATTGGTTAATAATTTTTGTCACCCTCCAAGTGGCAAGTATTTTATTTCAATTTCCCATTCTGATATATAGATATATATCTCAGTTTTCCTCCCACATTTGTGTATGAAGGCAGGTGAAAGAATCTGGAAGAGGAAAAATGCACGGATAGATACAGTATTAACAATTAACATTTGTAAATATATTTATTTATTCATTTATTTAGCATAAAGTGGCGCATTTTAGAATGAAACAGAATTTTAAGCAAGAAATGTGTTTTACTATTATTGGTTAATAATTTTACTCATCCAAGTGGCCAGTATTTTATGTTGAATTCCCATACTGGTGTATTTAAATCAGGGATTTTTTCTTTGAATTAGATTACACCCTTAAAAATAAAGGTGCCAGGAAGAACCAAAAATGAGTTTTCACAGTGACGCCATAGAAGAATCACTTTTTGGTTCCCCGAAGAACCGTTTTGTGAAAGGTTCTTTAAAGAACCATTTTTTATAACCCTTTCATATTCTAAAAAACCTTTTTGTGCAATGGAAAGGTTCTTTGGATATTAAAGGTTCTTTTGGAACCATACCCCTGCCAAAGAACCATTTAAGAACCTTTATTTTTAAGAGTGTAAGAAGGCAGGCTAAAGGATCTGGAAGAGGGAAATTATGAGTTAAAGATTAATTGTAAATGCATTTAATTTGGATGAAGGGATGTGAAACAGAATATTATGTGGGAAATAATCTTGGGCGGAACTTGATTTTATTTATCACTATCTGATTGGATCGTGAAATTGGATTAAACGTGTTATTCCGTGGTGTTATTGGATAATATTTTTCCTCACCAGCATGGCCTCGGTTACATCAGCAGAAATGAAAGTAATTTCCGAAGTAGACTAAGTTATTAAGATGAAATCATTTTTTATTTGTTTAGACCACTGCACAGAGATTTTATTAAGATTTCATGTTGTCTCAAAACATCTTTCTTTTGGTCTTCCTCGTAGCGGAAGCTGAGCATGTGGATGCGGGACTGGCCGTGGCTGATCTCCACTCTCACCCTCTGCTGGATCCCAGCATGCCTGGGCCTCTGCCTCCGGGCTTGGGCGACCACGACCTCCTCACCTGTGGCCAGTGCCAACTAACCTTCCCACTGGGGGACATTCTGCTCTTCATCGAGCACAAGAAAAAGCAATGCCAGGGTCTGACGACTGGCCACGGCTGCTACGACAAGATGGCGGACCGCAATAGCCCCTCGCCGCCCCGTGCCGAGCTGAGGAAAGTGGTGGAACCGGTCGAAATTGGAATCCAGGTGACACCTGAAGAGGAGGACGAGAGACTGTTGACGCCCCTAAAAGGAATTTGCCCCAAGCAAGAAAGTGGCCTGGCAGGTAGGTCAAACTCTCTCCAGAAAAGTTTCAAGCAGGCATAAGAAGCTGACGCTAATGAACTCGCACGTTCTCTCGCGCCAGCATGTTTTCTAATACTGATGTGCGCAAACGTACACTTACAGCCTGCAGAGTTGCAGACAAAGGGAGACACGCACTCATTTACCTCGGTAGGACTCTGGGCGTCCTGTAGTGATTGTGATACCGCTCATCTGCGAGCCTCAAGAGAGATTGTTTTTCCTTCAGCTGATTTCATTAGGGGAGCCTACGCCGTGCAAAGTGAAACATCACATTACTGACTCAAAGCCCTAAAACCCCCTGAAGGACTCTGGTAGTTGAAACAAATTGTGCAAGACGTGACAGAGAACTCACCCTACTTTCATGGAGAAATCCAGCCTGAGCCATCTGCTTAAAAGGTGAAAAGCTCATTAAAATTCAAATGCTCAAAAAAAAGAGAGAGAGGGAGAGGAGAGAAGGAAAGAAATAGAGTAGGATTAAAAGAGTGAGTTTCCTATTGAATAGGGGTAAAGAGGCAGTTTAGTTTAGTCCAGCTGTAGGGAGAGAACTCTCCCAGTTATCTTACAAAACAGCGCAGTCAAGTCCTTCACAAAGAAGCCGGAGGGATCTTGGGAAATGGGTCTCATAAAATAATATTCTAGGTTGGACAAAGTTACCGGGGGAAACGCAGGGGAGCGGCTTATGACACTGCCTCGGTTTTTAATAACGTCGTTTTTTAATGCCTCGCAATCCTTATTTGCGAAAGTTACCCGCGGCATCGGAGACAATTTATTCCGTGCCACCACAATGCCTCGTGTATTTAAATGTCTGTAATAATGAGGCCGCTGCTAAATTACTCAGTACCTCACATGATGCAGGCAGACTTCACTCCCAGACTGACTGACTGGCTGGCTGCTCGCACAGAGAGAGTGTTGGCGTCAGTTGTGAAATATGATGCAAGTGTCCACACAGTTACGTGCAAACTGTTCCACTACAGTTCATCAGCACTGTTTTTTTTTTTTATTCTTTCTAAAGACTGACTGGTAAACATGTGCTTCGCTAACCACACAATTTGCTAAATAAGGAGATTAGTCACCTTTTATATTCCGTTATCTTGCAAAAACAATGGTTACTCTACAAACAGTAGAGTAACAAAATGTGAGGATAACACTTTTTCCCCCTTTCTCTAAATAAACATTGACTTAATTTTGTTTATGTGTGTGTTGTGGCATTCTAGAGGAAAAGATATGCAAGCACCCAAAAAAAAAAAAAAAAAAAAAAAAAAAAAAAAAAAATATATATATATATATATATATATATATATATATATATATATATATATATGTATATATATATATATATATATATATAAATATATATATATATATATTTTTTTTTTTGATAAATTATTCATTAAAGTGACAGTCATGATACATTGCTTACGTCAATAAAAGGGACTTTTTATTATGGTTTGACTGTAAATTATTATAGGTGACATTTGACACTTGGCAGGTGTATCGTCTTTATCCTACAAAAAAATACCTTTAAATGACTTATTCCTGTGTATACTGAATTTTTGTTCTCAACAAAATACTAATTTTGTAACTGTTAAACAAAACATTAGCTAGTATTTTTAAGGATACAAAGAAAACGATCACTAGGCTATTTATTTTCTAGTGTGAATAAAAAAAAATTTGATTACCCAATTCATGTTTTTTTCAGTCAAAGCCATACAAAATGACTAAATCTCTCTTCATTTCGAGTCACCATTGTGGTAAGATCCACATTGAAAAGTAGTTTTAATCTCATTTAAACTTTAGAATTTGAAAAATGGGATATTAAAATGAAAGATGAACATTTGCCTTTGTAAATCAGCAAGAGTAAATTTTACACCTTTCATTAATTCAGGGCTGGAGAGGGAGGCAGTTCGCAGAGGAGAATATAACGGCAGATGAAACATCCTCTGAAAGTGATTAAGACGCTTGAATGTCAGCTTGAGCATGCAGCTAAACACTCACAGGCTGCCTTGTATTCATAATTGCCTCCCAGCAGGTTAAAGTATTCTTTTATGCTAAACCTTTCCCGTTCCATTTGTTCTCGACGTGAAACAGAAAATGACACGCAAAAAAACACTCATCCACTCCGCCTTGAAAATAGCAGTGGCACTCTTGCTCTGCAAAGCACAGATCATTTTTCATGAATTTGTTTTTTTCTCCTATAATATATCCATCTGCTAGCTTCAAGTGGAGAAATGGGAGAGAGCATGAGAATGCGGGAGATGTGGGAGAGAGAGAGAGAGAGATGTGGATGAGGAAGACCACTTCTGGATCCATCAATAAGATTCCAAAAGCCAACTCTGATCGTACCAACATTATTTTCGCAAGAGTTCCCCTTTACTTCCAGACCCTCCCAGCTTTTTTTTTTTTCCGTCCGTGTAACCTTGACACACGAGCACTGTTGTGACAGGCCTTAAACTCCACCGCTTCATTCCCACATGTCAGCCTCCATCACATCAGCCCTCTCTTATGTGATTCACCAATAGTCCAACGGGAAGAGCGTCATTTCAGGCCTTACTTCCTAAAGTTAACGTTTCACAATATCACGCCTCATATCTTGCATCATATTATGGGCCTTTAGGAAGAAAATCATCCAAGTGTTTCTTTGTTTTTGGTTGAGTGAAGATACTGAACGGCAACTTCATTAAGTCACATACGTAACCGTCCTCTAGAGACTCCGTAATGATAACTAAACATTGTGCGCTTTGCTCCCGAAACCCTATAATCAGTCGAAAAAGACCTAGTGATAAAGTATTCTGATTACTGAAATTGCTTTTAGCGATAATTCTCCCAGTGGCTTTTTCTTTATTAGTGTGAATGAAAAAAATCAACGTTATCTATGACAATACGGGACAGCCATTGAAGAGGAACCACTTGAGGGTTGAATTCAATATTTCTCGCATAAATATCAGCAGGACACAGGCTTGCTCAGCACTGTATTGTATTGCCACTTAGCCTTCTTAAGTTTCAGCGGAATTTAATTATATTTAATAGCCCTAATTAAATAAAATATGACATTCTGCATACCCTCAGGCAATAGGAACTGCTGCTGGGGGCAAAGGGAGGGCTTGGTTTGCGTGCACGAGCCACTAGAGCCCCTCTCGTGTAGCACAGCAAGGTTAAAACAGTTCAGTGGCACTGAAAAATAGGACTCTGAGATGGCCAACATAGCTAGCTGTTACCACTGTGCACCATTAAGCAGTCCAAATGCGAAATGCATACATAAATAAACAAATAAATAAGACATTTACCACCCCTTAATGCATCTAGATGGCTTAGCCTGCTAAAGCTGGTCAGGCATTTAATGGTACTTGTTATTTAATTATAGATCTCCGATAGAGGTGCTATGAACCTCAGTGCATTGTGCTGAAACCGTTCGCCGCGAGCGTGCCTTAATTAAAGAGCAATAATATAATATGATCTCATGAACCTGAAACAAAAGGATTATGGGATGAGATGTGCATAAATTCCTAGAATATGTATTTTTGGTTAAGGTAGACTCAGTCTAAAGTGGTCCTGTTATCACATCTGAATAATCTAATCTAATAATCTAAACTCTTTAGGAAACGTTAGCTCTCTTATTAGCCTGCTGATATTTAATTCTCTGAATAAGCTTTTGAATCCTCAGTCACTGACTTACAAGTGATCAGATGGGAAGTTTGTACATTTTAAATATGCATAAAAAACGTGATGGTGAAAGTAAAGACTGTCAAGCTTTGTTTATCATACTTGTGTTGTACAGAATTCAACAGTGTTTTAGGTTTTCAACCGATTCAGATGGGGTGTAGATAAAGCTTGTAAATAAAGGCTTAGTATTTGGCGTTGGTTGTAATCAAGCCCTTGTTGGTTTGAATGTGTGGTGATGCAGCCATGTACCATTCAAAACCAACATCGCATTTGAGGTTAGCTTAAATATCAGCATTCAAATAAGAGCAAATAGGAAAAGGAATACAAATATAGTTGGTTGCAGTAATGGTTGTTAATGTCATAGTTTAGAGCATTAGGAAATAACTATTTTTGGTTTGTGTATTTATGCGCTTATTATATTGACTGCCATTCAAGACTAGTAAAACATTTTTTAGGTATGTTTAGGCTAATCGCAAGTATGCAAATAAGTGTATGTAAGAAGGCTAATTGGAATTTAGTATGCAAATACGCCGGTCGATTCTGAATGCAAAGATTTTAGATCATTTGATTTAATTATTTGATCATTTAATGTTAATGTATATTAAACCATTTGGGTTAAATTAAGTTTAATGCAAAGATAATACTAATACTTTAATACTAAGATTACTACTAAAACATGTCAGTACTGAGGAAGGAATATCAATACTACAAGCACTGTAAATATATGTTTTTATAAGTGACTGGGAAAAAAGCCATAGAATGGCATTAGTGCTCAGTTAAAACCTCACAGCAGGCTGCATCGGTTAGCTCGCATTCTATCACTATAGGAACGCCAGCGGACCACGTGGTGAGATGGTGGACATGTCTTTTGCCGAGATGGGCCCCTGTTTCTGTCAGCGTTTCACTCTCTCTCCCTCTCTCGATCTCTTTCCACTCACACCATCCAAGCACACTCACACAGCTTTACACGTCTAACAAGTGCTGCGACAGGGGGAGTTATTTCTGACCCTTGGCTCACCAGATCGCCGCAGTGAATATTTCATGAGACATGCTATATTTATAAAGAAATTTACCTCAAACACTTTCCTCACTCACCCTGCCTCTCCTTGAGAGTGATCACAATGCTAGGCCCCTGTCGATTAGGAGCCCGTACCTGCCATTAAAGACATCTTGAGTCTAGTGCCAGAAACGTTTGTAGGTGCTATGCAAATCAATTCATCAGGAGCCAAAAACGCTTTGTTTGGGGCCTTACACTCTCAACATCAGCATATTTGATGATACAAGATTCATTGTGAATGGTAATTAAATGTGCGTGTGTAATTTTTTTTGTTTATTTAATTTTTACTTACAGTAGTGGCCAATATTATTAGAACACATCACAGATCTGAAAATATTACCTTTTTTGCCTCCAAAACATGATTTCATTTCATAATGTTCAAGAAATATGCAGATGACCATCAAATATCAGATGAAGTAAGTCGTACTGTTTTATCCACTTTTAACTTTAATATTTGGTTTGTCCACCTTTTGCAGCAAATACAGCAGCACATCTCTCTGGCATAGTGTCAATATATTTTCCTCAACATATTTCTTCAGTCACAGCAGGTAGTTTCATAAAAGAATGTTTCGGGTCATTGTCTTTTTGGAAAATAAATCCAGGCCCAATAGGACGACTACCAGATGCCAAGTGTTCTAATAATTTTGGCCACCACTGTAATTAAATATTTCAAAATGTACAGGAATTAATAGTATTCTAAATTGTGTGTAAAAAAGACCCCAGTCTTATCAGTATACTGTAAAAAATATTTTAAAAATAAGTTCCCTGGTTGCCATTATTTTTATATAATTGAAATTTAAAAAAATTAGTTAATACAATGAACATTTTTGAGAATCGACAACCTTTATTCAAATATTATTAAAAATATTTTTTAACAACATATTCGGTAATTGAGTGTTATATTTGTGATGACGCAGTGAACCAAATTGTGCTATTTTCATGATTTATCACTTTTTTTATGTGGTTCAGATACAATAATATTTTAAGTTTCTATTTTTTAAACCAATTTCCTTCATTGTATCAACTCGAATTTTTAATTTCAATAAACTCACTTACTTTTTTACTTACTTTTTTAAGTTAAACCAAAAATATTTTTTTACAGTGTAGTATAATATAAATATTATTTAACATTCACCTCATGGGAGCCACCATGTTGAGATCACATGAGCAGTTGAATAGGAGTCACATTATTAGATTATTTTATTGGACACCTTTGCTCATAGAATAAATTAATCATGGCTGACTCTGCACATTTCTGCTTTGGTAACTGACATTTTTTCAGCAAAAAATGCATCTTTAATTCTTGAAATATGCAAACAGATTATGTTCTATATTGAGAGTGCACTGTAATTTATTTTCGGTGTACTTGAAGTTTTATTTTAATGAAAATGTGGTTGTTGTATCTCAATAGTGAGATTGTGATACAGAGCTTTTAATGCTCTAGAGAGCGATCCGGTCCTGGCTTTAGTGATACTGAGCCTGGCCAGCCGGTTCCTGTTACGTGCCCTCACTTCCTACCTATTTTTGAGGTTTTGCCCAGAAAGATTTGTTTCGGAGTTTCACTTGCAGTGGTGTGGTGCCAGAACGGTTTGCCAGCTCTGTAAACTGTGCATGATGTGCTTTGTTTTGAATGTTAGCATTTATTTAGATTTCATCTTTGTTTGTTAATAGTTATTAGTGTAACTAGGGTTCTGGCTTCATTCAGGTTTCATCGACTAGCACGGTTTAGTCTATCTCGCATGTGCAGTTCACATTTTCTCCGATGTAATGTCTAAATTCAATATTTACTGAGCGGAATTGAGAGAACATGCGCTGCCCATTAGATGATGTTTAACGTTGTTATGAAGCAGACTGAATTTTGAGTAAATCAGAAGATGGTATAGTTTTCTTATTTTCTGCCCAGCAGAGATGAACATGCACAATCCAGAATAAACAGATATCCAGATCCTCCCTCGCTGCGCAGAACATCTCAATTGAGAGTACATGTCCCTCTCTCAGAATCAACATATACACTGGGAGGGCTCTTCAATAAATAATGACACAACAGGCGCAGAGATATCGAAAACATGCTTCCATAATATGACACACATGCCATTTTTTCAATTAAGATTCACAAAAGCTTGGCAGGAGGACGGCCTGCCCTGGTGCAGGGGCTATGCCTGAATCAATGTGCACAGATAGATGTGTGTTTGATTTTATATGCTGCTTCAGACACAGCTCTTTTGCTGGTCTTCTTGTTTTATTCCCTTTTAGTTGTTTCAATAAAGCCTGAATTGCCAAACCAAGCGGCCGTTTTGAAGTGATAATTGCCCACTTTTGTCTAGTTTCTCCATCTTTTTTTCTCACCCCTCTCTTTTTTAATGTCTGCATTAGCCACACTAGCCATTGGCTAAGTTCAGACTTACAATGCAGTGATTTTTTTTTTATTTCCCTTCAAACTTGCAGCCTGGACGCATGTTAATGGCACTTTAATGTGGCGTTGAGGTTTTTGGGATGTCCAACCAAACATGCATGGATTTTTTCGGGGTTTTTTTAGACTAGGATTGCACCTTTGAAATGTGCACTAATAGTTTGTTTACTGACTTAAACGGCATGCTAAGCCTTTAAATTGTAAATAAGTTGCGTTTTTACATTAGAGTTACATGTAATCAAGCTTGAAAAATATATTTAAGGATATGTTTAAAGCTATTATTTTTGTGGCCTTCATGTAAAGAAAAGTGTCTGGTTTTAGCAACATCTCCGTTAATCTGCGGTTGATTACGTGGCCCTCTGCGGTGCATGTCGAACCATCCTCCGTAGTTATAACATGGCCTTACATGCTGCCAAAGCCATCGCCTTTGGTGAACCAGACTTTAATTTCTTCCCTCCTGTGTGTTTAATCCACTACTTCAAAATTCAGGAAAGTGCTACCTTTACTTGGCTTTTGAAATGCCTTCCAAATCCTCGCATTTGGGTTGTGTCCAGCAGCAGCAAGAACAGGAAAAGCCAGGAGGAGTGAGAAGCCGAAAACAGAGAGAGAGAGAGAGAGAGAGAGAGAGAGAGAGAGAGAGAGTGAAAGAACGAGAGAAAACAGTTTTAGTCATTAATAGACCATAAAAAAGGAAAGCTGCATCCATGTTCTTCTCAGCATCTTGAAATCCTTTTCAGATTTTTGCCTCGTTGCTTTTTTCAGTTAATCACTTTGCATGCACTCATTTAAATATTAAAATTTTCTTTAATCATCAAAGGCAGTGAGCCTCATGCATATTCATATCCGCATCCCCCCCCCCCACGCTTCCCCCAGAATTACAGGTTCATTACCTCGCTCCAAAGCCAAACAGTCATTACCAAGAGCCAGCTTTTTAATTGCGGATGCCTGGCCATCATCGCCTTACTGCTAAGATTTAAACTTCCATAAGAATATAAAAAAAAGATTTCCCAAGTTCGAAATAACTTAACATACTTGTTATACATTCTCTGTGCCTTGGAAAAAAAGTACAGAGTTGGAGAGAGAGAGAGAGAGAGACAGAATGAGAGAGAGAGAAACCTGTTCTTTGGCTGGAGCTCTGAATATTTGTCAAGAGGCTTGACGAAAGTTGCATTTGCATAATGACTTTGTAGTTCTGCATTAATAAAATTTGCATATGAAGCCGTGTTAATTACTCCTGATCAGGCTTTTTTGCATTCATGCATGGTAATTTTCTGCGACTTGCGAGAATTGATGTCCTGGCGTCAGGGCTGTGATTGGTGGCGGTGGCGCTTGTGGATGTGGGGATTTGTGTGTGCGTGTGTATGAGTGAGTGTGTTTGCGTATTTGTGTGTGGGGGGGTTGGTTCAGAAGGAGATGGCATCGGATGTACCGGAGAGAAAGAGGAGATGGCACATTTGTGTGTTTGTGCGGGCCTCTTTATTGCATCGCTCGCTTGCTGTTGTCTCAGATATCTCCTGTAATTGGTCTAAGAAAAAGAGCAGTCATTTAAACGGCTTTCTATGTAATGAAACGTCATAAAGCAAGCAGAAGAAAACAGCCCCTCAACGGCAGACAGGCATTTCAAATCTATTGTTTGGCCTATTTATTTCTAAACAAGACGACTGTTCTCTGCAATAAAGGGCTTCGGTGTCTTTACCATCTGAATGGAGGACGTTGTGAGAATAGGAACAAAAATGTGACCGTTTACCTTCTTAATTTTTAATTTGGTTCCAGATCTTCCTCTTTTCTTCCTCCCCCCTTTGAGTCTCACACCTGATTGGTTTAATCCGTCTTATTGCTAGTAAGCAATTAAGTAACATGTTTACAATTCGCTTTCTTCTCTTGGTTTACTTAGCGTTGGCTTGTGTGATCTTTTCCTCTTTGAAATAGATAAAATGTTTCTAAATGCGGTGTCTTTTTACTTGTGTGTTGTTTTAATAACTTTAATAATCGTTTACCTTTGAAATGAGCTCCATTTACTCAGTCCTTAGGGATTTGCCTTAATTTAAGCACATCAATTTGTACACTTTTCACTAACGTTACCTTTCCACTGATTTTTCTTTTCCCTTTGTCAGAGCCCTGCTGGGTTCAAGCATTTGCCTATGGAATTTTGGCCCCTTGCTTGTGGTTTGGCAAAGGCATCACACGACACCGTGTGCGCATGCATGTGTTTGTGTTCGGTTGTGTGTGTGTGTGTGTGTGTGTGTGTGTGTGTGTGTGTGTGTGTGTGTGTGTGTGTGTGTGTGTGTGTGAGTGTGTGTGAGTGTGTGTGTGTGTGTGTGTGTGTGTGTGCCCTTTGCTTGCAAGACTGAGAAGTGTGCATTTGTGTTTCTTTTTCTCCTTTTCTTTTTCAGAATCTGGTGGTCTCCTTGTCATTTTGATATAGCGACAGAATTAAACACAACTTTTACCAGCATGAGGATTCTGGGGCTGGATCCAAAACAAAGAGATGTGTTTTTGAGCCAACAGACGCTCAGCATATGAGTGCTATGCTGCAAAGCACAGAGTGTGCGACGGCTCTGGCATACCTGAAGCCTGGCGCTTTCTAAATGCTGCCATGTGTGCCATCAGTGTTGTGATAATGGCCGAGAAAAACCTACAACGAAGCTAAACCCTCAAGGGCAGCGTAATCATAGCCAGTCAATCATCCTACTCGTGTTACACGCATCAAATGAGACCTTTAACGTCATAGCAAGCGATTTGATTGAAAAAGAAGAACAAAATTGCACAAAAGATATATTGTTAAAAATAAGTCGAAAATTATTCATTTGGCGAAGCAAAGTGGGGCCATATTTATCAGTTGGATTTTGAACTGATCTGGACACACCCCACAGGAAGTTGAATTGCAGGAGGATGAGAGGATAAGGAATTAACTGAATTGTAAATTTAACTGGAAAATATATGTACACAAATGTCAACAAATAAATATAATGCAGCATATTAACTAAATACAAATTTCAATAGGTGTTATTCAGATATCTATGAAAGCTTTCTAAACTTTTTTGAAAACTTTAAGGACAATTTTTTTGTCAAGCCAACATTCAAAGTTTGTCTTGACAAAAGTTAGCTTAGTTGCAATTTAGAGTTATATGAATCTCAGTACATTTTAATTGCAATTAATTTGCAATTTACCATTTTTGGCACAAGCAAGGGACTGACAGATTTCCCAGCGATCTGTAAAGAAGTAAACAATGCCCTCCTACTGTAATTGTGAGAGTGTAAGCTTGTGTGCTCTGGACTGTGTACAAGCTTTAAGAGGTTACTATATCCCACATGAAGACATCAAACAGTCCCTGTGCCACTTTGTGGCTGTCGTATGGCGGGATTTTAGTCTCTCCCGACCACAGGCAGGGAATAAACTTGTCACTAATTTGGACTGTGAGCGCTGGCAAAGCGCTGTGCACACGCTGGTGGCTTTCGCCCTCATGCTGTCCTTTGTTTTATTTATTTTTCTGTTTCTTTTATTGTCAGCAGAGATGTACACTCCACACAGATTTCTCCTGCATTGCTCATGCAGAATTATTCAAGGTAACTAACAGCTTTTAAATCCTCTTAAGATTTCAGAGTTGAAGCCACTTCTCCAAACCAAATACGTATATGGTGGTATTTCGTATTTATCTTAATTTGTTTAGCCCTGTCCTCCTCCTGCAGGTTTGAAAGCTGTGTCGCTATTCAGGAAAACTGAGCACCTTCCCGGCTCGCCTTTTGCATATCGTTACAGAGGCTCCATCAAACTGACAGTGTTTGTTTTGTGAACTAGTCTCCATGAAGATTTGAATTTGTAAAGCGGGGGAGATGCTGGGGACGAGAGCGTATTGTAAGCCCCTCAGGCAGGGTCTAAGCAGGCCTAGATGGCAGTCCCTGTATACCTCCCTCTAAAGCCGCTTTGGCAAAAGTGGATTGGCGCCGCAAACAATGGGGTGGGTGTAGAAAGCAGTGGACAGGATGGGATTACCAGGTTAGCGCAGGTTCCTCCCAGCGTTTGCACATTCTCCTGGGCCGTTCAGGCTTTTTGACACGGCGCGTCTGAGGGAATTAGTCCATCTCGCCGGTTTAAATCCGAACCGTCTAATGAAGCCTCTCAAGCCTGGAATATTTCGCACAGAAGGGTGTTGCCATTTAGCAGGAGAAATCACCACTTAACAAAAGCTAATTTTTCCCTCTGTTAGCTCAGGAGGATTAGGGGCCAGCGGTTGAATAATACAAAGTTTGTGGATCATGCGGAGAGGTGGGGGAGAAGCTTTTAAGAGTGAAATTAAAGCCCGGTGACAGTCTATGGAGGGGCTGTTTGTCGCTATTGAAGGTAGGAAGCGTGGCGGAGTGCGTTCGGAAGGACCGGAGCGCTCTATGGAGATTGCGTGCGCTGGTGTGCGCAGGCGGGTGGCACAGCTTGACGAATGCGTGTTGATCCCCTTGTTTAGGGGGTTTTAAGTCTACCCAATTTCACATGCTAACGGTCGCAGAGCAAGCCCTAGACATTCCACCCTGCCAGAGTGATGGCTCTAGCTGCTTTAAGCTGAAATGCATCCTACAATATTGATATTTGTTCCCCAGGGTCTCTCTCTTTCCCCTGCTGCCTTTCTTCCCCTTTGCTTTATACTGTCCTCTGTCTTTCTTCTTTTGAAACCCCCGGCATGTAAAGCAGCAAAATGCCAGGCCTGTGTGGATATGGCAGACCTATAATCATGCTTCTCTTACAGTAATTGCTCTCGTCTGTGGAGTTTAGAGAAAGCGCTCTATCAAAGTGCTGGCTGGAGTAGGGGATCACGCGCTGGCATCGTTCGATCGTCCCATGAGACGCTCTCATGTTAACCCTTTCCCTCGTCTTTCACCATGACGAAACAATTGGCGTTTGGTGTGTCTGCAGCCGTTTCCAAACTTTCCATCCTGTTTAAGTTTGGCACATGACGCTTTCTAGAGTTTATTTTGTGCCTCTGCGGGTGAATTTTGGTGTTACTTTTCTATTTACTCTACACGCAGGACTGTCTGGGTGGCAGCGTGGTGAAACTAGAGCAAGTGTCTGTTTCACAAAGCACTACGTTCCCCCCGATTACTCATCAGAGGCTCAGGCTTGTGCATTTAATTCAACCTCTTTATCAAAACACAATTAGCTCAACAAAGCACCAAATTATTCCCATCAATATGGTATGAAAATAGTAGCCCCCTAATCCATTAAAACAATATGTCTGACTACGGTAGCGTTTGTCTTGCTTAGAATCAATTGGATTACTTTTTGAACTCGAACAACAAAAATAATCTGCACATAGCTGTGCCTTTCTGATAATTTCATATCTTTGACAAAAGCCGCGGTAGTTGCAACCTGTTGGAAGGCCAAAACCACCCATTGGCAGGCTAATTCATTTGCTAGCTCAAGGACCTTTTAGCTGTAAACAATGCTGGACCTCAGCCAACGGCAGTCACTTATTGTGCCTTAATACACGTCCTTCTGATTAGAAGCAGGAAAATAAATCACTTTCTTCAGCACTCAAAGCCACCAGAGAAACCCGCCGGTTAATCCAGCTAAATTGCTTGTGGCGGTTGAGTGGAGTAGAGAAGAGAGTCTTGTTATTTTAAGATGGCACCCCTGTTGTCTGTATAGAAAGGTGTTAATGCACCTGGCACGACTTGAAGGAAAACATGAAGATGAAAGGCATATCTTTCAGGTAATTGAGCCACTTTTGTTTAGTTACCCTCTCTAGCCTCTTAATTAGGCCAGAGTTTTCTTTGAAAAGCATTATTTGCACATGGGCAGTTAGGCAGTTGTTGTGTTAGGCCACCCTGTTCATTTACCTCCAAGTCTTTATGCCATGTCTTTATGTGCAGAATTGTCTTGTGTCCCAGGTGGCCACGTCTTGGTCGGGAGAGATCTGTAGACCCCCGGCTGGGAGCATCGCTCCGTCCGCAGTCTGTGGCCCCTGTTGTTGGAAGAGGATGCCATGTGGAATTTTGCCTCTGGCGGAACTTTGGCCATCTGCCTAATTTGAAAGTGAGAGGTAGCATGTGAAATTAAATTAAACGGAGGCCAGTGCATCCGCCCAGTTTAATTGGGGCTGGAGAGTCAACTTTCTCTCTCTTTTCACTATTCCAAACATCACTTCCCTTAATGGCACTTACCGATATCCTCTCTCTCTCTCTCTCTCTCTCTCTCTCTCTCTCTCTCTCTCTCTCTCTCTCTCTCTCTCTCTCTCTCTCTCTCTCTCTCTCTCTCTCTCTCTCTCTCTCTGCTCAGTTGGGCCTAGAAATCAGATAAGAATCGCAAGGCTAAATGAGCATCATTAAAGTTAATCAGCAAAGCTGAAATAAAGCGGAAGGTAATCGGCCTCATCCTCAGATGGTAGTGATATCAATCAACCCTGTTTAAACCTGAGGTGCGAAATGAGTGGTGTGAAGTCGGTCAGTAAAACTAAGCGACTCTTTTATTGAAGGTTCTGCTAGCTAACTTTTTCACATATCCTGGTTAATCAGTTTTTGGTGTTGATTCACAGATCATCATCACCTTAACTCACGTCACCTAACCCATGATTTTGAGTTTCCTTGTCAAGCCGGTGTCATCCGTGCAATTACAACTCTCGCCATCTAAAATGTGTGCCTGGCCATCCCAGCTGGCACGACGCCTTGCCTGCCCCCTGCACATTTCTGCACACACATCACAGGGACCTTTTATAGTGCCCTGCTCTCTTTGTGAAAGGATTGTTGAATGCCCAGCTTTTTATAGTTACATTTAAAGGGAGCTGGATGCCTGGACCAGCTGGGGCTCATTATGGTATACGCCATCTAAAAATGCACGTGTAATTAATTCGCTCACACAGGCCCCCATCTTCCCTTGCTGCTTTGGCTCCCAAGACCCGCCTGGCCTCCGTTCTGTGCTCCTTCTGCACCTCTGAAGGACTCCTCTGCGGACCGCACAAGTCTCTGCTCACAATCAATAACCCGCCAGAGAAATAACATGCATGTGGATTCCCCTCTAAAATCCAAGGGTTGCACTGGCAGAAATCGCTTGGCTTTTAGTAATTTCCGGTTGATGTGGACTAAACTAGAATGAATCATTATCCTTTCAGTTTGCACAATGCCTTTTTTCTCTCTCTTTTCTTACAGCCCTCTTTGGGTGTTTGAGACACTTTGACATTATTTCAGGACCAAGCTCAACCATACCAGAGCTGGAATCAAGGGAAGACGGTCCATTTTGGCTCTTATTGTGACATTGTTCCCAGGCAGTGATGTAAATTCTCTCAAATGAAATGAATAGCTCAGCTAATGCAGTTTTTTGAAGTCCATTTTTCCCCTCTGTTGAGACAGTGCCAGGAACCATTGCTCTCTCTGACAGTGAGCATTTTCCAGTTTTCTAATGTCAGACTGCCTCTGTTCCTGCTCTCCTTGATGGCATGGCTGGGGCAACCTAGTTAAATGTTTCAGCGGGTTTACCTTCTCATTTGCTAAATCCACACTCTACTTTTTCTCTGCTAATCTGACTTGCACACAGAGTGGTGGGTATTGGTTAAAGCTATACAACAAGTCATCCTTAGGCTGATAACAATATTTTGCGAAATGCTAGCTGGCCATTGGCTGGTTTACCAACAAACATATTCCAAAAACCAGCTTGACCATCATACGGTTGTTTTATTGTTAGTCCAAGTTGGTCTACAAACTTACCAGCATGTTCCAAAACACATATGCCAGCTTAAGCTAGATTTTACAATAAACATTGTTGTCTTGCTAATCATTAATGGGGTAGTTCATCCAAACATGAGAGTGAGTAAATAATGACAGAATTTTCAAGTTGATTCATACCGTTATGACTTTCTTTCTTCTGTGGACTTTGTGAAAAATGTTGCAATAATTTTTTTCTAGTTAGTTAAAGTACAATACTACATTTTTCAAATATCTTCTTCTGTGTTCCACGGAAGAAAGTAAGTCATACAGGTTTAGAATGACACGAGGGCGAATAAATGATGACACGTCAAGCTGCAAGTTAAAGCTGCAGTCCGTAACTTTTTGCACTCTAGTGGTTAATAAACAGAACTGCATGCATCTTGTGGAAGAACATTGCAGCCAGAGCTACTTCTCTCTGTTTATGTCTATGGCGGATCACGCAGGGACTGTGCTCCTCCGCAGCGGTACCTACCAGTCTGGCCTGAAATAGTCCCAATATAAATACTTATTATAAGTGTACCATAATGATTCAGGGTAAGACAAAAACACGGTTTGGAAAATGGATTCATGTTGTACATTCTCATTATATATTTTTTGTAAATCTTGAACACAAAAAAAGTTACGGACAGCAGCTTTAAGATTGACCAAATTAACTAGATTTCTCAAGGTCTCAGAGTACTGTTAGAACGTTTATCAGGTATATCCAAACAAATGATATCGCTGGAATTAAGTTCAAAAAATGATAATGAGCTAGTGTTAATGGTTGATCAGTGAGAATCCAGGTCTTGATATTTAAAGTCCTTCCTTCGTTGAAGACCGGGTTTGGGGAGGAGAGAAGGGGGCGTTCAAGGAGCTCTGTTTCTGGCAAATGAAAACAGATTGGACTGGTTATGGGAGAGGGCCTGGTTTCAGTTATACTGGAGACAGGCGTACTGTGTGAATGCCATACCCCCCACTACCACCACCCTTTCCTCCATTTACAGTCTCTGACATGTTTTTTCCAGCATTACTTTCGGCTGTGCTCTTTTCTTGAGTTTTTTTTAAGCATTTTTTTCCAGTCCCCCTTTTCACTTGGGAATTAAACAGAAGGAGACCAGCTCACGGCTCCTGTGATCACGCTTTCCATTTTGAGACATTTTTTGTTGTTGTTGTCAGGGAAAAAAAATTGGTCGCAAAGAGTTAAATCACACTCACAAAGAGCATTTTCGAGTGCGTGGTTTGACACGCTGGGCCTGCCAGTGTTCATGCTGCTGAGAGTCATGTGATTATCATCATCTCTTTGACATGAGGGCCATTTTGCAACTTCGACTCACCGTTATAATCATCCTGTGAGAAAATGTTTTCTTTGTACTGACAGGGAGGGGTACTTTGTTTATGCTAACTGGAGCACCCAATTTCTCTTATTATTTTGTCTAGCTGAATGCTCTCCAGACAGGGATACCAAACATTGCCTGGATAAGGCAGACCTGCCCCCCTTCGAGCATGCGTTTTAAAAACTCCCGGTCTGTCAGTACACAAACCTCTGTTTTGTTTGCTAATTGCAGCTACATCATCCTCCGTGTTTGGTCTGGCTCAGCGATTTAAATATTTCATGCAGTTTGCAGAAAGGCTTTAGTTACAGTCTTTTTGTGTGTGTGTGTGTTGCTCTAAAATAACATTTACATTCAGTTGCAGTGCTGCCGAGTGCCACGGAAATCAAGTGCTTGTGCAATTAGTACGTTATTGCAAGTCGTTCCTCCCTGGTCTGAAGTACGGAGTGGGCCGGGGCACAATGGCTGGCGCGATTATTGGGTGCATTTGGTACGCCTGATTACATTTTACAGGTGCTTGTTAAAGCAAGCCTTTCACACTTCTGACTGCCTGATGATAGGAAGCACCTCTCTCACAGGTCATGTGCTTGTGTTCGTGCATATGTGTGTTTCTGTGTGTGTGCGTTTTCACCACTACTGCGGTCCAACAGTCTCGGCTGCCCCTGTCTCCGTGCAGTCCATCAGGTGCAGCTCGCGTGTGATCAGGCCCTTATAAGGGCCGTTTATGATAGAGGGGACACATCCTCCCCCTTTCTCCAGCCTCTGGATTCCCACTCTAACCCATGTCTGGTCTGAATCTGCTAAGACAGAGAGAACCTGCTCTCTGTGTCCTGGAAGAGCAGTGTAAACACAGAGACCTTGGCCAGAGCGCATGGACGCTGCCTCCTAAACCACATAAACACACTCATGGGTTTGTTCGCATATACTTATGAGGGCGGCCCGTTGACTGCTAAAGGTTAGTCGTTCTGGTACTTATACCACTTAGCTGAATTGGATGCAGAACCTGATTTCACCGAGTGCAACATTTTCCTGGATAAACATCTTTTTGATTCTAAAACAACATTCAAATCAACCAATCAGATTTGAGGGATAAGTTTACAGTTTGTCACGGTTACGCCGCATTCACACGGGGCGTAGGCGTTAACGCTTGACGGAGGGCGTGGCTGAAGCTGGGTGCTGATGCGATCGTCATAGTGATAACAGCCAATCACATTAACTTGCCGCTTGGACCAAAACACAACACAAAAAAGCGCCTTTTTTGGTTGTATGTGCGAGTGCGAGTGCGATTGCCCGTGTAGTTGTTGTCAGCGCACTGCACAGGTGCACGAAGCTGTTAAGTACATTAAATCCTGAAAAAGCGCCGACAGCGGGAAGAATATCACGTAGTGTTCCAGGAGCTGCGTCTGGATTTTTAACGGTCTATGGTCTGGATGGTTCACGGAGCAGTAATGAACGCAATTGGCTAGCGTCTGCTGTAGGATATTTGCATACGGCGATCTGATTGGATGACGCCTGCGCTGGCGCTTGAAAAGTTGAGAATTCTTCAACTTCTGCCGCTTGCAACGCGAGTGAAGCGCCGCGACGGAACCCACAATTCAGTTCGGCAACGGATGATGTCACCCATTCAAAGTAAATGGGAAGCGTTAACGCCTACGCCCCGAGTGAATGTGGCGTTAGGGTTACAAAATGGATTAGGTGCTTTTACATCAGTGTTAATTTCCCTTTGATTTTAGGGGATAACGTATGGGTAGGGTAGGGTTAAGTTTAGGGATATGGTTAGGATTACATTTTATACAGGAATGTTGTTCCAGGATCAACAAAATATGTTGACCCAAGGATGCATCTAACTGTGCAAAATCAGGCCCACAGATTAAACACTTATGATTGACAGACAGAAAGTTCCTCAGAATTGTCTGATTGAATACAAGATTTGACTATCAAATGTTACAGTCAGATAAGAGGGACATTTGCTGTACGCCATTCTGTGAAAAACAAATCTCTGACATCAAGTATTTAGTTAGATATCCCAGACTGACTCTAATACAAGCTACTTGTATTCTAAAACTTTTGCCATTTTTTAATATTCTCAGATAAGATATTATTTAATCCCTTTTATTATGTTTTTGTTTTGTTTTTACTAAGTTACTTTTTTGCTAATACACATCATCATCATAATGAAGTGAGATTTTTTCTACAGTAAGATAGTAAGTGTATTAACAGTAGTGAGACAAACGCTTACAACAAGTTGTGTATTTTTGAAGGTATAAGGTAATAATATTTTGGTGGCCTAGAAATCTAGATTCACCCTAGCAGCAGATAATCTAATTTGTAGCGAGTGTCGTCTAGCAAAACTCGATTGACTTGCAAGCTGGAAAAAACCAATCCTGGTCAGGCCAATCACATCATGTATAGAGTTGGTGGGCTGGCTTAACATAATGACGGCAGAGTTGCAGAGGTTCTGTGTGATTCTTGTAAACAAAGAAGAAACTTTCGAATCGTCTATGGCCGTGACTCTGGAAGACTACGCTTTTCCTTGAGAAAAGAACAAAGAACAGCACTGAAGTCATTGTTAAGAAGGGAAGATGTGTTCAGAGTTTTGCAGACCGGATACGGCAAAAGTTTAATTATCAAATAGCTCCACGTCACATTCCTCTGGTTGGTTGTAGCGCTATCCAATTGTGTGCAGACTGTGTTTGATAGACTCCCCTCGGATTGAGCCCTGTCAATGGGGAGTTCCCAGACCCAACATCTTGATGTTGGTCTGGCTTGTCAGGCTAGGAATTTGGTTCTATACCTCACAAGATATCTTGCTTATTTTTTAGGATGCAAGCATCACCTGGCTTCATCGTTGCCACAAAATGACTCTCAAACCTCTCTTGAGTTTCCCCAAATTTGGCATCTCTGCTAACTGCTGGCTATATGGCTATATAAAGGTGCACAACCACAAGCCAAAACCTATTTTTTGCTCTGCCGTGGGAGACATACACTAAAGAGGCCAAGTGTAGTGTTTAGACAGACCAGATCAGTGAGGCAGATGTTTGAGTCACGTTCCTCATATATTACTCTGACAATTGCAAGTTTCAGTCAGAAAGTAACTGAAAAATAACAAAAATTAAGCAATAGTTCTTGTACAGTAGATTTGCATAGGCCAGATCATTTGGTTTTGAAAGAATTGAAGTGGATGTTTGAGGTCATATTGCATTCTCTGATTTTAGTTATTTTGATCAGCGAGAGCGTAATTTTGCATTTACAGAGTACTTGATAAAAGCATTAGTTACTTTTATTAATTAATAAATGTATTGATTATTTTTACAGGCTACTGTGTAGATGTAATGGCACTGCCTGGGCTCCAAAAGACTGGAGATTTGTTACATCATAGAGCAAGTTGAGCCAATAAGAGAGGCATATCATGTGGGGATGCTCCCTTTTGGGCCTGTACACTTTGGACCCTCTCACTCTGGCATGGGGGCAGACTGAAGAGGCTGTCCAAAAATCTGTTGGTTTGTAGTCCCGTGCAAATCAGGCTTATGCTGCGTTCACAGTGGAAGCACCAGTCATGGCACTGATGCAAAAAAACATGGTACGTGTCCGGGTAGACAAACACAGGACATGAATGACAACAAAACAAACATCCTCGCTTTAAACGTTTAGACCATGATTTAACAATTATTAAAATTGTTAATACTCATTAAATGGATGAGATTATCCGTAATTACCTTGCCAGTCACTTGTGATGTTTTTGTTTGATTTAGTGCCCAGAGTTGTGCAGCATTCAGAATGGAATTGAGAATATTTAATTTCCTGAAATTGAAGGGGAAAGCAGAAAGCAGAATTACAATTTGAAAGCAAGGAAGGACAGTCAAAATTGTAATTTCTACACTAGAAAATAAATTTTGTCAAGACAGTGTTTGATTGCTGGCTTGACAAAAGCTTGATTGAGCTTAGAAAAAAAGTGTAAACCCCTTTTTAAATTTAAAGTTTGATATAGACTGGCCGAAATATATATTTGGTGTTTGTTTTATACATTTTTTGTTTACCAGGGTGTTTTATTAAAAACTGTAATTCAGTACAGTCAGCTGCAAATCAAATTTGACCTCATTTATTGACATTCTTTGATTCTGAATTCTGCTTTACATTAATTTTCTTTGAGATATGACCTATTTCTAGTCATTCTATTCTTATGTTTTAAACTCGCAACATTTGGAATTCTGAGAAGTTCTCTCTTGCATTTCAAGGCAGGTACAAGCAGGTGAGGCTGGTGCTATTTAAGACCTGTGTAGCCGGATTAGGGGTTTTAGATTGCCCCCCCTCCCCCAATCTCATCTAAAAGCTGCCCACTTCCTCCTTCCCCCCTTCTTCCCAGTGCTGACCAGCCTGATGCCGGTGTTAAGCCATGTCTGTCCCATTCACCTCTAATCCTTTTAATTTGTTAACATGACACAGGCTTTCATACACAGAGCTGCTGACATAGGCCTTCCGCATTAGCTCTGGTTCCTCATCCAGAAACTACTGAAAGCATCTACCTTTTTCCACACTGTCGCACACACACGGCCGCACTTCCACGCGGGCACACTTATGGTAATTTTAAAGCCTTATTTAAAAGCTGATGTTCTCCAGAGGGAGTAAATCCAGTGGACTGGTAATGACAGTTTGACATCCACCTTTCCCCCGTCCGCAGAGAGGATGAAGGGAGATGAGACCTTCTGTTCTCCTCTAGCTCCCTCTGCTTGACAGTGACCCAGCGTGCCACGGTTTCCTGACATGATGTTCAAAGTTCTGACCCACACTCGCACACGCTCCCCGCCTATCTACCGCTGGCCTGTTTTGGAATGACATGACCTCATTGGAGAAAAATTGCTAATTCTTCTCTCCGCCTTGCCACTTTGCTGTCACTGAGTGAGTTAATGAATTTAATTCATTCTGATTTTACTAAGCTGCTCAGCGTTCGTTTAAATTCATAAGAAATAATGCCAGTAACCCTTCAGCTCCGTACCCCCTCCCAACCTGCCTAATCCCTGCCTCCCCTAATCTCACGTGAGGAGATGGGCCGCGGCGCTGCCACATGCACCCGGATTTCGCTCCGTGCAGCAGAAGGAGAAGAGAGCACGTCTTTGTCAGTCAGGGGAAAAGCTTTAACACAGACAGTCATATAAATGTCAGTTCTCACGGTCACACACTTTTCCTGTCAGAGATGAATATAAATAACTTCCTTTGCGTGAAATTATGACAGGATAATGGACGTTTGTGTTGGTTTATGGGAGTAGAGGTTTTGGCATTTTGTAAGGGCTCCACGCTCCACCTTAAGCACAAGTCGAAATGGCTAATCACTTGTGGTGAACATATTTGAGAACTCTCTTAGTTACAAACTCTAACTTGATTTTCCTTTTGCTGATAAGTAGATCCGGTGCTTGCAACAACAACAAAAGAGTGTAGGTAGCCTTACAGTAACGCACAAACTTGAGCAATGTTGTTTGTGTGGCAGATGCCAGATTGAACCTGGCTAGTGCGCAGCAACAAAAACCTATTCCTGACATGTATTTGTGTACTCTTCCAGTTCAAATATCTGAAAACAAGTCAATGACTACTGATTCAAAAGACGTGTGATCCCCTTCCTCCCCATCATTTCCAGTTCTGTCTCTCACATCTACTTATAAATAAAATTGGTGATAATGGAAAAATAAAATAAAGACAAGATGTGATATGCAATTGACTGAACGAAAGAAAAACAGGGAGAAAAGTGGCCAAAAAGTACTGAAGTAGTGTTGTCCAAACTGCTGAAGTGTGTTTATCCTCTTGAACTCAACCTGTCCAGTTGGGGATTTGGCAGATCGGAGGCAGAGAATGTAAAGCAGATGTTAGCTGTGGGAAATGGCTGTGCGCTGTCCAGTCCAGGTCTGCACTAGTATGTCAAGCAGACTGTAAAAAACAGCTGCTTCTAGATTCCTTTGCCTCATTTACACTTAGTAAATCACACATGATTCCCTTCTCCCCTGCTGAATGCTATCTCTCCCCCTCAGATCTGCCCACTGTCTTTGTGGCAGACGTTGCTGTCCCCACTGAACACTCTCAGAGATGCGTAACTTTGTGGATAAGGGCGCCGATGCTCTTTACGCTGCTAGTATCTCTCCTTTCTGAGGCTTTCGGAGCAGGTGTAGCTTACGTCACATGCGCAAAAGCGTGAATCGTTCCTCCGACCGATGCGAAACCAGGGGCAGGCGCAGAACTGGCTCTCCGCAGCATTGTTCGCAGCAGCACAATGTGCCGGGACTGATTTGCATGTAATTGTTGCCTCCGATTTGCCATGATAGTCATAAACAAGACATTAGCAATTCAAGGTGAGGAATTAGAGGCCTGGGAGACTCCCAGATCACACACATGGTAATGAAGCCCCTGGCTTAATAATGCAAGAAATGTCAGGAAACTTTCCACAAGCTGGGCGGACGGGAGGGAGGCACCCCGTGCCTAGGGCTCATGTCATCTTTGTTCTAAATGCAAATCAGTTTGTCGTGACATTGACTCTATCAAATGTGGAGCGCTCCGACACCCCAGGCCCAGAAGCGGGCTGTCAGGTCTGGCTTAGTCTCCCAGGTCCACTCTAGCTCACGCGGCGGACTCTCACGTCCTGCGCCGCCTACTTCATGGCATTTGGAGCTATCGATCTGCAACACGGAGTAGTTGTTTTTGTGTTTTCTGTCTCAGTTTCTTGTTTTTCAGTCCTCTCACAGGAAGACGTAAAAGCAGCGAAGCGCTAGAGAGAGTTAGTCTGTTAGCAGGAACTCAATCCGCCTAGTCTGCAGGTACCATGAAATACAAGGAATATAATCTTGACTTTAATAATTTAAGAACTCCAGTGTGTGAAAAACTCCAGGCAGTTCAAAGAGAGACGACTCTGGCTCAGAAAGGGAGACTTCTAACGCTCAGGAAATTCCAAGGTTATCTGAGTAAGTCCTGGTTAACAGGATGTCCAGTTTTGAAGTGGGATTTGCAGTCCCATGTGACCAATTTTTTTCCTCCGCTCATCTCCAGCATGAAAAGACAGAGTCTCCCAAAAATAACTCCAAAGGTTAAGATATTAATTAAACGTTAAGGGGCGAGAGGACGGATAATGAGGGGACTCTTCACAAACAGACTGCCTAGTGCTCCAGTCAGGAAGCCCGGAATGAGTGAAGGTACCAAATCAGTTGCTCTTCACTCTCGGTCTCTGCAGTCATTACACAAATTACCTCCCAGCCTCAATATCCGCCTGCACCTCTTGCAGTTGTCATAAGTAGCCCTGGTCATTAGAGTATGCTGGGTAATCAGATGGAACAAAATTCATCCCAAGCAATTAAAAAACACCTCCAAGACCCAGTGGCTGGCAATTAAACTTTTCACTGCGCATCTCAACCATCATCGTCTGGGCCTCTTTTTTCCAGTAATCTAATAACTTAGAGCGAAGTATTTAAAAGCTTGACCTTAACACAAATCCTCCTCAAAAACCAGATCAGATGTTTGGGCCCTTTTCACCTAAGTTCCCTTGCATCTAGTTTGTTTAAAAGCCTAATCTGTTCCGGCGCATAACAAATAACCTTTTGAATGTGTCGTAATAAGGAATTTGCATGCGTTTCTCTTATTTCACAGCGCACAGGGCACCAAGCAGGGAATGAACACTGTAATTTGATGGCCTTGACACAGTTGACATTAATCGTAAACTGTCTAGTGATTGGCACTTCCCCAGCAATTGTAGATCTAGAGGTAAACCTGTTTCCCTCACCGAATGGTGCAGCCTTCCATAATAGCCATGATTTAATTTAGCTATTTAACCTGTAATTCCAGCAATATTTATTGAAGAGCGAGGGGAGAAAATTGGGCCATTAGGCGCAGAGGATGAATACATTGAGATGAAAATGAACACGCCTAACTGGTAGTTGACCTTCGCGTTTTGTAGCAGTTTTTATTAGCGCAGGCCACAGTAATTACTGCAAATTGAATCATAGAGAAAACTGAAATCATTCGGTAATGAGCATTTTTATTCGTTATTGCACTTTCCGACTGGGCTGTGAGGTATGAAGTCTCCGCTTCGGGGCCGGCGCACGCTCCTGAGAGGATTCCGGTACACGGAAACCCAGCTAAATTAACACTGCCGAATATTTCTTCTCAGATCTGTGCCGCAAAACGGTGTTAACCGTCTTCTCTCGCTCACACCTCATACAAATATAAAGACTGTCATTATAAAAACCCTAAAATTTTCTCCCTGAACCTGAGGTGATGTTTTGTTGTTTGGTTTGTTACAGACGCGGCGACTGGATTTTGTTGTGTGCCATCTTTAAAACAACATCCTCTCGCATCCTCAGATGTTGTTTTTCTGAGCCGGAGAAAGGGGTTGGGGGGGGGGGGGGGGGTGCTGCCAATTTATTTGTGAGCATTGTCTTTTTTGGACGGCATATGGCACGTCCTGTAAGACGTTGCAAGATGCAAATTCAGGGGAGTCTGACTTTAAATGAAGCAGTGACAGTGACAGGAGCCCTTTTGAAGAGCACACATCACAGTACTCCAGGGAGGAACAGCAGGGGAGACCCAGAATGCCGTGCGGCTCTCTCATTCTCTCTCTCTCTTTCTCCCCTCTCTGTCTGCACCACCCACCTCTTCCTTACAGTACAATGGCATTCATCATACGAGAGACTGCCGTTACTGTATGCGCGCGGTCCTCATTTACAGGCTTATCCCGCACCCGCCTTCCTCAAAGGGAGGCTAGCCGTAGTGTCGAAATCCTGCAGCCATAACATCATCTTAGTTCTACCAATGTTTACAGTCTCATTTTGTTCTTTTATCTCACGAGTCTTGCTTTGTTACCGTATAGCGGTTAGCGTCAGGTGACGTGCTGTGGCGTTTACGTATCCATGTATTATTTCCCTGTTGTCGCAAGGGACTCCAATTTGCTTCCTTTTCCCCTCTCGCTCTCCCTCCGTAGATTCAGATAGACAACTATTTTGCCTCACAATTGCGTCTCTGTTTGATGCGTTCATCTGCTTGAATAGAGACGTGTGGCGATTCTTTACACTCAGCTGCGCGGTGCTTTGCAGCCAGACACCGCGGTTGAATGAGGCTGCCGCCATGTTTCACGAGACCCGTCTCTGCTCTGCAAAACAGCAGCTTGAGTCCTAATTAATGGGACATGCGTCGCTCTGCATATCTATCCGAGGAGAATCTAACTTAATTTTCGAGCAGGGTGTCCACACTAATAATCGTTCAACGGAATAGTCATCCCGAGGCCTGTGGAGTTTAGTCCCTCTAAATTATCATTAAAGACCAGACTACACTTAATCAATATTAAAAAGAAAAAAATTCTAGGAGAACATGCCGTGGATAGAAATGAAGGTGGAGCTTATTAGAGGGGTCACAGAAGACGTTCGCATGAGGGAGGGCCTCTGCATAAGCCTGGCGCCTTACTCTAAACAACCGTAATAAGTCCAGGGTGTCTCGCTTTGGAGCACCCACAGAATTGCCTGTATCTGATGTAGTGAAGTCTGTTTTTTTTTTTAAATGAAATGTATGGAAGATGAAGAAACAGTTCTGTTTAGTCTAGGATGTGATTTCAATGTTACACTCTACACAAAAATTACCCATAATTCCAAACTGCCAAATTTAGCACATCACGGTGTTCTTAAATGCTTTTTCTACACAAGTACCCTTAACCTGTTCTTATTAACAATTACAGTAATTTTTCACTTTTCAGCAGCTTCATTTTATTTTGGTTTCAAGCTGAAAAACATTTCCAGACACGCAATGATGAAGCACTTATGTCTCAAAGGCGTCTCGGTTAGCGGCGTGACTCTCTCTGGATCTGTCTTTACTGTACTATGACAGTAGTTTCTGTTGGAAATTTGGATGGCGTAACTGTAAATGCCGAAAATGGGACACCGGACTCCCTCGTGGGCCCAGAAAAGCTACCGTGCACGAGTGAGCTAGTTTCTCGCTCTCCCTTTCTTTCTTGCGCGCGCTTTTCCCTCTTTCCTCTGTAAGCCATCCAAGAAGCCCCCTGCCAAAGCTGTGTGTGAACCACAGCCAAACAAAACACAGGCAGCAGTCCAGGCCAGCGCGGCACGCTTCCACTAATAGAGAGAGAAAAGCTTCCAGACCCAACACGCTACTTACAGGACGGCAAAATTCTTTACGCTAGATAATAACTTAATGACAGCCTAAATGAAGTCCCTATAGTGAAAACCACTGTCAGCAAATGAGCACCTCATTAAAAGATGGTATATCCCTTTTCTCTCCCCTCCCTGTCAATTTATAACCTTCCTTTATTGTGTCAAAAATCTCAAATTCCTGGAGATTTTTGCTTCTTTGTCCTCGCAAGACAATCTGGTTGTCTCGCTCACTAACACACACACACACACACACACACACACACACACACACACACACACACACACACACACACACACATATTCACCCTGCGCTTTCAAAGCAAATAACACAAACTATGTGACAACATGGCAAATGAAGCAAACATCTTTTTTTCCCTCTATCTTTGTCTTGTTCTTTATGCATTTGAAATTACATGATATAATTATTCAGGCTTTATTTTTAATCACGTTAATGGTGCAAACAACAAAAGACAATCCGTTCACCGAGCACATCTTCAGGTGAAATTTAGAAACAAACGTAGGCCTTGTTGCTTTTAACCACTAACACAAAATAATCGTCATGGTAAATTTGTGACACTGACTGTGAACTGTTAAAATAAAATGGGGGAATCGCAGAGAATGCATGCAAGAATATTTTTTCCTCCTTATTTTCAGGATGAAAGCTAAAGTGGCTCATTGTACCTCTCAGTGCAACGCTGAAACCTATTAACTGTCATCTTTTTATTTTTCGGTTAATGTGTCTTAAAGCCCGGCATTTGCATGCCATTTAAGTCGATGTGTGCGGAGAGCCACGATTGTTATTAGTGATAATTTCTCTTTAATTGAATTGGGGTCTGCATGCACGACTGATACTGCCGATGACACACACTTTCACACAATACCGTCCTCGTTCTCCTCTCCCGCCCGGCAGCTGGGCTTCATTGGGAATATCTAATTGAAAATAGAATCAGCCAGTGCTCAGCATGAGAAACTAATCACTCCAAACTTATCAGGAGAATGGGCAGGCTGCTATTCGGTCCTTTCATTTCGAAATCAGAGAAATCTGAGATGTCAGAATTCATTGCAACAATGCAAAAAAAAAAAAAAAAAAATACAAAACCTTCAGTTAAAGTCTTTATTATAGGTCATGACTAGTGTCTTTGTGGTGCTTTTTTGTATTTGTAAAGATAAATGTGTATATATTGATGCATGTAACTAAAGACACCCAGATTTATTTATTTATTTTCACTTTTTTTTTTTTTAACTTGCTATAATTTCAATGATTTTAGGTTTATTATTATGACATGCTATTCGGAAATCTTTTATTTTATTTTTTTTAACTAATTTTTAATTATATGTGTTTATATTTTTATAATTATATGTGATACTTTTCTGCTGATATAACTGAGGTCATATTTTTTTTAAAAATTAAATTAAATTAATGAAAATCAAAATAATCCCGTAGCCTAACGTGTTATATATTCATATTTCTGTATGTATGAATGTATTTTATGCATCCACGGGTGTGTTTTTATGCGCATGTTTACAAAGATAACGCTTTACTATTAGTTATTGCATTAGCTAGTATTACATACATTTATCATTCATTTATAATTTTGTAAAATATTCCCTGTATAAATGTTTTGTGATCGTTAAGTGTACATGATTCATTATGGTTTATTTTATGTATAAATGTGTGCAAACGTGTGTTGATACAAGATCCCGATAGCGAATAGCTACAGCGCCCCATGCCGACACAAAATCCCGGGATACATCCACCTAAACCTGAGCACGCTCATAGTGTTAGTAGCAAGAGAAGTACTGCAGGTTTTCTCTCCCTGTCTTTCCCCCCTCTCTGCCTCTCTCTTCCTTTTTTCATATGGAAATGTGAAATAATAGGGTGATTAAATAGAGCTGTATATTAAAGTACAGCTGACATTAGAATTAGCATAATGTGCTCTCGCCTCGGGCTGCATACTTTATTTGCCATCTGCGTCGGACTCCAATCCCCTCGGGAGTGCAGGCGCTGAACACTTCTCAATAAACTCACGCCCGAGTCCCTTCAGCACGGCCACAAATACCATTTCAGGCAGCGGCCATTGATTCGTCTTAATTGTGGGGCAGAAATGAACATTCGGCCCCCTGATGACTTCTGTTTGTCTGCGAAAGGATCAGCTAGTACAGTAGCCTATGTTTTACGCCCCGGTTGTTAGCATAGAGAAAGGCTCTCTCTCTCTCTCTCTCGCTCTCTCTCTCTCTCTCTCTCTCTCTCTCTCTCTCTCTCTCTCTCTCTCTCTCTCTCTCTCTCTCTCTCTCTCTCTCTCTCTCACCCCCCTCCTATTTTCTCTCTCACACATACACACACACAGAGGAAAAGGACAGTGCCTGGTAAACACAGACGCTACTTGTTTTCTAGGCCTCTTTTACATGGAGCATTAGTCTTTGAAAGCATCTGCCATAAAACAACAAGAGGAGGTTGGAGGATTGTGTGTGTGTTTAATGTGTGTATGCATATATGTAGGCCTTGAGAGGCTGGGGGAAGATGGCCATTGTGCTGGAGCTTATGCTCTGTCCACTGTAATTAAGTCAAAGGCTTTACAGGACAAGAGTAGAGGTAAACAGATGTTCTTATGAATGCACATCAGCCACATAATAACACCCCCCCCCCCCCCTCCACAGACACCCCCAAGCAAACATTTAAAATACATTTAAGTGCTTACGAATGTTTCTCTTTTAAAGGTTATTGATAAAGGGCATTGATTGAACATGTATTTCCCCATGTCATATATCAGCTAGCGCATATCATCTGGCTTTTTGTTTTAACCCTCATGTTCTGTTATGAGTGACTGTTCATACTTTATGTTCGAGGTCTCAAATGGTTACTGTAAGGACCTTAATAATAGTTTTGAAATCCCACCCCTCAAAATGATTATTGTTAAGTTAATCAAAGCCCAGTAGGCAAATAATATTGCAGATTTAACTTATCACAAAGTAAATATGCACTGATATTGAATATACTAAATTTGTTTCTGTTAATTTTACCAAAATTGTGTTTGTATTTATTTGTACAGTATATAAGAGTGTAAAAAGTAAAAAGTGATGATGTCATATGAAAATATATATATTTTTAAACATATTTTATACCTGTGGTTAAAAGAGACTCATCAAGAAGATTTTTCATGGAAGATGTTTAAAATAGGTCTTTATAATGAGATTTTATAAGGTTAGGAAAGTCATTAAGAATCAACATGATATTTAAATGCTAAATGTGTTTTATTTTCATTTATTAAAGGGCATTGGGGTCTCAGACCCCAAACAGAACATGAAGGTTAAACTAATGATGATGGTATTTATGTGCAGAAGGATGCTATGGTACTACTACAGAAGAAAACGTCACGTTTTAGAATTTACAGGTGTTTTTTCTTTTTGTGTTAATGTGGCAGTTTTGACATTTTTTAAATTATCACAGCACATTTTTTTTTGTTTACTAATTTACATTTTTGTATGCTTACTATTCAAATGCCTTGATGAAATATTGCATTTCAGTATACCAATAAGATGAAGCTTCAGGCTATTGCTGTATATAATCCCTTGTCTCTGTTTCTTTCAGATGAAAACACACTCCCCTGTTTAGCATTGCTTTTCGGCAGCATGTAAAGGAATGCTAGAACAGATACTAACCATTCATTCTCTCTGCTCTTTTTGATCCTTCACAATGGCCATGATTGAAATAGACACCCATGAGGGCTTCCTAGTCCCAGCTTCTCCGAGCCCTGTGTGTGACTGCCGCCCCATTGTTCTCTCCCCAGTCGCTCACTGTCGCACACATACATATACATGAAAACACTCATAAAGGTACACAAAGCACAGCCAGAAATCAAATACCCGAACAATTACGGCAGCATATGTTTTCCTGCATATCCTAAATTGCTGCATTAGGTCAGAACAGCAAGCTTTCATTTAATAAATAAATGAAACTCATTTCCTAGTGCACAATTACCATTTCGACTTTGTAGATCCTTTTTTTTTTTTTTTTTTTTTTACACCAGTGCCCCAGGAGTACAGCAGAGATGGTTTAGCATCCTTTTTCACTGTATACTCAGTACACTGGGCTTGTTTGTGCTGCCATGGTAATGAGTCCCCTTTGCATGGCGGAACCGATGTAACGGTGAAGTTGTAGCATCAATTAGTCATGTATAGTTAAAGCTCCAGAGCCGCACCAAGCACAGAAACCGCACTTTTTAACATATCCTCTGATCTGAGAACTGATACTGTTCTCACTTTACCTGAACCCAGAGTGTATGCATACTTCACACATTGCTGGTATTTAATTAAAACTGCAGAATGCAGAATAAAATCAGAGAAATTGTGCAATTAATCCACTTGTGAGCCATTTAGTTTTTTTCTTTGTAATCAAACTTGCTTTCAGAGAAGCAATGATTCACTATGATGTCATTAATGGCAAGGGGGCTTTCCTGGAAGTGTAACTATAGAATAAGATAAAAACGTGAGAGGAAGTAAGAAAAACAATCTTGAGAAATTCTTAATGGAACAGTAAATAATACCCTTGAGCTGTTTTAAATGCCACAGACTTTAACGCTCACACCGGTGCACTTTTTTCCCCCCACAGCCTCTTAAATCACAGGCAGTGTTTTCACTCTTTATTTGAAACCATTTATCTTGATGTGCGCTCCCCCCTCCCCCAACTGAGACCCTCCTCTCTCATTTTTTTGTTTTTTTGTTTTGTTTCTTTGAGGAGACAACTTAAGTTTATTTGTTTTATAGTGATGAGAGTCCCCTAAATCACAGTTTAGATTGTACATTTCCAATTTGGTGGCATATTACTCCGGCATCCTAGGACAGTCTTGGTGCTTGGAGGGTTTCCCAGTTTAGAGTGTTCTTGCCTTGCATTATGCTTCTAAAGTGAGTCAGCCATTTGTAAAAGCGAAGATTAAAGACAAGCTGAAATGGGGAATGCAATGTTCCCACAGCACCAGCTCTTCGTGGAGCAGTATGAAAATGCACTTGTCAAAGCTCTGTTAAGAATGGTTTGCCCTGTTCATGTGACAGCATGATGGCCACATGACAAGGCCCATTGCCCAAAGTGCAAGGGAAATTTAAAGAGGTGGCAGATATCTCAAAGTTTGATCTTTGCAACATGTAATCACTCTTGACCCCATGTCTCATTTTCCATCAAGTCAGAGCTGCTTTTAGTGGGTTATTTAACTGGACAAAATGTCTACCACTATGACACAATTGTTGTGAAATGACATGCAGAGGGACATAAATAAAAATTGTTGTTGTTTTCTGTTTGGTTGCAGGTAGAGATGAACCTTCGAGTTACATATGCACAACGTGCAAACAGCCCTTTACCAACGCCTGGTTCCTTCTGCAGCATGCTCAGAACACGCATGGGATCCGCATCTACTTGGAGACCCACCCCTCGAATACCTCCCTGACTCCACGGATCACTATTCCTCCCCCCATTGGTGCTGAATCCATACCACAGTCCCCATTAACCAACTTTTTGGGGGACAACAACCCCTTTCACCTCCTACGGATGACTGGGCCCCTACTCCGAGAGCCTCCACCAGGCTTTGTGGAAAACCGCCTCCCCAATACACCTCCGTTTGTCAGCCCTCCTCCACGCCATCACTTAGATCCCCATCGCCTGGAACGCCTTAGCGCAGAGGAAATGGGTTTAATCTCCCAGCATCCCAGTGCCTTTGAGAGAGTGATGCGCATGACACCCATGGCAATGGAGTCCCAGTCCATGGATTTCTCCCGCCGACTTCGAGAGCTTGCTGGAAACAACAATGCGACTCCACCGCTGTCACCGAGCCGTGCCAACCCTATGCATCGTCTCATTAATCCCAACCCCTTCCAGCCCAGTCCGAAATCGCCCTTTCTGAGCACTCCTCCACTGCCTCCCATGCCCCCTAACAGCACCACCCCACCACAGACACAGGGCAAATCGAAATCCTGTGAGTTCTGTGGCAAGACCTTCAAGTTTCAGAGTAATCTGGTTGTTCATCGGCGAAGCCACACAGGCGAGAAACCCTACAAGTGCCAATTGTGTGATCATGCCTGTTCTCAGGCTAGCAAACTGAAACGCCACATGAAGACCCACATGCACAAGTCTGGCTCCATGACGGGGCGCTCTGACGATGGCCTGTCCACCACCAGCTCGCCAGAGCCAGGCACAAGTGACGTCACTGGGGAGGGTATGAAGAATAGGGATGGCGACTTCAGAGGTGAGGGAATGGGCCCTGACAACGAAGAGGAGGAGGAAGAGGAAGAAGAGGAGGAGTTGGAAAATGAGAGCAGGCCTGAGTCAAACTTCAGCATGGACTCTGAGTTCTGTCGGAATAGAGAAAATGGCACAAAGCCACCTTCGGATGAGAAGAACCTCTCCCTTGGGAAGATGGTGGAAAACGTAGGGCTCAGCTCTATCCAGCAGTACAATAACTTAATAGTCGACAATCGGAAAAGGCTTCCATTCTCCAAAAGGCTCTCAGAGGGTCAGAGGGACATGGGTGACGATGATTCAGTAGTACGGGAAATTGACCAAGTGGAGCGGGCAACTGTGAACGGAAGGAACTGTGGCTCGGGCGACTCTTTCTCAGGCCTGTTTCCCCGCAAGCCCACTCCCATTACCAGTCCCAGCCTCTCCAACTCCTCTAACAAGAGGATCAAAATCGAAAAGGATTTGGACATACCCCCAGCCCCCCTAATCCCATCTGAAAACGTCTACTCCCAGTGGCTAGTGGGCTATGCAACATCCCGCCACTTCATCAAAGATCCCTTTCTTGGCTTCACTGATTCCAGACAATCTCCATTCGCCACCTCCTCGGAGCACTCCTCTGAGAACGGCAGCTTGCGATTCTCCACGCCACCAGGGGACCTGCTGGACGGGGGCCTCTCCGGCCGCAGTGGTACCGCTAGCGGAGGCAGCACCCCGCACTTGGGTGGGGGGCCGGGACCGGGCCGGCCCAGCTCGAAAGAGAGCCGAAGGAGTGACACCTGTGAGTACTGTGGGAAGGTGTTCAAGAACTGTAGCAATCTGACAGTGCACAGACGCAGCCACACAGGCGAGAGGCCCTACAAGTGTGAGCTTTGCAACTACGCCTGTGCCCAGAGCAGCAAGCTCACCCGCCACATGAAGACACACGGCCAGCTCGGTAAGGAAGTGTACCGCTGTGACATTTGCCAAATGCCCTTCAGCGTCTACAGCACGCTCGAGAAACACATGAAAAAGTGGCATGGGGAACATTTGATGACAAATGAGGTCAAAATTGAACAAGCAGAGAGAAGCTAAGCCAGATTTCCTATTTTGCCTCACAATTCCTTGATTATAAAAGGGGTAGCTGGATACTCTGTTTTTTTTTTCTTCTTTTTTTCTTTTTTTTTTAGTCTGGTCTTTTGTTTGTTTGTTTGTTTTTTGTTTTTTTTAGTTAATGGTTTTGAGTTAGTTTGTCCTAAGAAACTGCCATCTGAGAATGATAAAAGACATTAAAGAAGAGGAAAATGCAAAAAAAGAGGGAAATTTATTTTGGAGCCGGTATAAACCGCCTAACCATGAGTGGATACATTAGACAATATTTTAAATGGAGCCTTTAACTGTGCAATAATTTCTGTATTTATTGGATTTTTAACAAATGTTTTGGCATGTGCAGGTTCATTTTTATTTCATAATTTTTTTATTCCATTATTATTATTATTTTTTTTCAAATGCTGAGATTTTGTTGTTTTCTTAACCCAAAAGACATCCTGAGATTTTTGTTCGTTTGTTTATAGGAAAACAGAGTATCGTTTGAGAAATCCATAGGCCGCTGCTTACGATGTAGATTATTTAACCTACACGTGTAATTTCTTGAAGAGAAGCCGCATTCAATCTTCAAATTTCAAAAGCTGAATTGAGAAAGCTATGTCTTTCTTTTTGTTTTCCTTTTTGTTTATTATTCATACAAAATGAGCGGACAACAATCCTTAGACCTTGTAGCACGAACTGATTTTAAGCATGTCAATCTAATTGGGAATGTAGCACTGAATGTCAGTTTTAACAGTAAATCTAAAGAGGACTGTGGGGCTGAAAACCTGTGTACTCAAAATCAAGGAGAGGAGACTATAAAAACAGACAAAAATAAGCGAGGGCAGCTGCTTATCGGTACCTAGTACCGACCCAGACAACGCTAGTCATAGGGTGGATGGGATTGTGTTATAGGTCTCAATAGTGAATTTTATTCGCCAGCACCCTTGCCATAGACACTGCACTTAATCAAATATGTTTGATTTTGCTGAACAGCACAATAATGATAGAAAGTAGACGGCTTTAAAACAACTCAGGGTGAGCTGCATAGCTACTTCTGCCAAGTCTGCCATCTGATCTCAACCGTCTTCTCTGATAAAGCAGTCCAGTCCTCTGGTTTAGCTCATTCACAACCCTCGTCTCGTCTAGTCTCGTCTACACACTTCATATTACACTGCCGGCCACCCCTAAATGTCATGAATCAACTCCATCTTTCACATAAAAGTGGCTTGTCATACTACATTGTTGTTAAGTTAAAGGGACAGACATCTAGGCCAGATGATAAAGCAGTTTTTATACACTAGGAGGTTACACACACACACACACACGCACACATGCAGGAAGAGAAAGAGAGAAGGGTCTATACAGTCCAATTCGGGTTAGTAAACCTAAAAGCACATTAGTCAAAAGCAAGGCAGCACCTCTGTTCTGTTTCCATTGACTAGCATTTAAATCTAAACATTGTTATTTTGTGTTCAGTTCTGTTGTTTCATTTTTGGGTATTAGGGGCTTCGGTTCTAGAGGGAGTCACCACTTTAACCAGATTAGATTAGAATTCATTCAATTATACGTTCAGCAATGTTGTCATTCTATTGCAATGTTTCTTGAATCACTTGAAACAGCCCTATGCATTTTTGTACATATATAAATATATATATATATATATTTATCAATCATTTTGAGAAACAAATTTATACTGCACAGTAAATCTGATTATAGTTAAAAACATTAACTTATCTGGTTAATCTGGTCATATCCCGTGTGTCAAAGCCATCAGCAGGTATGCAGATTAGTCAATTGCACAGTAAAGAGTGTATGTCATGACCTGTTGAGCGTGTGCTAAAACAGTAAGACAATTTTTTTCTTTCTTTCCTCTCATTCAGGACTTCCTGTGATGTGTAGTTGAACGCATTCTCAGAAGTAGCAACACGCTTACAGAATGCACAGCTGAATTTTCCCATTTCTTTTCTCTTCTATCCAACTGATTTATTGGCAGTTAAACAGCCTTCTTTCAACAAGATGCCCTAACCAGCGCAAACGATTGAAGCGAGGGAATATCATGGTTTTAAAAAAAAGAGCAAGGCAAACTAATGAAATAGAAAGAGAGAGAGAAAGAACAGTAAACATACACAGCTCTTCGCAGTTGACCCGCACTTTATTATTTTGATTTACATATTTGAAAACAATGGCGAAAACGGCTTCTGAGCAAGAAATTATGTTAAAAAACCTGATTTATTAGGCCTTGCTAGAGGAAGCATCTGAGATTGAAGTGCCAGTGTTGATAGGCTTGGCTTTCGCAATGCTGGCACTATAAAAATGAAATTAATTTATTTGGACAGTTTTTGTACTGCCATTCAATTTGACATGAGTGTGCCTTGAATACTGATCTTCCTATTTATTGTCTTATAAGACAAATGCTACACTTTTGTGATGCAAAGAATTGAAAAAAAATTAAGTCCATGTGGTTTTAATCTGCTTCTAAAAGAATAATGATAAAAACAGATACATAGGCCATTTAAAGAAGTTAAACTAAAATGAGAAGTAGCCAGCACAATACTAACGTGTGTCTATGTGTGTATATATGTATGTATATGTACATATAACTGCACAAAAACACACACAATAGACAAATATATATATATGTAAAAAATTTCACTTCAGGACAGGACTGCGTCCCTTGAAAATAATGGATGATTCTTTTGCTACAAATAGTCAAAGAAGAGACTGGACAAAAATCAGGAACTACAGAAACTTTTTTAAAAAAGAAAAAGAAAAAAAAAAGTAAAACGTTTAGTGCACTCTGTCTTAAAATACGTTTACAGTATTGAAACAAGTACAAGGGTAAAATGATATTTCTGTGTATGTGTTTTAAACAGACAATTTTGTTTCCTTTTTTTTCCAAGTTTGCTTAAAACGTTTCTCTGAATGCCATAGTGGCGTGTGTATATTGGTTTTTGGTGATGGGATTTTAAGTATATATATATATATAAAATATATATATATATATAAATATATATGACATTTCTCTTGTTTACTGTAAAAGTATACCAGTATTTGTAATATTGGAGAATGCCTGGGCAATTTACAAAAAAAAAAAAAAAAAAAAAAAAGGGAAAGAAAAGAAAAGAAAAAAAAAACATTTTTTCCCCAATTATCATTTCTTTCCGTCTTTTTTATTTTTTTTTTATTTAAAAAAAAAAAGATTAATTTTACAGTCCAATTTAAATTGTGGGTCTTTAAAATGTTTTGTCACTGTAACTGTAAAAGTCTTGAGTTTTAGTAACTTTTCTGCCTTGGGTGTAAGAAAATAAAGATTAAATTGATTAAAAGAGAACTGCAATGGGGCCAGCGACATTTAAGTATGGAAAGATGATCACAGGAAAAATACTGAGGTTCCTGTCATGTGTATCTTTCTGGTTTCTTCTTCAGTAATGAATTTTCTTAATGGCTGGAATGAAATACATGTGTAGGCACTATGATGTGTTTATGTGTGTGTGTGTGTGTGTGCGCGTGTGTGTGTGTGTGTATATATATATATAATACTGTATATGTACACACATTTGGCAGGATACAATTGTGAAAATTGAAATTAAAAATGTACAGATGAGTTTAAGAGGTTGTCTGACCTTTTACTGTAGCTACATATACAACAGTAAATGTTTTGTTCACTCTTATCTTGGTTGTAAATAATTTTATATGCTTGCCCAGATTTTGTTTAGTTTTCTCTCTGTTTCTTGACCCCCCCCCCCCCCATTTTATTTTTATTTTTATTTGTGTGTTCTGACTAGCATTGGCAGCAGTCTGTCTTTATTTAAACAAAGCCTCTACTGTCCTCTGATTTGGGGGCGTAATACCTGATTTCTGGGGCCTGTGAAGTTCAGGTCTTTTAGCATGAGAAGAATAGAGCACAAATACAAAATGTTTTACTTGTCCAGTCATTATTGTGTCATCATTTTCTGATCAGGAAGTAAAGAAAAACTTCTGGAAAGTTTGGAAGGTCTCTCTCTCTCTCTCTCTCTCTCTCTCTCTCTCTCTCTCTCTCTCTCTCTCTCTCTCTCTCTCTCTCTCTCTCTCTCTCTCTCTCTTCTTCTGCACACACACATACACACACCCACAGGAAACAGGCTCGCTCATACTGTCTATGTCTAAAATAATCGACACTGGGGACTTTCAAATGTGTAGGTAACAGGATAGCCAAGCCAAACCATGTTGTATATGATCTTCTCTTCAAATGTGTGCAATTCACATCAAAGCATTTTGCCTCCGACCAAAGGCTACAATTAAAGTCATGAAGAGCTACTAAAACTGACCACGCTTATACGGACACAAATCAATCAGCCTGACCCACCATGTATTCTTTCAAATCCTTTCCCAGAATGTATTAACCTCTGGTATCTGCATTTTAAAAAAAAAAAAAAAAAAAAAACCTGTGGCACTTTGTGGGGGTCAGCGAGCTCTGTATGACTGTTATCCACTCATTTATACAGTAAATTCATCTCAACATGACAATTATGTTCACTTGTGTTATACTAGTTGTTTTGGAAAGCTGCCCTTCTGTGTATATTTTAGTCTTTTTTCCCTCCCGTGTTTCTTCCAAGCATTAGAAGCTGATGCCCTTTGTTTGGACTGAGGCAACTTTGGTATGCAGGTCTTGAATAAAAAAAAAACAAGATTTTTACCACTGTTTACTCTTTATTTCACACTTCACGATTCATCATGTTTATATTTGTCATTGAGATCAAATTTTAAACCTTTTATATGCAACTAAAATTAAAACACCAGTAGGCGGGGCAATGGGGTGGGGTGGGGGGGGGGGGGGGTGGCAGTAGCATATTCCAACGATATCTCACAACCAAATCGTACGTTTTTTAGGGGGAGGTCTCAGGTCAGTCATACAGATGTATAGGAATTGGGCATACGACATAGCTACCTACATACGATATTCTACAAAAAAAAAAAAACGGTACAAATGAGGTCGTACATATTCGTACGAATAAGCCACCTTGAAAATATGTTGAATCAGCACTGATTTTCGCTTCTGTTTGCTCGGATGCCATATAAACAGATAAAGCAAGACACTACTGCAATCTCAACATAATTTGCTCCCGGGCATGTTTTTAACATGTGGGAAATCTTTTTTTAGAGCACATAAACATATTTGTTTTTAAAACTCTTATGATGTTTATTTACTTGCAAACAAATTTCAGAGGCTAACAAGTGACATTCAGTTAGATTGATAAGAAAAAAAACAAAGATGCAGATTACCTCACGCACTTCTCTGTCATTTTGAGGCCATTTTGAGGAGAGTGGCAGAGCTCCATGAGTCGGAGGGATACAGACTTGCAGAGCCCCTCCCGGGACCTGTCGAGGGTGGGTAAGCTGACTGATGGCTGGCTCTGCAGGTGCCCCATCCGTCGCGGGCCTTGGGCGGTGAATTAGCGATCATCCCGACTGCTACGCCATCATTAAGCCCCCTCGTATCCAACTCTCCGCGGTGTTAAAAACTCCGACGTAATGCACTCTCTCCCTCGGCCAGCCAACAAAACATCCCGGAGGGGTTTAAGACTTCACTCGCTTAAAAAGGGGTTGAATTACTCCTGTCTAAGATTAAAAACATGGAAAAATTATAGAAGTATCCCACTTTCTGGATTGACCAAATATAACACTTGGCTATAGCATACACAGACAGAACCTTTGAGTGTCGAGGTGTTATTTGGCTTAGGCCTACTGCAAATACTACTGTATAAAATGACTAACGTAAAAGTCTAACAAGTAGGCTATATATAGCATACCCTGAAATAAGATTCACATAAATCAGACAAGACCTCCAGAACTAGCATATATAAAGCAGCCTGCATGATGATGTGTGTTGTGCTGCCCACATATTTCTTGTTTTGATTTAATTGTGACTTTTTCTCTTAAAAAAAAAAAAAAAAAAAACTCTCCAAAATAGATTCCAAGGCCACAATTAGCCCTGCCAAGGCAGGACAGGGATGGACCAGAGCAAGTTTTGATTTGGCATCAGTTTTAAGGCAGGCGGGTAATTAAGCCTGTCCCTGCCTGGCCTACTCTTTGAAGTCTCCTGTAGGGGGGATTATTCCCACTGAAAGAAAAGAAGAGATGGAGTGAGGGAGGAAAAAGCAGGGAAGAAAAAAAAATACAGACGGAATGAGAGATGGAAGGGAAGAAGTGAGGATGGCTGTGAAGAAATCAGTTTCTCTTGCATATTCCTTTAAATTTCCAAAATGATTTAAAAGTGGAATAATTTTGATTCACTGTAAAAATAATAGTAATAATTCTTACTTAGTATTTTTAATTCCTTTTTCCAGTCCAAAAATAAAAATCTTTTCATTTTTCTAATTTAGTAAAAGCATCTTAATTTAATATATATATATATTAGATTAGATTATTAGATAATTAGATAAATGAAAATATATTTTATATATATTTGGAAAAAAGACAAAAATATTAAGTAAATGTTTTTACAGTATATATATATATATATATATATATATATATATATATATATATATATATATATATATATATATATATATATATATATATATATATATATATATATAAACCTCAAATTAAGATGCATTTACTAAATGAGTAAAATTACAAGATATTATGTCTTGCTTTATTGGGAAATATAATAAAACAATTAAGTGAGTTGTTGCTTAAAAAAGCAAAAAGATCTGTCAATGGGGTAAGACAATTTTTCTTATTTTCAAACTGAAACAATGATATTTTTCTTACCCAATTGGCAAAAAACAAAACATAATATATTATGGAATTTTACTATAGTTAATTCATCCTGGTTTAAAGGGGTGATGAATTGTGAAATCAACGTTCCCTTGAGCTTTAAAAGGTCATGATAATGTAAGATTATCCTGTAAGTTTCAGAGCTGAAAACTTCCTTTTTAGTCAAAGAAAAGCTTTTATAGACACCAGGCCAAGAAACCGATCGTGAGCTTCATCCTTACGTCATCGTGCGATGAAACACCGCCTCTACAGAACGTGTAATTCAGTAGCCCCGCCCACTGACTCATGGAGCTGATCGAATCACTAGCCAGCAGCAGTAAACATGTGGAAGAAGAGAGCAAGAATTGTGGAAGAACACAGTCACTGCATAAGCGTCCTTCGGATCATAATATTAGGAATGTGTGAGACTAACGTGATTACAGCTCATGTGGGGAAAACCGTACGTGTGTTCACAATCGCTTCATTTCACTGCGGAATCATTTGTAAACAAGTCTCAAGTGCTGGATTTGCAGACACAATGTTGTGCCTTCTATATTGGATCCGACAGGAATAGTGCAACAAATTTATGAAACGTCTTTTTTATATGTAGTAGTCCGTGGGCTGTGTATTTTCCAGACGGGCTATCAAAACGTACGCCCGTCAGCAGAAATTCTTTCTTGATCTGGTTGCACACGTGTGTGTGTGTGTGCATGCGGGCGCGCATATCAACCAATCGTGCAGGCCAGGTAATACAGAAATAATATTCCAATCAATCACAGGCGGATGAGAAATAAATCATTATGCTTTGATAAAGACATTTACGAGCCTTGTGGTCGAGAGAAACTTTGCAGTTGCGGCTTTCAAAATCTCTCCCTCATGTGAACTGACAGAGGCTAGATATGACAGCTGAGCTGAAGCTCATTAAATATGCAAATCTTATCCAATCCTAGCCATGGGCGTTTACTTCCAAGTCTCCAGTGTGGCACACCCATCAAAACCCAGCGTTCAGAAGACAGCCTCAAAAACCAGTGTAGAAAATAGCCTATTACTTATTAGTTATGATGTTTTGAATGTACAAACACACGAATGTCATTAGTTGACCTCAGACAACAGCATAAAAAAATAAAAAAGCCAGTTCATGACAGCTTTAAGTTTTTTTTATATATATATCTGGACTGGAATCAAGACAAAAATACTAAGTAATTTTTTTTTTAGCATTTAAACAATAAATATGTCATCCATAGCCAAACACAACCCTTTGAAAAGTATCAGCAATATGATGCTTACATGGACGAAGCAAGTTTGAGTATGGTAGTCATTTAGGAAATAAATATAAATAACAAGTAATAAATACTATAATAATAATAATTTAAAAAATATGAAATAGATCTAATGGTTCTATTCCTTTCTTCCCAAACCATAATTTACTTTCTTCCTACACTGTGTAACTGTCACCAAAGTTTACATCTGCCTTTTTAGGGAAAATGCTGAATAATATAAAGGCCTAATAGGTAACACAGTTTCCTTGTTACATATGTTACATAACAGTAAATTATGCATAATTACTTGTAACTAACCCTCAAGCAAACCTTAATCCTACACTAACTCTATAGTAAGTACATTTAGTTACAAAATATTACTGAAATATATAATTACACTGTAACAACAATGCCACCTTAATATAAAGTGTAAGTGCCAAATAATATATAATAAATATGTATTTTTTTATGTTTGAATTGGACATAAGACTTACTCTGTAAGTTACATGAAAAGGAAGTGCCATCATCTGTTTGAATAACATGCCAAACATTATATTATAATTATCTTGATTAGAATATGTTTAAAGGGAAAGAAGCAGTCTGTCATACACATATCACTTTCATACCAGATCCAGTCTGTGTTGTGTGTGTGTGTGTGTGTGTGTGTGTGTGTGTGTGTGTGTGTGTGTGTGTGTGTGTGTGTGCGCGCAGGCCAGAGCTCACCCTCTCATTAACCTGTTCCTGCTTATTTCCATTACATAAACAGCAGCAGGATTAAAAGACACGCTTGGGTTATTCAGAAGGTATGGAATTATTTCGGCTCAGTCTGACAGCGTGCACAGACCTCCCCTCTCATTAAAAGGCAACTTCAAGTGACTTAAGCCACAGTCTTCGCTGCTGAGCCGGAGTGTTGACAGGTACGCTGAGACTTAAGACTTCAAGATCAACATGGCTATTCTTTCCCACAAAATCCCCCACCGGGCTTCAAGTGACGGCCCGAGATTTTACTGTCGGATGGGGAGGGGGGCAAATTCAAACTGCTAAATAGAGCTCAGAGTGAGGTGTGGAATCTTTTTTCTTTCTCTCACTTACTCTTTTTTTGGACTTGTACCTGATCCAGGGGGAATTGCAGGAAATGAAAAGGAAAAGTGGAATGGTGCTCTTAATTATTGGAACGGAGGAGTCTCTGTGGAAGATAGCTCAATGAGGGAGTCATGGCAAATCAGGGATTCCCAAGACTTGTGTTGTAATTATTAATATTATTATTCAACCAACTTGTCCTTGTCCAATTGATTGGCATGGCTGTTTCATGGCTGTTTCCAAAAGCAGTCGCTCTCTCCTCCTCTTCTCTCGCTCTGACAGACAGATCGGCATGACAAATGACAAGGAAACTAATCAAATATGTTTAAATCAATTTGAGGCTTAACAAATGTAGCATTTCAAGTCAGAGTCGTATGGAATTGAAGCAGATGCATTCACATCGGCGCTTGGCAAGAAAACAGCACGTAAAGATATAATACTATGAAAAGAAAATCAGTTATGAATATTTTATTGTAATTGGTGATGATGAATGAAACAATGATGTTGACTGACATGTACTAAATATCTGATGTAAATAGTAAAACAAACAAAAAACCATATCATCATTTAAACAGTAAATGCATCCGTAGTTCTGCATGAGGAAAAAAAAACTAAAAGTCAAAGCTTTGATGCAGCGATTAGCACATATGTGACCCTGGGCCATAAGTCGCACGGGTATATTTGTGGCAGTATAGCCAACAACACACTGTATGGGTCAAAAAGATTTTTCTTTTATGCCAAAAATCATTAGGATTTGATCATGTTCCATGAAGATATTTAGTAAATGTCCTAACGTAAATACATAAATGTATTATTAGTAGTCATATGCATTGCTAAGGACTTCATTTAGACAATTTTTAGATGTTTTTGCACCCTCGGAATCCAGATTTTCCAAAAGTTGTATCTCAAATATGTCCTATCCTAGCAAATCATAGGGCTACATCGATGGAAATTATTCAGATTTCAGATGATGAATACATTTCAATAAACGTAATAAACCCTATTACTGGTTTTGTGGTCCAGGATGGAAATAAGGGTCATGTTTCAGAAAGGCTAAGACATGGTGCTCATGTGGGCGATGCAGGTTTAAATGTAGTTTATGCCATATTCTGATCCTAATTTTTTCCATTTTATAACTGTCTAAATAAATAAATAAGCAAAACATGTAATTAAACAATGCATACTGATAGCACCATATAGGACAAAAAACTTCAATAAAAATCCATTATCCTGTCAGTTATTAAACTTTTCTAATCAAAGTCAAAGAAAAAACACTGTGTCTAGATTAGATTGAGAAGGTCACTCTTAAAGAAAAAAAAGGGAGGGGGGCATTGAGACAAAGAAAAAAAAATCCTTTAACAGCACAGCAAACCAGTCACTCAAATGTCACATTTCTGTTTTTTTCTATACTTTTTGCCTTTCCTTAAGTGACAACGGGGTGAGTTCTTTAAAAAAGCAGTTCTAAAGAACTGAAGGCTCTGGCGAGGTGCGTGGTGTCTTTTTGATATTCAGATTTGCCTGCCTACACAGAGCATTATGACACATTTGGATGATCGCATTGTGGGATTATGGGGCTGCCTTGTCATTTTCAACAACAATACTGCGATTTAGGGATGCTATTTCTCACACTGCGGCTCGCATTAACGCCGGGCCCAAAGATTTACATAAATCTTTGTCTTAAGATGAAAGAAAGGGTTTGAGACAATGAAGTTAAGCTGTAGAAATGGGAAGGAAGGTGTGTGAGTGTGTGTGAGTGGAGGGAGGGGGGTGTTGGCGAACGGGAGATGAGGGAAAATATATATTTTTTTCTAATTCATTCACTGTAATGTTGATACAAAGATACATAATGCCTCTTTCTTATGCTCTCATCATAAAAAAAATAAGCAGGAAAAATAAACATTAGCTACACACAAGACGCAGAACAGAAGCAAAGTGTTACTCGTTCAGAGCTGATTTACTGATTCGTCTTTCAGCGAATCGGCGCGTTCCTTAATCTTATTGCCTAGAGCAGTCATTTCCAAAACTGACCTAGATTGTTGCACCACCCCTCCATGATTGGATTCATTTCCTGTGATTGTGATTCGGTTTACATCACACAGGCAAGAGATTGAAATCAGCCAGTTTTTCTCTAGGTTACTGTCGAATGCAGATTTTCAAGAGTGGATTGAATCTCAGAGCCATAATTTTTCTTGCTAAAAATTGTTTCCTGCACATACCTGGTTCCATTTTCCTTTTATGAAACAAAAGTTGATAAGCCATGATAATTTTCATAATTCTTATACCCTGCAAGATCGAGGAGTTTATGACAATTTGAAATGAAAGCTGAGAAATTATTCTACTCGGAAATGTGCGGGAAAAATGATATATTTCTTGGTCTCTTTATATAATAATTAGGCATACCATTATATCCACCTTCCTAATATTGTGTTGGTCCCCCTTTTGCTGCCAGAACAGCCCTGGCCCATCGAGAAAACCCATTGACTCCACTGGACCCCCGAAGGTGTGCTGTGGTATCTGGCACCAAGATGTCAGCAGTAGATCCTTTAAGTCCTATAAACTGTAAGGTGGGGCCTCCATGGATCGGACTTGTTTGTTCAGCACATCCCACAGATTTTCCATTGGATTGAGATCTGGAGAATATGGAGGCCATGCCAACACCTCTAACTCGTTGTTGCGCTCCTCAAACCATTCCTGAACCATTTTTGCTCTGTGGCAGGGTGTATTATGCTGCTGAAAGAGGCATAGGAGAATATCTTGTTTTTAAAGAGTGTACATGATCTGCAACAATGATTAGGTGTCAAAGTAACATCCACATGGATTGCAGGACCCAAGGTTCCCAGCAGAACATTGCCTAAAGCATCACACTGCCTCAGCTGGCTTGCTTTCTTCCCATAGTGCATCCTGGTGCCATGTGTTCCAGTGATGCACACACACCCAGCCATCCACATGATGTAAAAGAAAATGTGATTCATCAGACCAGGCCACCTTCTTCCATTGCTACATGGTCCAGTTCTGATTCTCACGTGCCCATTGTTGTCGCTTTCTTCGGCGGACAGGGATCAATATGGACACCCTGACTGGTCTGTGGGTATAAAGCCCCATACGCAACAAAATGCAATGCACTGTGTATTCTGACAACCTTTTTGTCAGAACCAACATTTACTTCCTGAGCTATTTGAGCTACAGTAACTTGTCTGTTTGATCGGACCACACACACACACACACACACACACACACACACACACACACACACACACACACACACACACACACACACACACACACACACACACACACACACACACACACACACACACACACACACACACACACACACACACACACACACACATGTTGGTCTATGTGGTTTACAGGGACTCTCCATAGGCGTAATGGTTTTTATACTGTACAAACCGTATTTTCTATCCCCTTACACTGCCCCTGCCCCTAAACCTACCCATCACAGGAAACATTCTGCATTTTTACTTTCTCAAAAAAAACATCATTTAGTATGTTTTTAAGGCCATTTGATTTATGAGGACATTTGATATGTCCTCATAAACCACATTTATAGTGTAATACCAGTGTAATACCCATGTAGTTATACAAATTTGTGTCCTCATAAACCACATAAACAGGCTCTCACACACACACACACACACACACACACACACACACACACACACACACACACACACACACACACACACACATATGGGGACATTTCGTAGGTGTAATGGTTTTTATACTGTACAAACCGTATTTTCTATCCCCTTACACTGCCCCTGCCCCTAAACAGGAAACATTCTGCATTATACTTTCTAAAAAAAATTCATCCTGTATGATTAATAAGCATTTTGAAAAGTGGGGACATGGCCAATGTCCTCATATTTCACTCTCTCCTTGTAATACCTATGTCATATCCATATTATTATACACATTTGTGTCCTCATATGTCACAAACACACACACACACACACACACACACACACACACACACACACACACACACACACACACACACACACACATATATATCGATCAGGCATAACACTGACCACTGACAGGTGAAATATATATATATATATATATATATATATATATATATATATATATATATATATATATATATATATATATATACAGAGAGAGAGAGAGAGAGAGAGAGAGAGAGAGAGAGAGAGAGAGAGAGAGAGAGAGAGAGATTTATTCTATTATACATATTATATATTACAGCTTTACAGCTTTTCCAATATGACAACACTTTGCATTAATTCCACTTTCTTTTGAGGATGCACCTGTAGCCTACATACATCTAAAGATGCTTCCCACAATTCACGCCATACCAAAATGTACAAGGTGTATTTTAGTGGAATCTATTTCCATAAGGAGCAATTTCCAACACCAGGGCTGGGCAGGATCCATATGTCCAACATATGATTGGATGCTTCCCTGCTGGTAAGAGCAAGTGCCACAGATCTGTGTGCCATGGCAACACTTTGGTGATTATAATTCAGACAGAAAGGTCATTATTTATTGCTTTTCCTGCCTGCAGCAGACACTGGTGCTGTCCCTCAGTTCATAGTAATAAACTAAATAAATGACAGTGGACAGATGGCCCACCTTGAACTAGTGAAAAAGGTTATTTACATCTGTGGATATTCACAATCAGCTCGCTCTAGATCACTCAGCGCTGACAGTCCAGACAAGCTGACATCAGATAACAACGTACAGAGATCATCTCTCTTTGCGCGCGCGTTTGTGTATGCGTGCAGCGCTCAGGGATTTTTTGGTCTTGTTGTTGTGATCGGTTCCCAGGTTCTGGAGTCCTAAGGAACTTGACATTGTAATCTGGGCTATGTTTTATTTATGGACCTTACCGAAGCAGATAACGGCTGTTTTAACAAACAAAGATGATTGCTTCAGGGGCCACTCACTCGTCCTGAGGTAATTAAGACAAAGTAGCTCCCTTGGCCAGGAGGCGGATCCATACAACCAGCTATTATTTCCCTTTAAAAAAATGCGACAGCGAGCAAGCGCGAGAGAGAGAGAACGTGTGAAAGAGAGAGAGAGAGAGAGAGAGAGAGAGAGAGAGAGAGAGAGAGAGAGAGAGAGAGAGGCTGTACTTAGAGTGTGTGAAAAGAGAGCATTTGATTCAAAAGGTCTTTTGTCATGTTTTATCTGTGCTTAAACCTCCTAGCCGGCCTTGTGCTATCAATGAGGCTAATGCAATACAAAACACTAGCTCAACTCTACAGTGGAATCCAAAACTCTGAGGCCATATTGGAAATATGGAATTGAAAATATAAGTTAAACCTGTATATAAGCAATAATTTTACATAATAGTGTTAGTTGCTTTGGATACAAGCATTCTAAATGAATACGTGTAATAATACAAACGATTCCGCACTATTTTTAGGTCACTCACATTAAATATGCAAATGTGTTACATTGATCATGTGACTCCTTTGTAATGACAGTCAGCTGTTTCTGCTTCCACTGAAGCGCAAGATACAGGATCAGATCAGATTTTACACAAACTTAAGTGACAGTCCATTCGTGTATGACTATATCGAAGTTATGAATGTTCATAGTGCTCCTTTTGATATATTAAAAACGAATCAACATTGAAAAAAAAAAACTTTTCCATACTATTCACATTCCACTAAGTCCACAAAAGCTCATGTGATTTGTTATTGACAGCCTTTGTCACCATTCACTTTCATTTAATGGAAAAGAGCGGACCCACTTTATATTAGGTGGCCTTAACTACTATGTACTAAAATTTTAATTAATTATTTGATACAATGCACTTATTGTGTACATGTTTTTACATTTTAAAAATACCCGCATGTAATTACGTCTGTAATTATTACATTTGTAATTACACAGTTGGCACTTCCCTTAAAGCTACACTGTGTGATATTTTCCCCCATCTAGCGGTGAAAAGGTATATGACCATCCAGTGAATATTAGTTTCTGTTCCTCTCAATTCTGATTTCGTTTTAACTCCTACGGTGGCCGATTTAGTCCAAGATTAACATGGCAATCCCTCTCTTCACATTCGACACGGTGCAATCGAGTGTTAAAACGCGAAAGGCGAAGCTTGAATTTACGGGTATGTCCCTCTTTGGCTAATGTGCTTTCAAGATGGAGGGGCAACATGGTGACCGGCATTTGAACCCCTCACCCGTATGTATTTTCTATGGCATATTATAAACTTACGAGAATACTTTATTACTTGAAAGAAGTAAATATACACTAATGAGCACATGTATTTTTGGAAGAACTAAGTGTTTTTAGCTAAGAATAAACTAAAAAAAGTTACACAGTGTAGCTTTAAAACTAACCCTACTCTTAAACTTACCCATCCCACCACCTGTCCCTAACTCTACCCGTATCCCACCTCAATATCAGCAAAAGTGCTTTGCAATACAATTTGAACACAGTAAGTACATTGTAGTTATTTTTTGATGTAAGTACATAGTACTTAAGGCCACCTAATATAAAGTGGGGCCAAAATGGTATAGCTTGGACATTGTGAAAATGTATTTGGTTTCCAGGGAAGGTCAAAGGGGTTTCAAAATGCATGATTCTTGGGTGAAACTTTTAAGCAAAAGGACATATCTAATGAGACATTCAGAATTAAACATTTTCAGTTCAACTTTTGAATTTATCACAAAAATAAAATCCAGTTATTGCTTAGTAAATTCTATTATTTATATAACGTATTACATTCGATTTTTAGCACCTCACGATAAGAAACCAAACTTACACATCCCAGATAGAGAGGTGATGGGAGTGAGTGATGAAAATGATGTGCATGCCATCTAATGTAAACATACAAAGCTAGAAGGAGTCGCTTTTGGCTGAATGCGTGTGTTAAAATGGAGTGGTTTGTGGAAACAGGGACCTGGGCTTTCCCCGCAGCTTGTCAGGCACAATGAATGGGGCTATCTGTTTGTTGTAGGCCTCATCCCTAGCCATGTTTATTTGTAAACTGAGCAGACAATATGAAAAGCTGGGCTGTACAAAGACCAGAGACTGCCAGCTGGCTGACTGAGGGTATTCATGCCTTCCCTCAACCCCTTTCACAATGGCAAAACCCTCAACAGACGCCTGAATGCATACAGACACACATGCGCGCACATGCATACGGACACAACCTTTTATAATAGCCCGGAGAACGTCTTAAGGAAGTGCAGAATCTGCCCTCTCCCGTTTGCGTCCACTTAACACACACACACACACACACACACACACACACACACGTGTGCGCGTTACATAGGGAGCCTCAGGGTTGTCTACTGTAAAGCCGTCGACTTGCAATGCCAAGAATGAGGAAGACTGTTTAAGCAAGTGTGTGCGAGTGCGGACGTAAGATTTACAAATCGGCCCCAAACCCCCCAGTGAGAAAACAAATTGGTCTCTCTTCCTGTTCACATCTATTGATGTTCTATTAAGACCAGATGGCCTTGATGGGCCTGAACCCATCTTGCAGAACATACATAGAAAAATGTCGATGCCTATTAATTTTCTGTCTGCTCTATGAATATTTAGCCCTTGTCTTGGCTTCAGCAGTTTTGCTGTACTGAGGAGTAAAGCAGCACTTTTGACATTCATAAATGAGGTTTCAGACCTTCAACTCGCACTCCAGAAAGAAAGAAAGTTTGATACAAAAGAAAAGTCTGTCAATAGGAGCATACTGAAAAATAGACAAGTGCTCTCGAGCAATAACATACATTAAACCGGTGTCACCACATGTGTGTGAGGGTGTGATGTCTTGTAAGATCCATGCACAGTTTAAGACGGCTATTTCTGCATTATCTCCACTTCGAGCCTTGACATCACTGTCACACACTTGCCGTTCTGTTGAGGGCGGTGTGAATAGAAGCACATAACCTGTCCTCTATCACCCTGAACTGCTGGGGGAAAACATCTCATGAAACGGCTTCAGTGCATTGCAATCTGAAAGGTGTTTTCAAAGACATGGTATGATATATTGCACATTGAGACACTGATTTAAGAACCACTCACCTCTTATAAACTCTAACCTTGTGTTTTTATTTTTTTTGAAAGAAACTTTGCAAAACCTTCAATATCAGGTCATGATACACAGCTTACCGGCAGTGTACAACATGTTTGAGGCTTCTTATAGAGAGACAAGTGATTTTTCATTCATCGTTTTGACCTCACACTCATCATCCCAATTAGATTATCTTACAGTGTGGCACAGCCATACTTGGAGTTCGAGCGAGCCAATTCACGTCCCTGAGCAGCAATAACGCTTTTATTGACTTTTGTTCTGAATAGTCGGGTGATGACTTCTTGACTGAAACCAAATATTGTTATGGATACTGTTCTCAGCGCAATAAAAACCTCACTCTGAATCTGTGTGTAGTGCGGTTGTGATATAAGCTCACGTTTTGTGTTTCTTCAGACGGCAGGCTGACGTCCACGCACAGAAAAAGTAATTCTATGTTCTGTTGTTCCCGCTGGAGATCTTTTACAGTGCATTTTATGATTAATAAATTCTCATTTGAGGATGATTTCTTTTTTTTAATTTATCTTGATGAAAAAAAATGTAAATCACTTAAATGTAAAGCCTACAAAAACTATATTTGCAATAAAACAACCATAACATTTGTACAAAAATCACAATGAAAATGAACCAGGCAAAAACAAAAAAAAATTACCAAATCTGACAACAACATCAACAAAAAAAACAAATTGTGAAATGCTACCTCAATAATTAGCCATGCTCCAGGGCATGCTGGGAACACCCAGCACCCAGGGTTGGCAATTTCAGAGAGCCGAGCCTGGAAAGCGTCACGACATATAATAATGAACGTAAACAACTTACAGAGCTCTTACTTGTCCCACCTGACTGCTGCAGATTTATTTCATTATTGATAGTGTTGACATAAAAAACACAACAATCTGAGTCTGAGGACATGTAGGCCTAGAATGTCATGGGTTGCCGTCTTGTAATTACGGTTATAATATGGCGTTAACAGAGCATAAGCTTGTTGGGCTCATGGGCGGCCGGTGACTGTGTCTACAAATCTGCATGGCCTCATGAAATGCACTGATGACGTGTGATGTCTGTGCAAGCAGGTGTGTGGAGGTATGAAATACATGATGACAAGCAGATAAAACATCGTATCATTGCATTCGGATGACTTCCACGGAAGATTTCTTTCATTTTTTAAAATATTTAGACCATTTATATTATTGATTGCTATCAGGATGTGAAGAGAGTTTCCATCAGTATATAAATAACACACATACACTCACCTAAAGGATTAATAGGAACATCTAAGGTAACATATTACTATAAAATCCATCACAAACCTGAAGTTTGTGTTTGTTTGTGATGCCCAGTAACACCTGGAGAAAATTAGATACACTTAATATTGACAAATGTACACATTTCATACATGCATACAGTACCGGTCAAAAATGCTCATCAAGACTGTATTTGATCAAATATACACTCACCTAAACGATTATTAGGAACACCTGTTAAATTTCTCATTAAAACAATTATCTAATCAACCAATCACATGGCAGTTGCTTCAATGCATTTAGGGGTGTGGTCCTGGTCAAGACGATCTCCTGAACTCAAAACTGAATGTCAGAATGGGAAAGAAAGGTGATTTAATTTTGAAAAAGCAATTTTGAGTGTGGCATGGTTGTTGGTGCCAGACGGGTCGGTCTGAGTATTTCAGAATCTACTCAGTTACTGGGACTTTCACGCACAACCATTTCTAGGGTTTACAAAGAATGGTGTGAAAAGGGAAAAACATCCAGTATGCGGCAGTCCTGTGGGCGAAAATGCCTTGTTGATGCTAGAGGTCAGAGGAGAATGAGCCGACTGATTCAAGCTGATAGAAGAGCAACTTTGACTGAAATAACCACTCGTTACAACCGAGGTATGCAGAAAAGAATTTGTGAAGACACAACACGCACAACCTTGAGGCGGATGTGCTACAACAGCAGAAGACCCCACCGGGTACCACTCATTTCCACTACAAATAGAAAAAAGAGGCTACAATTTGCACAAGCTCACCAAAATTGGATAGTTGATGACTGGAGAAATTTTGCCTGGTCTGATGAGTCTTGGTTTCTGTTGAGAATTTCAGATGGTAGATTCAGAATTTGGCGTAAACAGAAGGAGAACATGGATCCATCACTGTACAGGCTGGTGGTGGTGGTGTAATGGTGTGGGGGGTGTTTTCTTGGCACACTTTAGGCTCCTTAGTGCCAATTGGGCATCGTTTACAGTTTTTTTTCAATCGCTAACAAGCACTTACCCATACTTCAGAAACTTTTTCTAAACTCTTAACACAGACTAACACCTACAAAAAACAATTAGCCAAATGGATAATTTTCTTATCACAAACATATTTTTGTTAAATATATACTAACTCTTCATTTCAAAACAGAACACATCTTTATCTGCACACACTAACTTTACCAAAACACTGGAAATCTGACCAAAATGGAATTATTCTCTCAAATAATAACACTTGTTTTCACTTCACAAGGTACATGCAGTCAATCAAAGTACAGCAGGATTTAAAATACTGGCTATTGTTAACATTACGAAAACTGCATAGACTTTAATGTTTCAGTTTTACCGGTATTTGTACATGCAATCCACCGTTTTTACACTCAATTTCTTGGTTGGGAACAGTGTGTCCACAGGTACAGTGTTCACATGTTCACATTCAAAAGCATTACAATAAAAAGCAATTCAGTTTTTTTTTCTTTACTCTTTACTGCAGGAGGTACAGTATATAAACTGTATGATAGAATAGAAAAAAGTTTTACGGTATTGTTTATGGTGAACAAAATATCCATGAAACACACAAGAGCATTAAAAACAAAAAAACAACAACAGCAAAAAGCCAAGATTTTACAAATGGGGCTAAAAAAGCACAAAATTACTGTATCTAATCTCTGCGATCTTCAGGGTTCCCTTTCAGTCGGTCACGTTCGACGTACGTCAGAACTGAACCGACGAATGGGATCTTACTTTAGAGACCAATCCTACTTCGAGCATCTAACAACGAGCCAATGAAATTTGGCATGCGATCACGCATTCCACGCTCCGCGACACGGTTTGACCCTGCGTCTTTTTCAAGATGTCATTCAAACCGTGTGTTTCTGGGTGCGGTCGATTTCTGTCTCCGCTTGATGGGCACGTTCGTTGTCTCACGTGTCTGGGCGCACAGCACGCTGAGGCTGCGTTCGTGGATGAGTCATGTTCCCATTGTTGGAATATGTCCATCGCAGTGTTGCGGTCCCGTCTCCAGTACCTCAGAAGAGGTGGAGCGCCATCGTGCATCCCCCGATCTAGCGGTCCTCCAGCTGCAAAGCAGAGGGCTGCTACTTTGGCTGATGACCTTGGTGGGGACCTGAGGGTGACGGTCAGGGCAAACCCGACGGGTCTCATGGCTCCTCGGGCCCCTCCCCCCTCCACTGTGCTGGTGGAGTTTCCGGAAGGGTGTGCTGACCTCCCACGTGGAGCGCCAGTCGTCTCTTTTGGGGCTCCGGCGGAGGATCAGATGTCGGTCGCTGCATCGGGGGATGAGCTAATGGGCTCCGAGGATGAAGACTCGGCTGCGTTGCCCCCTTCGGGTGTGACAGCGTTGCCCGAGTCTGACCCAGAGCTTACAGCTATGCTTGCCCGGGACGCCGCAAGTGTCGGGCTTGAGTGGAACCCTCCACCACGTCCCGAACCTTCGCGGTTGGACGATTGGTTTCCCGGGACGGGTCGCGCTGGTTCTCAGCGTCCCGCCCCGTTGCTTTTCTTCCCGGAAGTGCATCAGGAGCTCACAAAGTCGTAGGTGGTGCCGTATAGCGCTCGCCTGCGACCGACTGACTCCTCCATCCTCACTACCCTCGATGGTGGTGCGGCTAAGGGCTACGAGGGGATCCCTCCAGTCGAGCGGTCGGTTGCGATGCACCTGTGTCCTAAGACCGCTGCGGACTGGAGGCACGCCCCGCGTCTCCCCTCCCGGGTGTGTAAGTTCTCGTCCGGCTTGACGGGCAAGGCTTACTCAGCCTGCGGAGAAGCCGCATCAGCTTTGCATGCCATGGCGCTCCTGCAGGTCCACCAGGCCAAAGCGCTCATGGAACTGCACGACGGTAGTTCCGACCAGGCAGTTATGCAGGAACTGCGTGCGGCGACGGACCTCGCCCTCCGGGCGACGAAAGTCACTGCACGCTCCCTGGGTCGGGCGATGTCCACTCTGGTGGTCCAGGAACGCCACCTGTGGCTGAACCTGACAGACATGCGGGATTCGGACAAGGTTCGGTTTTTGAACGCCCCTGTCTGTCAGGCCGGCCTCTTCGGCGACGCCATCGAGGACTTTGCCCAGCAGTTCTCGGTGGCCAAGAAGCAGACGGAGGCCATCAAGAACATCCTGCCCCGGCGGCCCACTGCTGCCTCCACCCAGCCGCCCGGGGCAGCCCCCCAGTCTGCTCGTCGCCGAGGGCGTCCGCCTCCGCCTCCGCCCCTGCCAAACCCAAGCAGCAGCCTCCACCCGCGAAGCAGGGTGCTGGACGCAAGGGGGCCGCCCAACCTGTCCAGGGTCCCGCTAAGCCGGCCGGCAAGCGCAAGGGGAAGCGGCCCTGAGACGGGCAGCCCCACTGGTCAATACATCTCTGCCGCTGGCTCTCCGGAGTCCAGCGGTACCCACATTTTCACCAAAAGAGCAATTTCCTCTCTCTCTGGGCCCCAAGAGGGTCAGGTTGGCAGTGTGTGACGCCCACAGGCCTTGTCACTCCTTTCCTACCCTCCCGTCGCCAGGGGGCAGTTGTGTGGGCCTTCTCACCCACACACTGCTTCTCTCGTGAGCACTCAGTCAACACTCCGGACCAGTTGTGCGAACACAGCGACTTGGTGCTCAGTCACCTCAGCCAGTTGGGCCTTCGGGTCAACCGAGAGAAGAGCAAACTCTGTCCCACACAGAGGATCTCTTATCTCGGTATGGAGTTGGACTCGGTCAACCGGACTGCGCGTCTCACCGAGGAGTTGCTGGTCTGTGGACGGGGCCGCAATTGCATTGGCATATCAATTGCCTCGAGTTACTGGCAGTACACTTGGCACTCCACCGCCTCAAGGGGCCGCTGCGTGGCAAGCATGTACTGGTCCGTACGGACAGCACCACGGCCGTTGCGTACATGAACCGTCAGGGTGGTCTACGCTCCCGTCGTCTGCTCCAACTCGCCCGCCACCTCCTCCTGTGGAGTCAGAAGCAGCTGAGGTCGCTTCGGGCCATTCATGTCCCTGGTGCGCTGAACCAGACAGCCGACGAGCTCTCTCGTTAGCCGACACCTCCGGGAGAGTGGCGACTCCACCCCCAGGCGGTCCAGCTGATATGGGACCAGTTCGGAGCCGCACAGGTAGACCTGTTTGCCTCTCCGGACTCGACCCATTGCCAGTGGTACTATTCCCTGACCGGGGGTACCCTCGGCACAGATGCACTGGCGCACAGCTGGCCCCGGGACCTACGCAAGTATGCGTTTCCCCCAGTGAGCCTTCTTGCACAGACTCTGTGCAAGGTCAGGGAGGACGAGGAGCAGGTCTTGTTAGTTGCGCCGTATTGGCCCAACCGGACCTGGTTCCCAGAACTCACACTCCTCGCGACAGCCCCTCCTTGGCCGATTCCCCTGAGGAAGGACCTTCTTTCTCAGGGACGGGGCACGCTATGGCACCCGCGTCCAGACCTCTGGAATCTTCATGTCTGGTCCCTGGACGGGACGCGGAGGTTCTAGATGGACTACCACAAGCTGTCGTAGATACCATCGCTTCAGCTAGAGCCCCCTCTACGAAGCGCCTCTATGCTCTGAAGTGGAACCTGTTCGTTGAGTGGTGCGCTTCCTGCCGGGAAGACCCCCGAAGGTGTTTGATTAGTGTCGTGCTTTCCTTTCTGCAAGATGGGTTGGAGAGAAGGCTGTCTCCCTCCACCCTCAAGGTATATGCTGCTGCGATAGCAGCGTACCATGATGTAGTAGAAGGTAAGTCCGTGGGGAAGCACGACCTAATAGTCAGGTTCCTCAGAGGTGCGAGGAGACTAAATCCTCCTCGTCCATCCTCGATACCCTCTTGGGACTTAGCTCTAGTGCTCAGAGCACTTCAGAGCCCTCCCTTCGAGCCTTTGGCGTCTTGTGAGCTTAAGATCTTGTCGATGAAGACAGTGCTCCTGACGGCATTGGCCTCGATCAAGAGGGTAGGGGACCTGCATGCACTTTCGGTCAACGAATCGTGCCTAGAATTCGGGCCCGGTAACTCTCACGTTGTCCTGAGACCCCGGCCCGGATATGTGCCCAAGGTTCCTACCACTCCCTTCCGGGACCAGGTGGTGAACCTGCAAGCGCTGCCTTCGGAGGAGGCAGACCCAGCCCTGGCTCTGTTGTGTCCGGTCCACGCTCTTCGCGCTTACGTTGACCGGACCCAGAGCCTTCGGACCTCAGAGCAACTCTTCGTCTATTACGGAGGCCAGCAGAAGGGAAAGTCTGTCTCCAAGCAGAGGTTAGCCCACTGGATAGTGGATGCTATAGTCTTGGCTTACCAGTCCCAAGACGTGCCTTGCCCATTCGGTGTAAGAGCACACTCCACTAGGAGTGTTGCTTCTTCCTGGGCGCTGGCTCAAGGCGCCTCGCTGACAGACATATGTAGAGCTGCGGGCTGGGCGACACCTAACACGTTTGCTAGATTCTATAGCTTACGTGTAGAGCCGGTATCTTCCCGCATCCTCGCCCCCAGTGGCCAGGAGCGTTAAGTGCCCGTTCTAAGTGTCGGCTTGCGAAACGCCACTCCCGCCCTCTGGGCCGGATACGTGCGTCTATTTGTCTCCAGTTGTGTTCCCCAGGAAACCGGCTAACCCTGTCGAGCTCCTCCGTCACCCCTCCGGTGTCAGACGTTGCGGACTGTCTGACGCCAGGCCTGCACCCATATGCTTGTGTAACGTGGCTGTAGGCTGGGTTCCATATGTAGCGGTTCCCTCACGGCAACCCCATATGTGTATTCTTCCACGGTACCAGCTACCCTTCGGGCTAGCCCCGTGTCTTTCCCTCGACAGAGCCGCTCTGTCGTCTCTGGGCGTGTTCTTTCCCCCCTTCAATCAGGCTGGAACCACCCCAGAGACTGCCATATGTTGCACTACCCTGCCAGGTTAGTCCTTATGTGTATTCCGCCACCTCTCCTTCCCTGAAGGACGTGGCCCCGCAGCGTACCCTCTCTCTGAGGTAGGCACGCTTTCCCAGCGTTATCCAATAGTCATTCTGAGTGGGTCTTGCAGAAACAGCAGTGACTGTACTCCCTGCTCGGAGCCCTGACTTCCGTACCATACTAGACGGTGCAGTGCGCTCAAGCAGGACGCTGGAAGGGCCAGCATCCTGGCGTTTTCCATAGGGATCCCATTCGTCGGTTCAGTTCTGACGTACGTCGAACGTGACCGACTGAAAGGGAACGTCTCGGTTACGTATGTAACCCTCGTTCCCTGAAGGAGGGAACGGAGACGTACGTCCCGTCGCCAGGTGCTGTGCTTCCGCTAGGAGTCCGGTCACCTCTCGGCTCCTCAGCAGGAAAAGCGCTGATCTACCATTCCACTTCCTGTTTTATACCCGCGCTGCGGGGCGGAGCGTGGAATGCGTGATCGCATGCCAAATTTCATTGGCTCGTTGTTAGATGCTCGAAGTAGGATTGGTCTCTAAAGTAAGATCCCATTCGTCGGTTCAGTTCTGACGTACGTCTCCGTTCCCTCCTTCAGGGAACGAGGGTTACATACGTAACCGAGACTTTAGGCCACATGTTTTCATCAACATCACATCTGATATTATCCAAGACAATGTACCTGGGATAAAACCGTTTGGTATGTCGGATCCACCCTTGGCAATTAGGAACTGTGATGTCCCTGCAGCCAGCATCCATTGCTTCAAGGTGGGACATCTGGTCATGTGGTTGATGGCCATAAACCTTCCATCTCCATGCACAAAATAACTCCTCTATGGGGTTGAGGAAAGGTGAATAGGGTTCCTTGACTCTCTTACTGTTCCTCTCAAAGGGAACAGTGTAGAGCTTCTTCATCTGCACTCTGTGTTTGGACAATGTTCGCGTAATGGTTGTAAGGCTAATGCTAACGATATTGTCAAAAATCTCATCGTCCTCCACAATTTTAGTTAGATTTTTTAAAATGTCATTATTTAAGAGCTTTCCTCTTCTCCCAGAGGGTGGAAGACGTTGTATTCTTTAGAGGGACAAAACATTCTACATATGCATTACTGTATGAACTTATTGACATGTCAAGTGAGAATAGAATTATTATCAGCTGAGATATATTATTTTTTTAACTGATATCATTGCCATGGCCTACCTGAGCATTGTTTCTGACCATGTCCATCCATTTATGACCACCATGTACCCATCCTCTGATGGCTACTTCCAGCAGAATAATGCACCATGTCACAAAGCATGACAATGAATTCTTTGTACTAAAATGGCCCCCACAGTCACCAGATCTCCACCTCTTGGTTGTTCTGAGTAGTCAAATTGTCCAATGTTCTTCAGAAAAATCCATCAGGTCCTGCAACATTTTCAGTTTTCCAGAATCTTTTGCATATTTAAACCCTTTCCAGCAGTGACTGTATGATTTTGAGATCCATCTTTTTTTACACTGAGGACGATTGAGGGACTCAAACACAACTATTAAAAAAGTTTCAAGCATTCACCGTTCATGGAACATGATGCTCCAGAAGGAAACACGGTGCATGAAGAGCAAGAGGATGAAAACGTTTGAACAGGATGAATATGTTCAAATCTTGTATTTTTTGATACATTTTTTTTTTTTTTTAGTACTACCCTTCTGAAACAACAGAAGATACTTAACATGTTTCCCAGAAGACAAATTAAGTACAGTTTACCTTGATTCAATTCAAAAAAGTTTTCACCCCCGACTCTTAAAAAATAACGCATTTTGTATTATCTCTCTTATTTAGTTATTAATCACATTTTCACAGATTCGGCAAGCAGTTCACATACTTTTTCTTGCAACTGTATATATTAATATTGTGCTGAAGAGTGGAGCTTATACTTGTACTGATGGCAGATCCTAAGGTTTAGGTTGTTATTTATTTAAATGGTCATGCTCTAGTTTTGTTGTAGAATCAAACATTAATTCTATGGTGGAGTTTTTTCCCATGTGTGGCGTATTGAGCCGTATCCCATTTTTTCTTTTCTCTTCCCAGAGGGGACAGTAATGTCAATAATAACTTAGTGGATATTTTGGCCAGAATTTGCAGACCTTTTTATTAAGATTCCAAATTGAGGTCACCCCATTCGGCCCCTAGGTATGCTATAGGTCAAAAAAGATCTATTGTTAAAGGCATTTCCTCCTCAAAATGCAGATGTGAAATGTAAATTGCTTGCATGAAAATATTTTACTCTCAGTCTTTATCGTCGTTGCATTAATTTTATTGTCATACAATGCAATTATCTTGACACGCCTTCAGGGGATAGACGCTCAGACCTATCAATTGTCCTAATGTGAAATGACGATGAGCCGGAGAGTCTGAGAAAGTGTCTCCCATTGACTCAGCTTTGCTTCAAAGCGGTCAGGCGGCTTTAAGCAACGAATCCACAGAAATATCATGTTACTAATGAAGTCCTTCACATATAAAAACCACAGTAATCCTGTTCCGCACTAGAGCAAACAGTCCCTGCACATTTCCTAAATGTCTGTTTGTCTGAGATGAGGCACAGACTGTCTAAGTGAGCTGCATGTAGTCAAGGACAGGAAATTTCCTCAGTAGAGACTGTCGGTGGCTCACATGGGCCGATGCAATGAGCTGACCTAAATGACAGGCCTCTGTAAAACCAGGACACTGTTAAACAGGGTGTTCTTTCGGCTTCTGGATCCAGAGCCTAGACCTTTAAAAGGGGCTTGTGTGCATTTGTGTTTTTTCCTGGATTGGTTTGTATGTATCTGGGGTTTTTCCCTATTGAACTGACAGGCCCAGTTTGGCTCTGTTCTCAGTATCGAGTTACTTAACAGTGATTTTGTGGCCAAATTCTCTGACCAGTCTATGATCAAAAGGCCACAAAATGAGAGATCTGGCAGCAGACGCTAAAGAGCTGTGATAACTAGCACTCGTCCAAAACAGAGAGGGAGGAATGAGCAAATGAAAGAGAGAGAGAGTGAGAGAAAGAAATGAATGCAGGTACAACTAGGGCGTGTTCACATTTGTTTTTGTTCTGTTTGTTCTTTTGGTCCATCCCAAAAAAAGAAAATAATACATCTAGCCCTGGGTCATTATTAAGAATGAACCTAATGATTAAAAAAAAGTACAGAACATTCAGAAAAATTCTGAGTGCTGAACTAAATGTTTTTTGTGTGTGTGTGTGCAGTCAAAACCAGGAGTTCCTCCGTTTGCAGATGCTTTGTTTGAAAACCTGCTAAGTGTGAACACACCCTTAACCCATAAACGCATTAATGTTTCCCCAATCATTATTACATATTGGGGTCTTTAGCGACCCGGATCAATATCTAACTTGGATGGATCTTTACCTGTCGCGATAATATTAAACTCTCCTAATATTAGAGTAACAATTACAAAATAATAAAATAAAGCATATTCTGTTACCTTTTGGAGTCTGGAAGAGTTCAGTTTGAGCCGATGTTTTATACCATCCTCGCCGTCCTCGTCTGAGCTCATCTCCCAGTACATTCAGCATCAGGCTCATATTCGCCATCTCAAACATATTCTCAAAACTATCATTTTCAACATATTCAAAATCAATATTTTGGTTTCTGATCGCTTCTTCACCAGCCCCATTATCAAGTGACAGTGACAGTAATGTTTGATTGCGCAGTACTGGCTCTGCTGTAAATCACTGAGCCCATTTCAAGTTTTGCAGAAGAAACTTCTTGTTCTTTTGTTTTCTGCCTGCTGTGACTATGAGTGAAACGTCACTTCATCATTGTGCATCAGACATTGCCACCTTGTGAAATAAAGGTGAATTGCATTCATTCAGTCATCAAAGATTCAAATATTGTTGTTCACTGAGCAGTAAAAATATACTAACGTTACACACCTCGAGTCGTTGGTCTTTTTTTGTTTTGTTGTCTTGTTATATTTTTTATAAGGAAATGACTGAGGAATAATAAGACGGTAGATGTGTAGCTCTAAAAATCGAAGGGTCAATGATGTCCAGAGCCACTAAAGACCTGAGGTATGCATTTAAGGGTTAAAGTCTGGGCTTACTCACAGAAACAGTTATTGTATACATCTCACAAAAAACAACAAATATAAATGTTGAAAAAAAAAAAAAAAAAAACCACATATATAGCCTGTATTTACTATTTTTTCAACGTTTATAATTACAATAATACATTTTTACAACAAATAAAGTTGTTTTTTTGTTACTCAAAATATAACCAATTTTTGGATTTATTGAAGCCTTTAATGTATTAGCTGTCATTGCTCTCCTGATGTGTTTTCTCATTGGTTAACTGATTTTGTCCCTGATTATTACCTATAGTGCAATGTCCAAGACAATATTCATACTAAATTGCATCAATTCACAGAATTTCAATTCGACCAACTGAAAAATTCCGATGTGATCAGTCACTAGAACATTTTCAATTAGAAACATTATTTTTTTTACAGTGTAGTGCCTTCTATTTATGATATGCATCTCTGGTTCTTGTTTTGTAATATAAATAAATAGACTAAAAACAACAATTATTTTGAGACTATTTTGTTTTTAATTATATTTCAATTTACCTACATTTAATTATTTTTTTTAAAGATCTATTGCTGTTTCCCACCTTTTGAACGATTGCCAAAGAGAAACACTGGCTTTGTTTTGACTAAATACAGAATGCAACCTTTATGCAAAATATAATTTCTTTATTTCATAATTTCTTTTTTATTTTGTGGTGAAATATGACCTGGACATATTCTTGACTGGATTTGTGCACTGCTAGTAGAGAGAAAACAGGAAATGATGAGAGAAACAAGGAAAGATGGGATCAGGAAACAACATGAGCCAGATTCAAACTCATGCTGATCAAATGAGCACCACAGCAAGTGTACATGTGCAAACTGCCAAAAGCCCCCTTTTTCTTTTCTTTTTTATGTAAAATGTAAATCATTTACTTGATCAACACCTGTGGCTGTAAAAATTTAGCAGAAAATGTTTTCTTGAAAACCATTGGGACCCATTATTTCTTTCCCTTCAGACATACAGGATCCATCATTTCATCTACTCAATTTTCTTCCCTACTGACCTCAGGGTCAAATGTCAAATGGGTCAGTTTCCGCTTGGCTGCCAGTTCTACACCTTTGAGGTCTGTCAAGAACATATAAGAGGCTCAGGTTGAGACAGTGAGGGGTTAAGAAACCACTCTGTGTCTGAACTGCCCTGACCTGTTCCCTTGGTTTACATACCTCTCAATAACTGCCTGCTAGCCCTCAAGCCAGACAAGGAGTGAAACCCTAGATCCAACCCCTCCTCCGGTTTGAACCTTTAGCAGAAAAAAAGATGCACTTTTTTATATATATATATTATGTGGTTTCTATGTAGAGAAGCAACAAAAGCTCTCGGACAGCATCCTAAAATTCATAAGTGAATGGTTTAGAATGCTCTACATAGGAAGAAAATCCACATGGCACATAGTAATAAACAAGTCTCAACTTAAAGACACGTGCTATGTCGGAAATCAAATACTTCCCTATTATATAGTGTGCTAAAAACTGTACGGCAAAAGAGTAGTATGTCCGAATACATAGCATTTCATAAACCTGCTACTTCCGCAGAGATTTTCAAGTGCACATTCGATAAACACTTTATTATCCAATGAGACCACAGGAGAGGAATTATGAATGGCAGTGAAGTGGTAGGTCACATGACAGTAACAACATGGTGGATGTAATATGTCAAAATTTAATTCATACTATATTTATACTAGATGGTTACAAAGTAAATTCAAATTCAAGTACCTACTCAGACAGTACCAATTTCAGACTGCAAGGACGGTGAAGAAGCAACAGATCTTTTCTTTAATATTGTGACACATAATTTTAGAGTTACAAATTATCAAATAATAATAATAATAGGCAAGAGGCTTGTATCAGTCGACTGATGATGGGGTTTTCCAAATATCACATTTTGATTAAATATTAAAAGGTCTATCGATTGATAAATCATTCACAATAAGATATAAATTACATATATTTTCATAATAGTTAAAGGGTTAGTTCACCCAAAAATAAAATTGATGTCAATAATGACTCATCCTAATGTCGTTCCACACCCGTAAGACCCATAAGACCTGAAGAAGTTTATCTTCAGAACACAGTTAAGAATTTTATATTTATTCCGAGAGCGTATCTAAGTGTATGCACACTATACTGTCCATGTCCAGAAAGGGAATAAAAACATCATCAAAGTAGTCCATATGTGACATCAGTTAGTTAGAATCTCTTGAAGCCTCGAAAATACATTTTGGTCCAAAAATAGCAAAAACTACGACTTTAATCATATTGATTCATGATTCATATCGCCAATGTCATGGGATTTCAGTAGTTTGACACTCGATCCAAATGATGAAACAATATGCTGATTCACTACCATTTGAATCTTTATTTGAGGTTTGAAAACAAACGCAGAAGAGAAGACAATGCTGATTAAAGTCGTAGTTTTTGCTATTTTTGGACCAAAATGTATTTTCGAGGCTTCAAGAGATTCTAACTAACTTTCTAACTAACTAACTGATGTCACATACGGACTACTTTGATGATGTTTTTATTCCCTTTCTGGACATGGACAGTATAGCGTGCATACACTTAGATACGCTCTCGGACTAAATATAAAATATCCTAAACTGTGTTCTGAAGATGAACGGAGGTCTTACGGGTGTGGAACGACATTAGGGTGAGTCATTAATGACATCAATTTCATTTTCGGGTGAACTAACCCTTTAATTGTTTTTTTCTGACTTTAAATTTTTTTAAACCTGACCTTACTTTTTTACACCTGACTTTAGCATGTTGCTAAGCTAATGTTGTGCTTCTCAAAAAGCATTAAAAAAAACATAGCGTAAACATTTGGTATGCACAAAAATATTTGGTATTTTTAGCATTTTTTATTGATGTGTGTGATTTAGTGCTGAATGAAATGTGATTAAAATATAGATTTAGAGTACTTCATATTGCAACCTGGGATTGCATCCACAATTGATAGATGTGATGCTTTCTTAGAATTTGGTCTAAATTAAATATTTTATATACTGTATTTCATAATTAAAATACATACCTTGGTCGGCGCCGATAGCCTCGTGGGCCGAGCTGACATGTACATGTAGGTGTGCGAAAGTATGTGTACCACAAGACTCCTCACTTCTTAACCTCAGCTCACTTTAATAGTGTGAAGCTTTTTACCTCAGTTTTTGCACCCAAATTAGATGATGAAAGCATTCCGAAGTAGTAATGGAAATGGGAGGGGGCCCGTTTCAGAAGGGGGCGTCTGGCGATTGTGTCTTTCAATCTCCGATTCCAGTTGATAAGCAAAACACTTCTCCTTCGCTCTGTCCAATCCAGTCCAATTCCATGTATATATTTTATTTAATGATACAATCTTTTTTGTCTCTCGTTTTCATTGTCTGAGCAGTGAATTATCATTACACATTTTTTTCCCCCACCCTCCATTGCATGCATATGTGCGTCTGAAAGATAAGTTGACCTTTCTGAAATCGCAGTCCGGCATCAGACTGAGCGGTTATTGCAATATTCCAATGTAGTGAGATTAAAAGAAAAAGGGCAGTTTTTGAATGCTTTGTGGTATTTGTATGTACTGTACATGCTATAAAACACAGCATTTCCCTTTTGGCTCACCCCCCAACACACTGCATACCATTTTCTCTGGTTGCGACGGCATTCCTAGCGAACAAGACCAGGCAGTGGAGCTGTGAGTCTTGTGTTTCTAAAGGGAGAAAATATTTTGTTGACAGGCTGCGGAATATTCACAGGACATTGCATGTGGGTGTGTGCGAGGAAACACCTCATAGCCAGCGAAACTAAAGCTGTTTCGCTGCACTGTAAAAATTTGTATTAAATTTAAATTAAATAATCAAAAAAATAATAGGGAGTTGTGGCTGACAGACCTTACAGTAAAGAATAAGGTAGTATTTTATTTTAATTTATTCATATATTTTTACCATTACATTTACAGTCTTGTGGAAACAAACGTTGGCCTTTTAGTCTAAAAGAGGACAGGGATAGCGTCATAAAGGGTCTTTATGAAAGGACGTGACACACGCTGGCGGCTGCAGGGTTAACTTTGAAATTGCCTTGTGTGATATTGAGTTCTGAGATGGTGACCTGACCAGATCTGGTATTATATTCAAAGCAGGCCAGAAAGGGTCAAACAAGCTGAGATATTGCAATGAGGGTTTGCTCAAGTGGACCATTAGTCTTCGTAATAAAATGCATCCTACGTCTGCAACCGCCAACCCTATTAATATTCACTTTAGCTGTGCATTGCTGTGCATTTTCCCTTAGTCAGACAGTCGCTGGGCAGCGCAGCCCCAGACCTGCCTCAGATAATTAGAATGATAAATCGACATGGGCTCTTTTACTTGAAGGTTGAAGCCTTCCTCTGGGTCAGTACCACGGCCGTGATGAGCCGCCTATTCATCCTTGTCCAGTGTTTCAGCAGTTATGTCATAAAAAAAACACATACAATCAACACAACCAAGAGTCCGCTCATTTCAGGTGCAGACATGTTTAAACTCCCCTTTGCTCTGTTTTCCATAATCCAACTGCATCTTTGGCTGTCTCGACGTGTGCGGACAGAGTGAGTTTTGATATCCTAAAAGCTGAATTTTTTTAAATAATTTGCACAAAAAAAGACTAATAAACTGAAACTGAAGATTTCAGCACCACAGGACTCTCAAGACTTAAAGAAATTGTGCAGCTCAAAATGTAAATTCTGCTATTGAATAATGTCCCACGTCATTCTGAACCTGTAGGATTTTATTTTGTGTTCCATGCAATTTATGCAACATGACTCTTTAACACTTCCAAAAGCTCTATAAAAGTATAAAGTAACAAGTGTCCAGCTTACAATTGTTTAATAGTTTAAAAGCAGCAAAAAGATGGAAATCCATTTTTTTTTATTTTACATTTGTGGTTTCTACATAATGTTATTTTTTAGTACAATTGATATCATTTTATAGTTTTTATATTTTATTATATTTAAAGTTTTAGTAATTGTTTGGTGTTTTTGCCATTTGTATTATTAATTTTTGGTGTTTTTGCCATTTGTTTTAATGAATTAGTTTAAGTTTATACAATTTTCCTTCAAGTTAAACTGAACAAAAATAAGAAATGTCTAGATGTAAAAAAAAATTATTTACTTTTTTTTTTTTTCTTCCAGTTAACGTTTATTTTGTTTCAGGTAACAAATAATTTTTATGGGTTTAGTTTTAGTTAAATGATAATAACCCTGCCCATAGTTATTTAGAGTTATTTAATAGTTTTAATGACTGTTATTGCTCTAAATGTGCAAAATATGGAAATAATTTTACCAGTAGGCCTATTGTGTATATAAATCATAACTAAACAGTGTCAAAATATTCAGTGACAGAATATCATCATTACATTAAAATAAAAGAAAATGTTTATTAAAATATAAGCGTTTTTGATGAGCTATAATTGACCTATATTCTTTCAGCCTCTCATGCTAAATATTGATTTTGTATATTGATGAGTTCTATAAACATACCTAAAAGGTCACTTTTAGTTGGTGAACACCAATATAAACAAATTTCAGTCGAAGAAAAAACCTAGAACTTAAATGCTTGAAATTTCCTGCATCTAATAATAGTATCTAATTACATCTAATTGCTGAAGAGTTCTATTTAAATTGTAAACTGCCAGAGCTTTAGCGGCTGCAAAGAAAATGTGAATTTGCATTTAGATCCCGTTTGATAAGTGCAATGGTTGTAGACATTTGAATGGGCACAGGGCCAATGAAACATTCAGACAAAAAAGCAGGTCATCTGAATATCACTGATTCTGCCTGACGGCATTCTGTCATGGGTTTTAATGGCTTAAGTAAATATACTGCGTGGAGAACTTGGATTAATTCAGCGCAACAACAATCATTCCCCAGACGTTCTGCCGCACTGTTCACAGTCATTACAGTATTTAATGATCACATACACTTAGCTTCAAATGAATAATCTCTTCACAACAGTACGTGCCTGCCCCCCTCATGTTCACAATTTTGTATTACTGTTGGTCTTAATTAAGAGCATGTTAATAATGGTGGATTTGTTGAAAAGGTGAATAATTTCTCACCTGTATAAGGTGTCTTTAAACCTCTGCCAAGGAAATGTCATGTTACTTAAGGTAAAGTTGTTGAGATAGCAACTTTCATAAAGGCAGACATTGAATCTCTGTGAATGGCCAATCAGAGAAGCTTTCATTACTATATGTCAATAAACATTGGATTTCTTGCAAGTAACAGAAAGGTATAGGACTTTTCTCCTTTCTTTGTATTATTTTCTATGTCCACTGCACTGGCCTGCATCCATTCAGATGTGCAAATGTAATTTTTTTAAATAAAAACTCCTTTGCAACTACAATTTGGATGAATTAATAAAACATGAGCAAACTGTCAAAACTTATAATTTGCATCTCAAACTACTCACTTTAATGAGTAGACGAGTCATATGTCGAAACTATAATGATAAGTACTCACAAACTAACATAACATAATCTTAGTTGTGGTTGGACATAATGAAATTAATTACTTAATGGGATAGTTCACACAAACATGAAAATGACCCAATGATTTACTCACCTTGAAGCTATACTAGGTGTACACTCTGGATTATTAGGAACACCTGTTCAATTTCTCATTAATACAATTATCTTATCAACCAATCACATGGCAGTTGCGTCAATGCATTTAGGGGTGTGGTCCTGGTCAAGACAATCTCCTGAACTACAAACTAAAGGTCAGAATGAGAAAGAAAGGTGATTTAAGCAATTTTGAGTGTGGCATGGTTGTTGGTGCCAGACGGGTCGGTCTGAGTATTTCACAATCTGCTCAGTTACTGGGATTTTCACCCACAACCATTTCTAAAGTTTACAAAGAATGGAGTGAAAAGTAAAAACATCCAGTATGCGGCAGTCCTGTGGGCGAAAATGCCTTGTTGATGCTAGAGGTCGGAGGAGAATGGGCCGACTGATTCAAGCTGATAGAAGAGCAACTTTGACTGAAATAACCACTCGTTACAACAGTGGGAAGGAGCAAAGCATTTGTGAAGACACAACACATACAACCTTGAGGCGGATGGGCTACAACAGCAGATGACCCCACCGTGTACCACTCATCTCCACTACAAATAGGAAAAAGAGGCTACAATTTGCACAAGAAAATTATTTTTATATTTTTTTAATATAAATAAAGTTGACTTGACTCTGCATATAATCCACAGGCTGCGCACTCATGAACCACTCACCGGTAAAATGATGTTCGCTCAAATCCAACTCAGACATTTATCTCTAGCTTACTTTGTTGTAGCCATTAAACAATTAAAGGTGGGGTAATCGCTTTCTGGTAACCGTTGTTGATATTTCAAATCACCAAAACAAACGTGCCTCTACCCCTAAAAGGGTCTCGTCCATATTTTGATAGCTCTGCCCCACACATACGTAACCCAGGCAACGACTGTGGCAGAATCTCTGTGTAACTAATCCAGGTCGAATATTCAATGAAAAAGTCATCCCTTCCATCACAAAAACACAAACCGTTCTCATGAACAACTCGATAGTACACAAGCACGACAGTCCAGCTAACGACATATCACAATTATGACTAGATAAGAGTTATAGCAATCACAAAAACTGTTTTCATATTTATGTTTCAATATTAATATATTTTCTTTACATTTCATCTGATTATGATAAGTGCAAAGATGCGAGTGGGTCAGAAATGATTTTGGTAGTTATATTTAGTTTAATATTAAGTTTTGTTTTCTAGAAAGCATTTCTTTCATTTAGTTTAAATTGTATCTTAATTTTAATATAGGTTTCTTAAGCCAATTGCCTGGATTTAATAAATAAGAAGCAAATGGCAGACTATATAATCGTGACATGAAGTCGCGGGAGCGATCTTATTTCATTGCTCTTATTTTATTGCTTGAAATAAGTGAGTTGAAATTTCATTGCTTGAAATAAATAATAATTCAATGACCTTATTTCATTGCTCATGAACTGGACCGCGTCTCATAAATAAACTGAAACTCAACTGGCTACTTGCCTCACAGATATGAGAAATATGCGTATAGGAAGCTTGAAATGTCCCCTTTTAAACGAAACAATTTGAAACAAAAATATTTAATTAAGCAAAGTGCAGTGTTCACGAGAGCAGCTCATGACTCAGAGCGTTTCTGTTTAGAATACTGCGCTTCATCACTGCACGAGCTGTGAGTTTAATGCACATTTTTAGACTTGTGCAACTCTGTAGCCTACACATTTGTTTCTTAGTATTAGGTCTTACTTTGCAAAAAATATATATTATTTCTATAAAGCAATGATTTAAAAAAAAAAAAAAAAACGCCTAATAAAGGCCCGAGCCGACCCGGCCCGAGGATAGTGCCAGGAAATTTCGGGCGGGTCAGATCCGGGCTAGGGCAGTGAATCTAAACTCTACTTCCAGCAGGATAATGCACCATGTCACAAAGCTCGAATCATTTCAAATTGGTTTCTTGAACATAACAATGAGTTCAATGTACTAAAATGGCCCCAACAGTCTCCAGATCTCAACCCAATAGAGCATCTTTGGGATGTGGTGGAACGAGAGCTTCATGCCCTGGATGTGCATCCCACAAATCTCCATCAATTGCAAGATGCTATCCTATCGATATGGGCCAACATTTCTAAAGAATGCTTTCAGTACCTTGTTGAATCAATTCCACGTAGAATTAAGGCAATTAATTATGCTTATGATACCCATCCTACGACTTAAATTGCGTCAGGGTTTGCGTCACTCTTTTGCTGCAAGTCGACTTGTGTAGGCTGTCTTCTGGAAGCTAGTTATTTTAGTCAATAAAGATATTTTCTCTGCTTCAGAAGGCCTTCATTAACCCTCTCAAGTTTACTTTTATGGTGGATGGATGGACTTTTTTGGACCTCAAAATCAGGACCACCATTCTCCATATTTTTTTTCAATATTAACGCTGATTGTGTTCGTCTGAGATACAATGCTTGAGGTTGAGTATGGGATCAACTAATCCTTTAATTCTCAGTAAGTGATTCAGAATAATTCATGAACTGCACCAACTTACTCAGAAGTGTTTTTGATTCACTAAAAAGAAATGGATCATTAGAGTCTTTTGCTTAGGAATCATACTTCAGTGTTTACTAAAAGAATCGGCTCATTTGCTGAATTTGGAACCGCATAGTAGCATACTACTCATACTATTACTTCGATAGAAAGATTTGGTAAAAAATAGTAAGAGTAGTAGCTATGTGGTTTTCAGCAATTATCTCGGGAATCAGACTTCACTTCACACTGTGTTTCACACTGAATAGTAATGCAGGGAACACTTGCGGTGCATTTCAGTATGTGTGAGAACCTTTATTTGTTTTTTGTTTTTTTACAATTCATTTAGTTACAATCATGTCTTAACTTTTGGAAGTCCATGCAAATAATAAGTTTAAAAAAGAGATGTTAAAAATAATGGACATGATTATGTCCGGTTCATACTAGAAATGGATGTATTAGCTTATCCAGGTATTCTGTGAATAGAGAAAATTTGCATTCTGTGCACAGTATATACATATCATATACTGTCAAAATAAATCAAGACAAGAGTACTATATTAGTATGCTATTCTGACCATTGTAATGCTGTATAGTACATTTTTGTAAGGGAAAAATTACAATGGTGTATGGAATGAAATTTCACCCTATGTACTCTGAGGTGGCTGTCTGATGACTACATTGTTTGAAAGGAAGAAAAAAATCACATTGAACCATGCATGGAAAAAACCCATTTACATGTACACCATATAAATATAACAAGACAGGTAGACTGCCTGTCTGTTGACCACGCAGCTGTCTCATTGCATTCCCAGGCAGTTATTGATGCCAGTGCAAAAGAATGGAAAAAAGTACTATGTTTCTTAAAGGAAAGGCATTGAGAGGCTTTGCCCATAAGGATCTCCATATGGGCCTGTGAGGATAGACCTCCTTCATCATCCTTTCACCTGCGTTCTGACAGATGGACGGAGAGGGGACCACTCGGCCGTTAATTGCCCTTTTCCCTGCTTTTGTAATGGCGTGGTCCTCAGGTTCGCTGGGCCCTCTCTAATTAAAGAGCTTTGAGAGCGGCAGCGAGGCATCTGGTCACTGCCATTTCCATTCCCACTCACCAAACAGAGCCAGCCAGACAATGATAGCCAATTATCTCGTTTATTAAAAAAGAGGAGGCCTTGGCGGGTAATGATTAGCGCAGATAGGGGTGCGTCAGCCCGGTCTCATGCACATCAAGGGCAGCTTGCTGGAATTTAGAGGCTGAGATCCAGCTGAGGCTTTTTGTGGGAAACAGCCGAGCAGTTCATTATACATTCAAGTATGTCAATCAAGACAGGGAGTGTTGACCTCTTAAAAGATGGTTAGTAATTTGCAAAAATAAAGAGGAAAAAGGAACTTATTTCTGTAATCATTATGACAAGACAAGGGTATCTCTGAGGCCAACAGAAACTCTGGCACGTGACTCATATAATTGGCTAAAATCAACACCTTTCTGAATTGTAATACCTCATTTTTCTTTTTTGCAAAAATATTTTATTTCACTGTGTACTTTCAGTGGTCCATAAGTTAAGATGGATTACTTTAATACAAATTGCAGGGCGCACCAGAGTTCACACAACTGGCGTGAAAGCAAAGTGAACTGCAGTCAACTATACTGCGTCTAGTTATCATCTGCATTGCACATGCAGTCAATGAATGCAAATCAAAATTGTTTATCAGTCTAGACCATATTGTCCAACATCAACCTGTGTTAGAGAGATGTCACTAAAAAGGTTGTTTCTGTAGACATTTGTTCTGAAAATCTTCCATTCCAATCATGAGGATCAAGGCCTCTGTACCTATGCAATATACAAGCAATGTTAATCTCATTTAGGGATGCCCTCTCCTCTGTCCTACTTTGGATAACAGCATTAAGGTAGACACTGTTCTGGGTTTAGTTACGCCACATACATTAACATGCACGAACACACACCCACACATGTTCACACACAAAAAATAACAGTCTTTATCGTATAGCTCAATGTGAGAGTACAGGCATAGAGGCTTAGCTAGCATTAAAAGAAAAAGCGAGGCATTTTAAGTAGTTTACAAACTATTGTTCTCGTTAAAAATACAAGTGTACTGTCTTAAAGGCATGTTGAACCGACCACTGACCTCTGATGTAGTGTCACCAGCAACTAACTAAACAAATATGACCATTTACTTTCCAATTAAGTCTCCTCAGCATCCAAAACCATTGCTCGGTAATGCTAGGTTTGTACCTTGTGTTATTTGTATAACACCTACCTGAATTCTCATTTTTTTCTACTTCTGCATTTGGAGAGAGGAAAAAGGACAAACGAGTATTGCTTTTTGTCTATAGCCAGCATGTGGTCTTAATCTGATTACCCTTAGTCTTCCCGCTCTTTTCCTCAGCTATGTGTAGTGATACTTACCGCTGTATTATTTATATGCTTTACAAACACAAACAAATACGAAATGATCCCATGTGCTGCTATGCCAGTGTGCCTGTACAAATCCTCCTGCTGCTTTCGATTCCGATGCTTTGTTATTTCCTTCCCACTTCCTGCCGTCCTTAGCAACAACAAGAGCTACAAGCACTTAATCAATGAATTAGCAGTGCAAGATATGCAGAGTGGGCCTGGGGGTCAAACGGAGACGAGCAGGCCTTTTGAGTTATGTGATGAGCAGTGCACAAAGTGCAATAACTGACCAGCCAGTAATCTGCTTAATAGCCCATCGAATCCACACTGCAGAGCTCAGGAATCAGATGACACTTTGAAGAGATGAGAGATAGTGACCTCTCCGTGATAAATTGACAACCTGTCTGGTGAGTTAGGGAGAGAGCAGGATCTTGGCCATGCCAAGTCGCTGGCTAGCAATCGGACTAATGGACGTGAGCGTCTGACAGGTTTCTGAGTTTTGACCCTCCTGTCTGAGCCAGCTGACACAAGGCCAAGGCCATCGGAGTGAGGTGTGCTATGTGCAGACTTCATAGGATGGCATGATGTCCGTTTCTCATTATATTTGTGATCTGGTTAATACTTAATGCATTATGTCTTCATCCACTTGAACAATTAAAGTCAATATTTACAAGACGAATATTATTGATTGCTATTAGTAGGCTTTTCAAATCATCTGAAAGTGATAGTTCACTCAAAAATGTTGTACCAAACTTGTATGCAATGCATTTATTTCTTCTGAGGACACAAAAGAGAATATTTTGATTGTGAGGAGAAGAACATTGACTTTTTTTTTTTTTTTACAAAGCCCTTAAAACTGCAGTCTGTCGTTTTTCCTTTTTGTCGCCATCTCTGTTCGAAATCTGCAATTGCGGTTATTAGCGGCATTATCTTCTTAACGTGAATTGTGCCTCAGCACGGCACAGCGTGGATGAATCCAAATGTTTTAAGGAGAATGTGTAGCTGTCAGTCACCGTGCCGGTGTGGATACTGTCATTGGGAATCACAGTTTCTACTGTTTAAGTATGACCGACATATGAATTTTCACCAGAAAAACGTCATCTGAACAAGTAAGTTATACCTGTAGTTAAGTTTCCATTTATGTGCAGCCTAATTTCTAATTGTATACCAACAAATTAATGTGGAGTAGAGGTGAACTGCTCCTTCCCATAGCTAGCACAAATAATTTATATTTACCTTAATGCACACAGCAAAACGAGAAAGGCACAACAAAGCAAACTCTGTATGTATGAATTAAGCGAACAAATGTGCTACTGTTACGTCACTTAACCATTGAAATATCTCTTATGTGCAGGAAAGCCATCTCTGTGTCTGTTTTGAACCCCTTCAAAACACGGAGTTCACGCCACCTTCCAAAACCCCTTTTTATCCTTTTTTCCCCGCATGGGCCCAGTTGCGGTCATGTTTTTTTCTGTTGCCAATCCGAAGTGTTTTGCATTTTACAGCAGGTGAATCTTCAGTCGTCACTGCTGAGTTTTTTTTTTTTTTTTTACCTTTCTGGATCCGCCATCAAATTGATAAGTTAAATAAAGTGCTGAGAAAAGGCTATAAATCTCCATGTCCAACATTCTCACACACAAGATAGCCTACTAGCCGTGACACCTTCTTCATGTGTACAGATGTGACATAATGATGCAAAGATATGCTTAAATTTCCCGTGGACATCCACCAGTACCACTGGAATTCAAAACATTATAACAAGCTTACCATTAATTCAAGCTAAGGTAAGCAGATAGTTTTGAACACTGGCTGGTTATCTACTTGCTCAATTTTATTTTGGATCATTTTTAACCCCAAAAAAGTTACGGACTGCAGCTTTAAATGGACATGGTGATGGTACAAAAAGCAGATGGAAAGGAAAAATGATATGAAAAGGATGTGTTCTCTCGCAAAACTTTTGTGTTACTCTGAGAAACTTCTGCGTTCGCTCACAAAACTTTTGGAAATATGATGGAAATAATATGAGGTTGGTGAAAAACTATATTTTCAGTAATTTGTAAAGTTTCTCATGAAAATGCAATACTTGTGGGAGAGAACACTAAAGCACTGAAATATAAATTTTCCTCCTATGTCATATTTTCACAATGACCATTTCCCCATGGTCTTTAGTTTTTAAACTTTCATTGTATAAAAAAGAAACGGACATCTTTCCATAATATCATTTCATTTTTGGATATTGAAGACTATAGTTTTGATTAACATCCAGGAAAGACAGTGGGTGGTTTGGCAAAAATTTCATGCAGGCCTTTAATCTGTTTGCCTGTATGTAGGTGACCGATTGGATGTTCTTTTCTAGAGGATAAAAATATCAGTATAATATTTCTTTTCTCAGCCTGGATTTAAAGTATACAAAATTTTAATTGGACTGCATGCCCTCTTAAATTAAGGTCATTTGAGGTAATAAACAAGATTTTTCCATTTTCCACAGTTAATCTTTACATACAATTTATTTTATATACAATTACATGTACAATTATACAATTATATAATACAATACAATTATATACAGCATAACTTTTTATTTGAAAAATTAGGATGCAATTTTGTTTGACAGAATACATATAGGCCTATGGAATGATAATCTGGACAACGTTCAAAAGGAATTGTAAATTGTATTTGAAATTGCATTTTCAATTTGTGCATATAGTCTGCACACATACGTTGTAACAGGTTGGAAACACAAATGCTTGATTTGCAATTGCAATTGCGTTTGGATTTTATTTTCCATGTATGGAAAATTATATTTCAATTTGCGATGTCTGCCAAATTTCAAATGAAACCACAAAGTTTGTTTGCAATTGCATTTCCAATATCTTATAAGTTGTGAGTTTATGACCCTGCCATTTTGGAATAGCAACAGCAAACCACATATTTGCTACTTCACTTCCTCCACATCCTTCTCCAACCCTCACAAAATTAAAATGGAACCCCCTTTAAAGTTGCATTTCTGATGCCTAACACAGTCAAATCAGTCTTGAGGGTGGGGTTTATTGATATAGTCGGAAAGTATGCAATGCTTTCAAGTGGAAAATAAAGCACCGTTTTATTTCCTCGAAGAAAAAAACGGAGAAAAATCCAATAAACGTCTTTTTTTTTGCATCAAAAAACATGCCCTAAAACTGCTGTGTAGTTTTTTGCACTTCAAACAAAGCCAAACTAAGTATTAACTAAGTAAGTGGAACTAAGTATTTCTCACTTGCCAACCAAACTAAAAGAAACTAAAAGAAGACCGCTCTGGTTGCAAGCAACTTGTCAAGAAGTAATGAAGATACATCTTTGGAACCCAACATTTGTATGTCAGAAAATGTTTAAAAATGTCAAAAAGATACAAATATAGTTGAATGAATATGAATATGAAAAAAAATATGTTGAATTAAATGCTGAAATGAACCTACAAAATGAGCATGGATTGCGACTGAATGTCACTAAGCTAATAATGTAATTTTCTTTTTTCTTCTTTTTTGATTACTTGGATCGCGAGCAAAGAGTCATATGGGCAAAACTCATGTCAAGTTTCTACAGAGTCACTGATTTTAACTCATCAAGATAATTCACTGTGTCAGCTGGAAATACGATGATGATATCCGTCTGATACATGCCGACTGCAGAGACGGCAGTTTTCTTTTTGCTGCTTTTTTTCTGGTTGCCAGGTGAACATTACAACTGGATATTTGACTTTGCTTGAATTTAAGTGAAAAAAGTGGCATGATTTTATTGCAAAAATAGCCACATTTCTCATTTTCCACTAGCCTGGATGCCAGCCGAACTTAGTTCCACCCACAAAAGTTTTAGGTCGGGCAGTTCGGTCTGGCCTCAATCCATAGAGGAGTAATTATCTCCGAACAGAAACAGGGCGGGCTTTAGACAATGACGGACAGATGATCAACAGTAACCATGCACGTCATCAAAGGGGCTTGGATTATATTTGTTCGAATCCTAAACGGAGAGCTTGTTTGCATCTGCATTTACCTTCTCAATTTCCCTCAAAAATTATGATAGGGGTTGAACGACTTCCATTTTTTAAAGTCGACATTAATGTGATGAAAGTCGAGTCTTCTGCTCGTTCTGAATAAGATACAGATAAAGTAGCACAATAAAGATATGAATGCATTAGTGAGTGATTGTGTGTGTATTCTCTCTACTAATAGTGAAGCTGTGAGTTTTAGTTATCAAGAAATATATGCTAGAACTTTTCGGTTTTTAAGCTATTTTCTGATAAATCACAGAACAGTGTTGACAATACATTTCTGCGCTACTGAATGGTTTTGTGTGAGGTGCCCGTGATCTCCGCGTGATCAGGCTATGTGTGTGTGTGTGTGTGTGTGCGTGTTGCAATGAAGCACGCAGGTTAGCGCGATGATTAACTTACGTGTACAATAAGCCTGCATTCTCCTATTAATTTTGAGCATCCAGATTGTATAATCAAACATGTCTTGTGGAGAGCTCACGGAGTATGCATTTATTTGTAATTTTTAACTGTTCAAAACAGAGCCTGTGTCAGGAAATTGTTTATCCTGTTGCCCCCTCTAGGCCAGCGACTAGTCGACGTCAAGCTTAAAGCGTCATGACATTAAGGTCGACTTGTCAATTAGTCGACTAGTCGGTGCAACCCCTAAATGATGATCATGTTGGGTAAGTACTCTGTGTATCATTAAATTCGTTTATTTCTTTACAACACCGGCTAAGATCGTTTATTCCAGTGTGTGCAGACAGAGTTGCCAAGTTTTTACAACAAAATCCGCCAACTACTAGCCCTAAACAATAGCTTATCTGACGGACGGATGGACGGACTTGGCAACACAGTGCAGTTGAGCTCTGTTGACATTTGATAATGCGTTGCTTTGTTGCTCTGATTGGTTGTAGGTCTATCCAATTGAGGTCTTTCCTGGTTTGTGGAAACACGCCCCATAATCACAGCCCAATGGAGAAGTTTCAGACTCATATTCTGACTAGAATTTAATGACCATGTCAGGCTAGTTTTCCACCACTTGAAGGCAATAATATCAATAAACCCCGCCCTCAAGTCAAGACATCTTGGATGTCGAGTCTGCGCAGTAGCAACTTGGAGCCAGAGTCTGCACAGTAGTGAGTGCGAAATCGAGCCGCGATATCAAGGTCCCGTCCACACTTCTGCAGAATCAACAACTTTTTGTAAAATACACAGTTAGAATAGTAAATGTAATGTAGAAAGTTAAAGCATTATATATAATGCTGTTTTTATAATGCTGCAAGAAATATGTGATTGTCTTTTCAGGAATCAAAAAGGAGAATGTATAAAAATTACTGTACACTTTTCTTTGTGAAAAAACAACCCTATTGTTGAAATTTAGACAACCTGTACACAAGCTATTTGTTGTGCCAGTATTGTTTGATTAGGCAAGGGCATAGTCAAAGTGCAGAATTCAATTGTTTAGAATGAATAAATAGATAAGTAGTTAAATTATAAAATTATAAATAAATAACGCCACAAAAAGCTGATTGATGTCCGTACATACAGGACTCCCTAATGGAATGGAACTGACAGTGATTGCAAAGGCCCATTTAGCAGTTGATGTGTTATTATGATTGGACATGTCAGTCTTTCTCCACTGATTAAAAAGAAGCAAATACCCCCCAAAATGTACCCAGTGTTCACAGTTCCTTTTTTTTTGCATCCACAAAATGATGAGTGCATATTATTCTGTCAATCCTGAGAAACTGGTGACATTCAAAGTGAAGCCAAAGATGAAAAAGAAAGGCGTTGTCATGAAGAACTTTACCCCCCCCCCGCCCCATTCCCCCCCCCCCGCCCCATTCCAAAGAAATAAAAATAAAGCAACAAGAAAAGAGAAAAGAATATTTACAGAGATGACAGTCAAAAAGTCAAAGAAGTGACCACAATTTTCTAGGGCTCAAGGATAGAAACTCATACTATAGCCTATATTTCTGTGACCGACTGACAGCTGATCAGACCCTGTCCACACCTCCGGGTGTCCGCTTGTTTGTTAAGAAATACAGACACATGTCTTTGCAGCAGACGTGCATTGTCTCTGAACTGAGCTGACGGCAGGAGTCCACTTGTCCTTGTTATCTGGTGTTTTTCTCTCTGACTGCTGAAGTTTCCTGTTATGTTAGTGTGTATATATGCGTTTGTGCACAGTGCTCAGACACAGTTTTTGGACCCCTTACTGGGCGCACTGTTGACAGTAGAGATGCAAGAAACGTAACAGTTACGGTTCCTATTCCAACCCCTCTTAATGATTCTGGTTCCTTAATGATTCAATTAACATTTATTTGAAGAAGAAATATTTGGATAAAGTAAATTCTTAGTTCATATTGCATATTGCATTAATTACACTCCGCAGCATGCAGTCTGTTGCCAAATGATGAAATAATTTCCGATTTCTAAACACTATAGCAAATTTTAAATTAAGATTGTCACGTGTGGCACACTTATACCTTTTTAGAGACAGGATAATTGCAGTCCAATAACTGACCTGAACAACTGCCTGTATTTAAAACCACAACACAAAACAGCTGTTTACATTGTTCTCTTCTTCCGCCATGCAGATTGTTTATTTTTCGTTAACTCCCCCCACTTCCGGCATGAGACTGTGAGACCGTGGCACTGTTGTCCTCAGACTGTTGTGAGATATTTAAAAATCTCTGCGGAATGAGATCTCGTTTGTGAACGAACTGGTAGGCTATACCTTCAATGGCAATAAGCATGCATGTCTGGCCTAGAAATCTAGACGTACCCTAGGGGCAGCAAATCTAATCTGCCGCGAGTGTCATAGCAACTCTCTGAGTTACTGAATGAATCAGTGAACGAATCATTTTGGTGAATGAACTGAAAATGAACGACTCTCTTAAAAGAATAAAAATTTCCACCACTATCAGTAAGTGAGTTGTTAGAATCACTTTCAGATGTACTTTACCCAGCTGACTAATGATAAAAACATCAACAGCCAATCAGAATCCACCCTGCTTTAACAAGCTCGAGCATTTGACAGACAAGCACGCTTAGACAATGTTAGGCGGGTTCATAACTGTTTGAATCTTTATTTGAGGATTGAAAACAAACCAGGAAGAGAAGACAGTGCTGAATAAAATCATAGTTTTTGTTATTTTTGGACCAAAATGTGATTTTGATAAATAAATCCTCACATATACCATAATAATAATAAATTTCATTTGTAGCCTACCTGTGCACGAATATATGAATTATATATATATATATATATATATATATATATATATATATATATATATATATATATATATATATATATATATATATATATATATATATATATATATATATATATATATATGTATATATACAAATATTTGCATATTTGTTCTTTACATTGTCATTATAAATGGTTACTGTCACTTTAAAAGATCTTCCGCTGTCACACATGATGCGGATGTGAGATGCTAAAGTCTCAGAACTTACAAAACGCGTGACTGTCCCCCACCCTGCTCCTCTTCAGAAAATTAAATTTGCTGTCCCATTGATCAAAGTATTTACACAAGGGTATTTATTTCTGTTTTTTTGTTTCCTTCCATCTCTATTGTTATGTCCATAATTCGTCTCTGTTTTGTTTAGTTTTTTTCCCACGTTGTCACTCGTCATCTGACCTCATTCACTAACCTCGCGACAACCTACTACACAAAAAAAATCACGTGTACTGTGTAGGCTACTGCAGATGGCAGTTATCACGAGGCTAGTTTCAGAGTTCAGATTGGAAATGTTTTTGTTTTTTTTACTCTGGTATTATTATTTTTTAATAACGCTGGTTAAAATATGGGAGATTTACAGGAAAAAACTAATAACAGATATACGGACGTTATTATTTTTGACGTCACTACAAGGAATAACCCGGTTTATAAATAAAGTCATGCAAACACGGTTTACTTGCGTTGTCTGTTTACTGGTTTGCATGTAAACGGGGAAAACTGTTTATTTCAATAAGCTGTTTTTTTTTGGAGTTATCAGCTTAGTGGTGTGCATGTAAACGCACCTATTGATGAATTAAATATACACGATCGTGTTGTTTCCTGATGTTTACTTAAGTGACGATGTTCAACAAAGTTACACGCAGACATATGCAGTTTTACTCACCGCCTACTTTCAAAGCATGACCGTGAACCTTTATTGTTGGGACTGCTTCATCAAAAACACACTTTGGTGACATTGTTGATTTCGTAAAGTCCTGTGTGTGACACTGTGACAGCAATGAGTGCAGCGTTTATGGGTGCATTTGCTTTCTCTGGTTGCGCGTGCACCCTTCCGGGAGAAGAGCCCAAGGACATTCACGTCATGTCACTCGTACTTAGGACTGGTCGATTCCAAAATTTTTGGAATCAATTCCGATTCCAATTCCTGTTTCCGGGAAACGCACTGTTGTTTTCGATTCCTTTCGATTCTTCTTTTTTTAACAAACTCGATGGAGGAACCTAGTCCCAGAGTGAGTGCAGGATACAAGGATGTAGAAAGTATCCTTCTCCGAAACTTTATTTGTAAAATGAAGATACATTTAAATAATTCTGATTGATTTTAAATTATGGATGCTCCTGAAATGGCCGATGTAGCTCAGCAGTAAATGCGCTTTAGCCTAATAAATAAAAAGGATAGCACATTATTCATGGATGTGCATAGCCTGACGTGGTCATACTCAATTCTAGTCAAAATATGAGTCTGAAACTGCTCCATTGGGCTGTGATTATGGGGTGTGTTTCAACCGAACTAGGAAAGACATCAATTGGACAGACCTACAACCAATCAGAGCAACGAAGGGACGCATAACGTTACTTGTCAAATGTCAACAGAGCTCAACTGCACTGTGATGCCAAGTCTGCGTTTTTTCCGCGGGTTCTTTTCTATGTCTGCGGGTTGAAGCGACTATTATGTGATATATAGACCCATGAGTGCGAATTTTAGCAGGCAACCTTGCCAAAAAAACACATTTTACCCCCAAACGTCATTTTTTGCCGCGTAGAACCCCCCTAGTAGTTGCCGCGTTTTGTTGTAAAAACTTGGCAACCCTGTCTGCACGCGCGCTAAAATCAGGCTGGAATACACGATCTTTGCCAGTGTTGTAAAATAATTTAATGATACACAGAGTTCTTACCCAACATGATCATCATTTCTGAAATTGTGATGGTGAATGCATATACAAACAAGCTCTCCGTTTTGGATTCAAACAAATATAATCCAAGCCCCGTTGATGACGTGCATGATTACGTTACTGTTTATCATCTGTCCGTCATCATCTAAAGCCCGCCCTTGATGATTTCATTGGTCCGAACAGTTTCTGTTCGGGGATAATCACTCCTCCATGGAGCAAGGCCAGACCGAATTGCCCGACCGAAAATTTTTGTGGGTGGGGCTAAGTTCGGCTGGCATCCAGGCTAGGATGTGCATTTATTGCATGGTTAAAACTACATGACATGTCTAAAATGCATGTGCACATTTAAGTTAAATGACTACGTTCAAATAAGTGCTTTTGCACAGAATGTATGAGGCAAAAATAACCACAATATTAACAAAAACAATAATATAAGAGTGTCAATCAGATGCGCGAGCAAGTTGCGTTCGTTACTATAGCAACATTAGACTCAGTCATTAATCTGTACTCTAGTCTAGGCGCATTTTCTTTCAGAATTATTATTGGATTAAAGAAAAGAAAATAGACAATGAAAATAAGACCCTCACATCTGCATCTGTATAAGCAGCGCTCAAAACCTACCGTTGTGGACAACCATTTCACGATTTAAAATTATGGCGTTTTTGTGTGCAAAATGTAGTAAACTTGTCCACGATGCAGGATCACAGAAGGAAATAATGACAATTAACCTAAGTGAATGAAAGGCATGGTAATAATCAACGATATGTGTTCATACATGGCTTAAATAATTACTAAATATTGAGGTCAATTTGATGTCAATATGACATCAATTTGATGTCTAAAACATGACGTTGATTTGATGTAAATTAAACGTCAAAAATTTTGTCCTACATATACATAAAACCAATTTAAGTGTGGGATTAACTTCCGATTTTCACCCAGTTAAAGGGTAACTAAACCCTAGAACAACTTTTTTTAGTTAATGATCTGCAAGAATGGAGCTTTATTATTATTGTTCATTGAGTCGAGTAAATGTTTTGACAGTTGGGTTTAAAGTGTTTAAATTCTATAATATATGGTATAAAAACGTCTTAGTGCTGCCCTCTTAAGGTTGAACGGTGGCTACTGCAGTTGAATTTTCCTATTGGACGTTATGGTACTTCGTTACGTAGGTTTGTACTTCCAACGGCTCACTATCCACGCCCCTGGCACGAGCTCACCACGCCCTGAGAAATGTTTTCCGTGATCACATGATGAGAACGGCTTCAGTCCAGTATGAGCGCTCATGTTAAATGAAGTAGAAACTGATAGTATGGAGAGAAAACAGTATCTAAACCTTCCACAAATGTACGTGAGAGATCCACATTCGCGTGTACCAATCCACAAATGCACGCGAGAGATCCACATGCGCACGCACCAATTCACAAATGCACGCGAGAGATCCACACACACAAAGCAATCCACAAATGCATGCGAGAGATCCACACACACAAAGCAATCCACAAATGCACGCGAGAGATCCACACACACAAAGCAATCCACAAATGCACGCGAGAGATCCACACACACAAAGCAATCCACAAATGCACGCGAGAGATCCACACACACAAAGCAATCCACAAATGCACGCGAGAGATCCACATGCGCGCGCACCGATCCACAAATGCACGCGAGAGATCCACACACACAAAGCAATCCACAAATGCACGCGAGAGATCCACACACACATTTGATTATGTGTAAATTACACACCTGTAATTTAATGCACAGTAAATCACAAGTCTTTTGCATTGGTGTTCGTGTTCTTCTTAGAATGCCCCTGAATATGCGCTTTTGTACCTGTGGAATGTTTTGAGACTGTCGTTCCGTGGCCTTGATTCACAAATGCACGGAAGCCTATCCGTATCTGTCCCAAAGATGCGATACAGTGTTCTTCCTCCAGAGGGCGCTTACCGGCCTTCGAACTGAATCTTCCAAAGGGCTAAATTCATTTTGTTTTCTGACTTGGTGAGACAACTGAAGTCTAAACATTTTTCACTAAATATCTTATACATAAATACAAATATAGAAAACAAACCTTTTTTTATTCTTCAACATGAGATCAGAAAATATATAGCCTATTAAAAAAAAACATTCGGATAACAGGAAAGCTTTTAAGTCTTTAAAATGATTTCTGTAACTGTTGGTCATTACTAGGCTAAGTACTATCGCAAGTGCTGTGCCAAGTGTGAGACTGAACAGGGCAGGCACGTGCAGAGGGGGGAGCTTTGGGTGCTCCCTAGCCCTTTTTCAAAATAAATCAAAAGTGCCCCTCTCAGACAAATATCAATGATAATATTTTTGGTCAATAAAACAAAATAAATTTGACTTATAATAACATGACAATGTGTACAATATTAACGAATGGCTCAAAAGTCGGAAAATGTCTGTTTATTTTTTCTTATCAGTCGGTCTAAGTGTTGCCATAGCGCGTTGCTATGGGTTGCATGCGATTTACTGGCTGATTTTCCACAGCTAAAACGCTTAACGTGAAAAACTTAACGTGGCTTAATGCACTAAAGGCATCTTTAAGGCATCTTTACACAGCCGAGTTAAGGCGGGTCTAACGCGGGTCTGTGTCTGCTCAAAATTCTGTGTAAAGACGCGATGCCGCATTAAAGCAGACTTAAATTATGCCGGGTCTGACCCACCTCGGCCCCTAGTATCAAAGGCGACATAGAAGCGGTTTTGATTCAGTGTAAATGAACGCGAACCTGTGCCGCCTTAAACTACATCATTGTCATGACAACCACCTGTCAGCCAGCTCACTAGTCGCGAGAATCAAGAAGCAGCAAGGAGACAAACTATCTAGGAATTAAAGTAAATGCTTTCTGTACTCACATCGTCAAGCTAACCACTAGTGTTCGCCGTTTGTAATCTTCCTTTTAAGAGACTGGCAGATCAACGCACTGCAACATTTCCCCTCAGAAACGGTAAATGCTGTAGCCCGGCGTCACTGTGCAACCCAGTAGGCTATTATAATCTCTTGGAGAGATATTTTATATTAGATGTGATATTTTCTGATATATTCTATCTGTTGTCCTACATTTCGTTAAAATAGACTGAAGTTTGGATTTTTCCCTTAGGCATAGTGCTGCAGCCTAACAACTTGAAATAGGCTATAGCTCAATCATTATGGTTGTAGGCTAATTTGTCTATAAGCAACATTGTAGAATATTTGAGTTTATTTAATTTTTAATTATCATTATTATTAGGCTATGTGCATATTTATTTAGAACATTTAGCTCATTCGTTCCCCAGTCGGGTTGCGAGAGAAGGGCTAAATGTAATTTGCATGGTGGTAGTTTTTACCATTTCGTTATTTTGGCTCGAAATTTCGTTTTTTTGGAAATAACTGAATTTAGAAATGCTTTTAAACAATTGTTATTAGCCTAATAATAAAAAAATGAATTAAGACAGCGTTTGGAAATTTTGAAGTGCATAAACAATATTCCCAGAATATTTGTTGTTATTGTGACATAAAAGTCGAACATTTATAGTTTATAATTATGCATATCACCTAGGCTATCTGTATCATATGGCAAAAAATTACAGAGTGAGTTCCCGCTGTCACGAAGGAACAAAATGCGGCGGCGCTTAATTTCGTTGGACAAAGGGTTAAAGAAAACTATAATGTCATAGTTAGGCTATGTTTAAATATTAGCCTATAACATAATGTTTTAATTAAATAGCCTAACTGTTTGTAGGCTATAGGCCTATTTAATAAAGACGCGAACAAAAATCGTCGGTAATGGGTTGACGTGTGTAACGTTTTTCTTTTCACAATTAGACAGAATTGTCAAATATTCGGGTTCATGTTATACGAGCTGAGAACTAAACTTCGTTTTGGGGAAATATTACAATCCTGACCACTTTTAAAGTCTATGGGCTCAGAGAGAGAGGGTATGCAGGTGCTATAATGGAGATTCCAGATCGCTCTTCTTTGGTCAGAACCACGGAGAACGACCGCGGACAGGTCCGTCCTGCACCGAAACAGCAGCGAGCGCAGACACAGAGCGGCCAGAGAAATGGAGGAGCGACTGCAGTAGGCTATGGTGTTTGTGCAAAACTGCGGAAAAACTGCAGAAAAAGAGCGGGTGTTGAAACCTGTCACCGAGAAAAGAGTGGGTGTATCCCCCACGGATGCGACGCACTGTAGCCTAGTCTACATGTGAATGCTCTAAAGTGACTTTCTGTTTCTTTGAAAAAAACTTTGGATCTTTTAATCCTGCGGTATTCTAACCCGTAATAATGTAGGCTATACTTTCGTTATAGCATTGTCAATCAGGCACAATTTTATTAAGAAATATAAAATAACTATACCGTAGCCTACAATAGAAGAATTGCAGAATTACAGTGTAGACCTACAGAATTATGCCAAACATCAAAAGCGCTTTATAGAAGGCAGAAAAAAACTATTTTTTTGTTATAAAAAAAAAAAAAAAAAAAATTATATATATATATATATATATATATATATATATATATATATATATATATATATATATATATATATATATATATATTTAGGTCTATTTTTATACATTTCATTATTTGTTTTAAATTAATTTATAACACTTTGTTAAAACTGTAGTTTTAAATAATGTTCAACGCATTGTTACCCGCAATTTTAATTCCTGTGTAAATGCATTTATGCCGCTTCAGAGAAGGATTAAACGGTCTGTGTAAATGCACATTTTTGGGATTTTATGCCGGGTCAGAATCGGTTTCTGTGCCGCGTTTGCTGTGTAAAGATGCCTTTAGACTGTTAAAAACACACCAAACACCAAAATGCACTAAGACAGTGTTAAAAACACACCAAACACCAAAAGGAAATATCATATTAATACTGTCTTAGTGCATTAAGCCACGTAAGCGTTTCCATGCGTTCATATTCTGGGCTATGATATTTCCTGAGTTTGGTGTGTTTTTAACAGTCTTAGTGTTTCTAACAGTCCACATTGTCATGTTATTATAAGTCAAATTTATTTTGTATTATTGACCAAAAATATTATCACCCAAAGCTCCCCCCTCTGCACGTGCCTGCCCTGTTCAGTCTCACACTTGGCACAGCACTTGCGATAGTACTTAGCCTAGTAATGACCAACAGTTACAGAAATCATTTTAAAGACTTAAAAGCTTTCCTGTTATCCGAATGTTTTTTTTTAATAGGCTATATATTTTCTGATCTCATGTTGAAGAATAAAAAAAGGTTTGTTTTCTATATTTGTATTTATGTATAAGATATTTAGTGAAAAATGTTTAGACTTCAGTTGTCTCACCAAGTCAGAAAACAAAATGAATTTAGCCCTTTGGAAGATTCAGTTCGAAGGCCGGTAAGCGCCCTCTGGAGGAAGAACACTGTATCGCATCTTTGGGACAGATACGGATAGGCTTCCGTGCATTTGTGAATCAAGGCCACGGAACGACAGTCTCAAAACATTCCACAGGTACAAAAGCGCATATTCAGGGGCATTCTAAGAAGAACACGAACACCAATGCAAAAGACTTGTGATTTACTGTGCATTAAATTACAGGTGTGTAATTTACACATAATCAAATGTGTGTGTGGATCTCTCGCGTGCATTTGTGGATTGCTTTGTGTGTGTGGATCTCTCGCGTGCATTTGTGGATCGGTGCGCGCGCATGTGGATCTCTCGCGTGCATTTGTGAATTGGTGCGTGCGCACGTGGATCTCTCGCGTGCATTTGTGAATTGGTGCGTGCGCATGTGGATTTCTCGCGTGCATTTGTGGATTGGTACACACGAATGGATCTCTCACGTACATTTGTGGAAGGTTTAGATACTGTTTTCTCTCCATATGATAGTTTTGCCACCTGTCATGTCTACAGATAATTTTCATACCTCAGACGCTTTCAAGGGATCCCATGGTGTTGAGACTTGTATGGCTTAATATAACATAAATGATGTCTCTTACTGAATTATGTAGTAGAAAACCCATGAAAGATCTACGTTATTTTAAAAATCGATTTTATATTTGGACCATGGGCGGCGCCATTTTGTTTGCGTTCTAGGTTGATGACGTAGAGTGGTTGAACTCCTCAATCAGCTGGCATTACCCGTAGCTATTTTTACCACAACGCAACTCGAAAATTGTTTCAGAGTTAAACAAAACCAATGAATTCCTTTGTAATTATACTTAAAACACACTCAAACATACATGTGCACACAAACTCACCTACACAAGTCACAAACAGATCGGCGGGCGCGCACACGACAGGCTCTGTCTCAATCGAGATGTTGGGCTGCTCAGTCTCCACGACAGGGGCTGAATCTGAAATCGACCCTATACCCTTAAATAGGGCATTATTTGAAGGGACGGATATTTGTAGTGTTGTCCGACACCATAGTGGACATGTTCGAGTGCAGTCATTCAGTCTCACGTTCCACCGCAATAACGAGTAAAGCCGATTTACAAACAGCTGTCCGACTTCACGCACTCAAACATACATGTGCACACAAACTCTCTCTCTCACACAGACTCACACACACCCCAACAGATCGGCGCGAACACAGCAACACACACACACACACCAACAGATCGGCGCGAACACACACACAGCCCAACAGATCGGCGCGAACACACACACACACACGCACGCACTGCGCGCGCATACATAACCCTCAATCTATTCCCTGTGTATATCCTGTTCAACACATCCTGTTCCCCAGATAGACTGTTGATAGTAGATTAACTATAATGCCTAATGTGACCAGCAGAGGGAAATATCTAGGTAGGACGATGGGATAAAGTAACGTGAGGAAGAGAGGCAGGATGTTTTGGTGATGATGCATGCGATTGAGACAGAGCAGTCTGTCAGAGGTGTGTGTGTGCGCGCCCGCCGATCTGTTTGTGACTTGTGTAGGTGAGTTTGTGTGCACATGTATGTTTGAGTGTGTTTTAAGTACAATTACAAAGCAATTCATTTGTTTTGTTTAACTCTGAAACAATTTTCGAGTTGCGTTGTGGTAAAAATAGCAACGGGTAACGCCAGCTGATTGAGGAGTTCAACCACTCTACGTCATCAACCTAGAACGCAAACAAAATGGCGCCGCCCATGGTCCAAATATAAAATCGATTTTTTAAATAACGTAGATCTTTCATGGGTTTTCTACCACATAATTCAGTAAGAGACATCATTTATGTTATATTAAGCCATACAAGTCTCAACACCATGGGATCCCTTTCAGACAAACCCTGACACGCAAATGGTTGCCGTGGTAACGAACAACAAATCCGTAACGTGCTAGACTGCGGGCGTATGTAGTCTAACTTTTATTTAATGCATGAGGAATATTTAATATGAGGAAATCTGTTGTAATAGGCTATTAGGTTTGAACTTATTGGTCCTGTGATTTTTTTAGTGGCATTCAGTATAAGGATATGGCTGTTCAGTGTTCATAGATTAGTTAGTGATCTCATTCTCTCTTGCGCTGCTGCTTCGCTAGCATGAATGAATGAATGAATGAAAGCATCGTATGCATCGGGAGTTAAAGCAGTTTGAGCCAACAAACTCTGTGTCTACAGACATTTCACCCTCCTCCACTTCAGGTGAAGGTGGTGGAGAAAAGTCCTCTAGTTTAGATGACTGCTCTGTTGCAAAACTACTGTCCTCACTCCAGTCACTATCAATAGGCTTGTTTGAGATGAGCAAAATCTGCGCAGAATCGATCACCGGTGATCAGCGCGAGATGCATGCCGGTTAGAAATGTGTCCGAGGGCGGTCCGCCTTGCTCTGATGTCATGCCGACGTATGTCAAAAATCTCTCGCGATGGCGAGGCGGATGTGTCGGATTCTGCAGTCGAGCGCAGTTGCTCTTCACCGACTGCGCGGAGCAAAAGCATGATGGGAAACGACTTGCTGACGACACAGCTTAATGCTTATTGGTTTAAATAACCGTGATGCAAGGTTGTTTTTTAATATATTTGAATTTAAAACTCTGGTATCATGTTTTTATGTGTATAAATTATGTGTGCATATTCTCAAACTCTCGAACAGTGCGGTCTTTCTGTGGGTTATGTGATTGTTGTCATATTAATAAAAATATATAAAAACATGTGTGTAATTAAAGTAAAAATGCTTGATAAGCAGGCCTTTCGAAAGGAAATAAATAACAAAAACTTTGGGTGCCTTGTTCATAATATTTATTTTCATATAAAAGCAACAGAACTTAAATTAAATCCAGTTTATCAGCAACAGAGCGCACAAGTGTGAATCCCGCGATATCTGCAACTGATCTCGCAGGTGTCTGATCCACTACGAGAAGAGAGAACTCTAATCTCACACACACACACCTGCTCTCGCTGGTGTCTGATCCACTACGAGAAGAGAGAATTGTCCGGCTTGCCTGCACTTTTTTCACTCCTCCCCTCACTGCAGCCGCCTAGTCTCGCCTTTATTTCAGGCGAGGCAAGGCGCATCTCAAACAAGCCTAATCTTTGCGAGTCTGACAACTGTCAAACAAGTTGTCACTACGGGTCTCAGGTGCACGCCCCCCGCTCAGCGCCGCCCTCGTCTCGTCCACTCTGCCTCCACTGGGCTCTGCCCACTTTTGCAGCATTTTTCAAATATTGCCAGAGGGCGGAGTTAGGCTGTGAACAGGGGTTTAGTTACCCTTTAACACTGGAAAAAATTAATTTCCAAACTGAATTTAAAATGGTGCATACAGAATATTGGTCAAGTCTTGACTAATATTTGACGTCAAATTGACGTCAAGGTGCCCGCTGGGTTTATTTGAACGTTTCATAACATAAAAATAAGTTGTTAGAATTACGTTCTCGTGACGTCATCACGCAATGACGCAAAAAACCCTGCTATAATTAATTATAATTAATAAATTGCTTTATTTTTAACTGGTTATTTGACTTATTTGAAAATTTTGCAGAAAGAACCTTTTGCAGAAATTGGACTTCCAATCATTATTAGTGAGCGGGAGACAAGTGAATGCTAAACTATGTAGAATTGAAAATGGCTTTTTAAAGAGGAGTCGATTCCCCTCGATGAAATCGATTCCCAACGCCTTGGAATCAATGGAAAAAAACTTTTGTGAGAAACCGGAAGGAGTATTTTTGACACAGAAATGCTCCAGCAAATGTCCAACTTAGTTTTTGAAACTTTGTCCATGTTTAAGATGCGAATCCAAGTCTCCCAACAGTGTAAAAAGCTCAGTATGCATGAAACAGCATTTCATCCAACCTAAATGACATACATTTCATTTTTGGGTGAAGTTAACCCTTTAAGCAATTCACTTCCGGTAATGTGGTATGCCTGCCTAAAATAGTTATCGGTCCACCGTTGTTGACAGTCCTCCGCCGTTTGAGGAAAGCATAGTACAATTCACACACACTGTATGCTGTAATACATTATATTACCCACGTGGGAAATGTTGTTTATCTCGTCTTGACAGTTGACACCGCTGATGGAGTCGTACAGGTTTGGCGCTCCCGCCATTTAAGATCCAAACGACAGCAAGCCTCATCAGTGTGTAAGTGCCAAGTTACAAACTACTTTGAATATGACTAGATTTATTTAAAGGCGGTATAAATCATGCACATTCTCTATAAATGTGACCGTGAATATTCCCAAACACACTTAGCTGTTGCACTTTGAAAGTGAGATCATTTAAACTGTCGGTCAGGCTGAAGCAATCATCGCATACAGAAATGAAAATGGCTAATGTAACCCGGTCAATATAGGCCGCGGTAATAAATAACGCAGACTTTGGTTCAGAAGCTGAGGGCAAGAATGTGTTTCCACCACCCATGTCATTTTAATATAGTGTTTTAATCATGGCAGGGGTTGTTAAAGGCTTTGGCTCGCATACTCACCGTACGTACAGTTTCTGGGCCAGTAAGCTCGCCACGGAAGAACGCTAAACCCCTCATCTATATTTTCATCATTCGCATCATGCCGAACAACCACGACACGTTCTCGGCAGTCAACACAGACTGCATGATATTTTCTTTTTTAAATTAAAAAGACAAATGCCACATGTCTGGCAATAAAAAGGCTTTGACGGGAAATGATTCCAAGGGCGCCCGTTTTTACACCATTTATCCCGATACAAAAGCCTTTGTGAGGCGCCTGGAAGCGAGCGTGTGCGAGAAGGCTGGATGGGGGCATGAAGGCAGATCGAGTACAAGTTGGGTGTTAATACGGAGATTGGCCGGAGATTATCGCAGGTTCACGGAGATTCAGTCACACGGTTTAAGTCGCTGCTTTTCTCCACTGGTAACCATGCCAACAGCGCCTGGAAACTATTAAACATCTCCGCATCAAAAACAGGGACCTTCAAAAGCCAAAATGCAGGTCTATCACACCCAAAACAGGATAAGCTTCTCATCATTTGGGAAAGTTCCTCACTATACAGGACAGTTTTTTTTTTTCTAAGGGAGAGGGAGCTAGGATCCAAAACTCATTTTCATACATATTGTCTCTCCCACATTCTGGTGGGTTTTAAATGAAAATGTGAGAACAGTGGTATTCAAAGCGACTCGTTTGTTTAACATCTGAATATGCTGTATTTCATGTAAAAAGCATTCAAATGCATTTAACAGTTTCAAACTATTTTAATGTTTGAAGCAGTTTGATGGCTTCTAAAATGTTGTGGATTTGAAAGCATTATCACCTGTGAAAATGCAAACCTGGACCTGAGGAAAATGCGTAACCCTGTAAAATAGCCAGAAAAATCTTAGTTTTTCAAATGGAACAATATAGGATAATATGGAGCTCACACTTGAGAAGGAAAATATATTTTTTATTCATAGCCCCAAAACTACGCAAAAATATGCAGTTTGGTACAGTTGTTGTTATTTAAATAGCAAAAAGTAGGGTGAAATTCTGATTGCTTATCTTTAGAACCAAACTTCCTTTATAACCACCACTTCCTTCCTAAAGAAATATGTTATCACTATCTCCCAATAATTAATAAATCTATAAAATGCTTAGTTTTATGATTAAATCTCTGTTGGTTTACTTATGGGGGCAAAATGTATTACACAATGCAGTGATGATTCAGAGATGTACAGAAATAGTTTCTCAAAAGCCTGATGTATCCTATACTTATATTTTAACATATATAACATATATATATATATATATATATATATATATATATATATATATATATATATATATATATATATATATATATATATATATATTACTATTTGAATATGAATATGTATAGTCAAGTAAACTTAAAGGGATATTTCACCCAGAAATATATATATATATATTTTACTCACCCTAAAGTTGTTACAATCCAAACCTGTATGAGTTTCTTATACTAATTTGGAGTTTTCGTATAAATGGAGTTTATTATAAAAGAAGATATTTTGAAGAATGTTTGTAACAAAGCAGATAAAGCAACCATTGACTATCATAGTATGTTTCCCCCTACTATGGGTAGTCAATGGTTGCTCTATATCTGCTGTTCAGCAGACAAAAGAAACTCATAAAGGTTTGGAACAACTTGAGGGTGAGTAATGATGACATCATTTTTATTTTTGGGTTAACTATCCCTCTAAGTTACTTTAGTCTATTAAATGTTCATTTTGAAATAACTAATAATATAGACGTTATTCTTGCGTTTAATAATGAAAGATTTCAAAGCATAAATACACATGTACATGTGTTTATAGAATTATACTAACAGGCCATTCACTTAAAAAAAAAGATCTAACAATCAGAGAGCAGAAGCCATGTAGTAAATTGTGTTTGATCATGTTAATAATTTAGGTGCCTTAGAAATTCACATAACAAATATACAGTAGGAATAAGGATAAGGACAGCATGACAGAAGCCCTCCCTGTATAGGCTCTGTGGACACCATTGTCCTGTAAAACAAAGAGCAGAGTCCTTTCCCAGCAAAACTAAACCCATCCTACTTTCAATTCTCTTTTCAATGGTCTAAACAAAAACAAAACAAAAGAAAATAAACAACAAAACCCCTTAATTATGGCCTAGGTGGCTTGCAGGGATATTATTTCACGTAGGACAAGTGTTTAGCTGACAAGCGGTCTGAGCTTTTCTTTCTCTACGCGATCAAAAAGCCAGGCAACAGATGTCAAGCTTTTGAATTTGCACACGGAACATGACCTCAGGGGTCAGGGCCTATACATCCTGCCAGGCCCCAAGCTGTGTAAGGCGAGGGCTGAGCGTAAAGTCTCCCAGGGCAGGTGGGTCTGGGTACTCAACCATCCCAGCATTCCCTTGCACTGGGTCGTACCATAATGATGCCCCATTTGTGCCCCTTGTACATCTCTGTGGCGTTATGCGGGGCTTGACAATGTGCTGTTTCTGGCAGGGATCTGGTGTGGGGTGCAGGGGTTAACCTGGCCCACTCCATGGGAAAGAAAACATCAATAGAACTGGGTATTAGCAAAACTGAAGCATAGGTTACTCAGGAATTAATGAACTTTCAGGCGGACTCCTTATCCTCGTATTGACAAGATGAAGTTGAAAAGCTGCTCAGGTCTCGAGTGGAGAACCGCACAGAGGAGGGGTTGTGAGTGATTGCCTCCAGAGGAAAAAGAGCTCCCTGAAAGGGAAAAAAAAATTGGAGAGAGAGAGAGAGAGAGAGAGAGAGAGAGAGAGAGAGAGAGAGAGAGAGGGAGAGAGAGGGAGAGAGAGAGAGAGAGAGGGAGAGAGAGGGAGAGAGAGAGAGAGAGAGGGAGAGAGAGGGAGAGAGAGAGAGAGAGAGAGAGAGAGGGAGAGAGAGGGAGAGAGAGAGAGAGAGAGAGAGAGAGAGAGAGAGAGAGAGAGAGAGAGAGAGAGAGAGAGAGAGAGAGAGCTGTATCTTCTGACACTGTTAAGTGGGAGCACAGTTTCATTCAAACAACATTTAATTTTTTTAACAAATGTCAAGAAATGTTTTGGATGTTATAGATCCCGTAAATATATATTTACAAGTTTTTTTTTGTGTTCTGCCTGAACATAAATAGGAAGTCTGGACAGGACATGTCAAAAGGTTTGTCCTTATTTTTATATGGCCACTATAGATTTAGTAACGTTACGTGTTGCTTACTGTTTTTTTCCTTCATTCAGATTACCTTTGCTGTCATTTTAGCACTTAATAGGTAATCCATGTAACTTTTTTTGTTGTTCAAAATGAACAGTACATTATCAATCCTTCTTCAAAAACATTTTTAGTCTTACCCTGATTCGCTATGGTAAGCCTATTAGTATTATTATATGGATTTCGAGGGACATTGCGTAAATCCGTCGCTCACCTGTGCATGTCTCGTCATATTCTTAAAGTCCTCATGAAATCAAAATCAATCTTATTTACTTTGTTAGCATATATTACAGGTCTTAGGGTGAACAATTAATCCGTGCAAGTTAATACACACAAAAAATAGTTTGCAGTTGTAATCTTTAATCAAAATCTGAAAAGTTAAATAAACATCATAGATAGATATCACGATAAATGTAAAATGTATATTTCTTTAAAATTTAAAGGCATATTTTTGCTCCTGAGTGAAAGAAAACAGACAGTTAACTGTGGTTTTAAACTATCCTTTATTGTCAAAACATGACAAACACTTCCCAACAGGTGAACAATTTATTAAAACTGAGGTAGATTTATTTATTAAAATATTAATTGTGGTAAGCATTTTTTTTACTCTACACTGTAGGCTATATCAATAATATTATTACTTAATTGTGTAAGTAGTAAAACACTAAAAATGCAAACAGGCAAAAAAGAAAAAAGAAAAGAAAGTGTTTTAAGTTAAGAAACATTTTGAGTCCATTTTGAGTTTGATTTGAGTCTCTCACACACACACACACACTCGCCCATCTCACCAACACACACACACACACACACACACACCTCACCGACAGTGGGCCGGTCGGAAGATGAGGGAGAGAGAGCAAAGTTCAGTATTTGCAGATCTCCAGATCTCTGTCTAGTCTATTTTATTAATTTTAAACATCGGATGAAATTATTTCTCTTTTGATACATGCGATATGGAGGACCAACCCTGCACAAATTAAAAATAAATAAATGAATGAATGAATAAGTAAATAAATGAATAAATAAATAAATATACACATGTAAATTATACACTGTACAAGTGTATACGATGTACAAGTCTGATGTTTTAGTGATTATAGTTTGGTAGCGTTAGCTTGCAAGTCACCCACTACAACTAACAAGGTAATAAGCCTGCTGGGCGGGAATGTAGTTTATAGATTTACCGCTGTGTTGGGCTTAATGTTATATGGAAGAACTTTGAAGAAGCACGATAATAAATTCCGCGTGGTGAACCTATGATAAGCAGCCCACGCACTCGCTATGTTTTATGTCGGATGGGATTGCCAAAATATCTCCAAACCACTGAAGTTGAGCGAACTAACTTGTCAACGATATCTGTGTCCTCCGCGCTGGTCGTGTGCACTGCATTTTCTTCACTATCTCTCATTTTTATTGCTCCACTTCACTCCGATCCTCCAAGCATGTCAGCCACTGACTGTAAACAACAGCGCGTGCAGCACCCGGAAGCCTGGTCTGCAATACGCATGCGCAGAATTACGCATACAGTGTAAGCATTATATCGAGAATTTATCAAACTGTTATTATCGTTTTATCGAGGAAAATTATATCGTGATAATTATCGTTATCGTTTTATCGCCCAGCCCTAGTTTGACGGCTTGTGTTTTAAAATGCGTAACCACGGCGCTCTACCGTTAGTCTGCTATGAGTGAGAGATGGAGAGGAGGAGCGCTGAGGTAAAACCCTGCCCTCTGTTCAATATTCCGTTTCACTTGGAAATACGTCACAGCAGACAGCACTGAAGAAAACTCATTTGCTACTTCCGGTTCAGTGGGACTTTAAATAGAGAAAAGTTTCTCCTGCTACTTTGACCCGTGTGTGGTGTGAGAGTGGCATTGGATAGTTGTCACAACTAGCGAGAAAGGTTGACAGCTGGCAAATTTTATATCTAAGTCTTTGGCTATCACCCACTTTAAAAAAATGCTGAGCAAAGGGCAGTCTGGTGGCAAAAAAAGAAATAAATGTGATTGAGCTTGAAATAAAACTTGAGTCAACATAGGTGAGTAAGCTGTTTTAAGCTGATAAATTGCCATGTAGTTCTTTAACAGAGTTCATTGTAGCATTACCTATTACCTATAGTGAAGGTTTATGAGCAGTATAATCTCTCTTTGGCCAGAATATCAGTTAATAATTATTTATGACCATAGACAGTCATCATGATAACTTGTTCAACGTCTTTAATTAAAAAATATCTGGGTTTATAGTTCTTTGAAAGTCACAGTTAAAATAATGTCTCTTTTGCAAAACGGATGCAGTTTTAACTGCTAGAGGGCCAAAAGTTATGTAGTGCAAAGTAAACAAACTTGTAAAGCATTTCCTTACTCATTAATGATACATTAATATTGTGATAAATACTGATGTCATACCATGTGAAAAAAAAAATATTGTGTTAATATTTTTGTCCAAAATGCCCAGCCCTACTATAAACATTAATGTGTGTCTGTTTAAACATGCTATCATGTATTTTATTTATTGGTTATGTGATCATCCACCGGAATATGTTGCATAATCTGGCCATCTTGTCTATATGTTTCAAGTATGATTTATGTGGGTAGACACCGCAATTAGCAACCTCTTATATCATACCTTCGCATATTTAGCACTCCCCTTTTCACAAATAAACTTGTACAGTATACATGAATGTGCCTTTGCTTTTGATAAATGCTTTTTCTATAAATGTTTTTTCTCTCATGCTGCTGAGGAGGCACTGAATACTTCAACTTGTTTTTTATCTAATTTTCAACCTCATTTCCGAATATTAATCAGTTTTAAGTGAATAAGTACTTCATTATAGATGGACGTGAAGGCATCCTATGTCACGATTAAAGCGCTTTAAATCAGATTTCAGATCATGATGTAAAGAGCTGATATTATTTCCCTCTGAATCACCTTCCACCAGTCACACATTCATTAGGTCTCATTAATCATTTTCTTAACCAAGAGACTACACTAGCATCTGAACATGTTCATATTATTGTCTGTATCTTAACCAGACATGACGTAACAAGATTGTAGTGACAAGCAAATTGGCTGTCCACATTGAAAGTGAAAATGCTGTGCTACACAACAAATCTACAGCCAATCAGAAAAGGGCGGTTTATCTGTTTACATGCTCTCTTGATCTCTTTTTTTATGACTTGCATGACAAAACTTTTTGTCATATAATATAGGGATTTGTCATCCGATATAAGAGATTGTTTTTTTTTAATCAGTCGACATTGGGTAAATATTTTATTGTGCATGTGCATTACTTCTATTTTAACATTTTAGAATAACTTTAATGTCATTGAACACTGTTAGATGTGATTTTTTTTAAATGAGCATTACATTTTTATTATGTACATTTTAATGTTGTAATGCCTACATTAATTTGTCAGGGCCTGAATTCAATTTTGAAAAAAATTGGACAATGAATATTTGGAAAATTAATATTTGCTCACTGTGTCTGTCAATGGGATCATTTTGTTGTGCATGAGCTTACACAGCACAATGAAGCTTGATTTCAATCTTGAACTGAATTTACATAAATCTAAAGTAAAATTATAACAACATTTTAGTTTAACAGTAACTCAATTTATGCCATGGTCTGTCTGAATATTTGATTCTGATTAGCTGGAAGGTGTGCAATAAAATTGTTTAATGCACAGGTAGTTCTAAGTCAGATGAATCATCGTTCTATATTAATGAGCTGTTTTCATTATGAAGCGCAAGTGCGCATACACACACACCTCACTCGTCACTCACATTTAGAGATCGGAGATTGCGACACGGATTCAGGAGCACAGAAACTTGTTATCAACGTGCCGTAACTAATGTAAAAATAACCGTCAATATTACCGTTTCGGTCAGATATTGTGCGGCAAACAATAGCTTTAAGTTGTCTAGCTTTAAGTTGTCTAATAACAGCTTTAAGTTGTCTAATAACAGCTTTAAGTTGTCAATATTATGTCAGTTGTCAAGAGGGCTAACCTCTTGTAACCAAGAACGTGACGGCGACGATCGATCATGGAAACGATGATCGCCATGGCATTGTGCACTGAGGTCTGATTGGTTAGCGTTAGACAGCACGCCTTCCAGACTGCAAAATAAAATGAAACTAGGGATGGGCATTTCAAGCAAAAATAATATTCGAAGATCGATGGGAATTATTCGATTACTATTCGAAAATCGGAACTCCTCCCCCACATGCACGCATAGACACATAAACAGAGAGAGACCATTCACACTCATTCTGTATAATAACAAATTGTTTAATTCATTAGGGTATAGGCTATATTAACTCAAGCCATATCATTATTGTAACATGCTGAAACATGTGATGTTATTTGACATCGCCCCAAGTTATTTGTTATTTGACATCGCGTGGTAACCGGTGTATGCCATGCAAGTGTACAGTGTGTGCGAGCAACACTTGGGTGCGCACTTGTTCAGGAAGAAAAGTAAACAGCGTCTGTGTTTTAGCTGATTACAATGTCATTAGTTCAGTGTGTTGAGGATTTAAAGGGTTAGGTCACCCAAAAATGAAATTGATGTCATTAATGACTCGCCCTAATGTCGTTCCACACCCGTAAGACCTCCGTTTATCTTCAGAACACAGTTTAAGATATTTTATGTTTAGTCCGAGAGCGTACACTATACCGTCCATGTCCAGAAAGGGAATAAAAACATCATCAAAGTAGTCCATGTGACATCAGTTAGTTAATTAGAATCTCTTGAAGCATCGAAAATACATTTTGGTCCAAAAATAACAAAAACTACGACTTTATTCAGCATTGTATTCTCTTCCTCGTTTTGTGTTCAATCCTCAAATAAAAATTCAAACGGTTGTGAATCAGTGAATCGATCAATGAATGATTGACAGTTGCTATTTATACACTCATAAGCTTTACATTAGGCAGTTTTGGCATTAACTTCTAAATCTAATTACCGATATATATATATATTTTTTCAATTCGTTGTTGAAATGTTTCTATCATTTTCATGACATTTATTTAAACATACATTAAATAAACATCACTGACAGGTTCAGTAGAATATAATGAATATATAGGTTTATATTTTTTCTATATATTTAGTGAAAGAGTTTGTTTCACTGAACTAACAGCTGTGGATACTGAATGACTTCTGAGGTAAATGTTTATAAGCTGTTAACATTATTGTCTTTCCGCGGATGAAAAACTGATGGAGCGATTACACAACAAATGATACGTTTCAGTAAGTTGTTATGTATCCTTGACATATACTTAATTTTTTTACAGCAATCTCTCATGACACATTAATGAGCGTCAATACAACATTTATCATTTTACTTTTATGATAACATGGACTAAATAGTAGCCTAATATGTTCCCGTGGGAACCCGGATATAAGTGTGTTCCGCGCTTAAAACAAGCCAACTGTTAACCCTCTGGTGCTCTTCGGTCATTTCTGACCGAAAAACTTTCTGTATTAAAATGTTAAAAATCCCAGCTTCATCGGAATGATATGAAACTTGTTGACTTTTTAGCATTAGGTATGTAAACACACAGAAAAATTGGGGTCATGATTCCAGCATGCTAGTTGGTCGTAAAAAAATAAGTAACGTTCGTTGTCTTCGGTCATAAATGACCGACCATAGGAAATGAATGGGAAATCGGCAAAAACACAAAAAATCTCTGAATATTTGTGTGTACAATCTACAAATCGGCCACAATGCTGAAAAAAATACACTGCAGTAAAGGGGTGACACTCTAAAACATCAAGAGTGTGATACTGACTCATCCACTCACACACGCACACTTATACACAAACCCACCTATGAAAAATTTAACCTATGAACCACATTTTGAATTTTTAAAAATCACAGCTTCATCTGAAAATTATAAAACTTGGTGACTTTTCTAGCATTAGGTATGTAAACACACAAAAAAACGAGGGCATGATTCGGGCATGCTAAGTGGTCATAAAAAAATTACTTCCACTTGTGCTCTTCGGTCAAAAATGACCCCCATAGGAAATGAATGGGAAATCTGCAAAAACACAAATATTTGCAGAATATTTGTGTGTACAATCTACAAATCGGCCACAATTCTGAAAAAAAGTACACAGCAGTTTAGGGATGACACTCTAAAACATCAGGAGTGTGATATTGAACCATCCACTCACACACACACGCACACTTATACACACACACACACATGAAAAACTGAACCTATGAACCTATATTTTGAACCTATAAAAACTGAACCTATATTTTGAATTATTAAAAATCACATCTTCGTCAGAATGATATGAAACTTGGTGACTTTTCTAACATTAGGTATGTAAACAAAAAAATTGAGGGCATGATTCGAGCACACTAAGTGGTTGTAAAAAAAAATACTCCCACTTGCCTCTTCGGTCAAAAATGACCACCATAGGAAATAAATGGGAAATCTGCAAAAACACAAATTCACAGAAAAAAAATCACAATTTCTAATTTATATATATATTATTAAAAAAAATAGTATTTGATATTTTTTAAATATATATTCAAATCCAGCTAAAAAAATGTTATTGAAAGTGTTGGGAATTCACAGAAGTGAACTTGGGAATTCACAAGCCCCTCCATAGAGACCTCTAGTGACCTCTAGGCAAGTGAAAATTCTGTGCTAAAATGTAAATGAAAGTCTTGTATCACAGCGTTGCAGCTCGTTTGCACTGACGTATGTGGTGTTGTGAAGCCATGTGCGCATTTTAAAAGACAGAGAGAAGACGTGGTAGAGCTGATTCACTCTTGCTGTAAATTATGTCTCATAAACTGTGTCGATTAGTTTGCTCGTTCAACCAATAAGAAAATTGTTTGCGGGATTTTCCCACCTTATAAGTTTAAAACCTGGAATAAGTACAATTATGCGCAATACCCGCGATCCCGGTATTCAAGTCCTGCTTATATGCAAAATGATTGTTTTTTAAATGGTATTTGTTTAGACTTTTTACTTTTGGTCACTTGGTTATCAACGACTGGTTAGGACACATTGTTAAAAGGTTTAATTTTTGTATCATTTTGCGGTTTTAATGACTTAGAAAGCAGACAGATAATAGGAAATTAAGGTGGAAAGTTATTCCATTCTATAAATTTGATTTAAATCTGTGTTCACAGTTCAAACTATTCAGTGAGACACAGCATCAGAAGGAGAATATGTGATGGGAAGGGATCTGTCCTGACGGTACGGCAGCTGTGTGTGACTCCTGTGGTGTCAGCGGTGGCAGGGGGAGCCTATACCTGGACAGCACTGGCTGATCGAGGCCGTCAGGTAGGTGGTTGTCATTCAGCTGCTGCCCCTGCTGGGGAGTTTGGCCCATTTTGCATTAACACCCTGCTGAGTTAACGCCTCTGATTGCGCAAACCGTTCCTGCCTCCACATCGCAGTACTGCCGTGCTCCGTCTTCATAATTGAGTCATTTATTCTATTTCAAATGTGTCATTGTTTCTCGGGCATACACCAGGAGCACAGGAGTGAGGTGGATGGCTGAGAGACCAGTAGATCGCTATTTAAACAGGATAATTCAGTTAAATTTAGCCATGGGACAAAATAGTTGATTAGTCAGTTGATTGTGAAGTCGACATTAAAGGCATGCTTTACTTAAACTGCTTGTACAGTAAAAAACCTTTCGCATAACTATACAGCTCTGGAAAACAAAGAGAAAAATTAGCCGTTTCTCTGGATTTGTTATAACAATTTAAATAATTTAAATTTATTCTACAAAGTATTGACAACATTTCTTCCAAATTTCAAATTAAAATATTTAGAGCATTTATTTGTAGAAAACGGTCAGAATAACACACAAGTTGCTATGTTTCAGACCTCAAATAATGCAAAGAAAACAAGTTTATATTCATTTTTAAACAACCCAATACTTATATTTTAACTTGGGAAGAGTTCAGAAATCAATATTTGTTGGAATATTTCCAATCACAGCTTTCATGCATCTTGGCATACTCCCTATCAGCCGTTCACATTGCTGTTGGGTGACTTTTTATGTTAAAATTGCAAGCAGCTTGGCTTCATTTTATTTAAAAAAATAGCTTCCTTCCTTCCTTCCTTCTCCACCAACAGCAATGTGACCAGTAGGATATTTTTGCAGACCGAACAGCGCCATAAACGGATCTCTGCTACAGTGAACTTGCGCTGAGAGCTGCCATTTGGACTATCCGAGCAGATAAATAGTCAGTTTGGTTCAGATGAGTAACTGAATTTGTGCTACCTTTTATCGACAATTTTAAAATCTTTTGATGATAACGCAATGTTAGTTACAATTTACATTTTCTACGTTCTACTTTCAATGCTCGTCTTGCTTCCACTCATTTTTTTCTTCTCGTGTTGAGTTTTCTTTGTCTGTAAAGTGTGTACTTTGACATGCAAGCTTAAAGCTGCTCGCGGACTGGCTGTTGTCGCTTTATTTCTGCTGTGTGATTGGTTGTTGGATTAATCAGGTAAAAAAAGTCTAGAGCTTATCATCGTCGACATAAATTTTTTGCGAGTCGATATATCGTTTATCGGCACAGCCCTAGCTGGAATGTAGAGTCAAATTTCGGACACTGTTTTTGGAGGCTATGATCTATTGGTTGTCATTAGCATGAATTTGACCAAAAATAAAATGGAGAAGGATATTTTATGATTTTCAACATGAGTCTCAGGGGCTAAATCATGGCCAATTGTACAGTGAACATTGGGCGTAACGGACAGTACAGTAGAGTACTTGTGGAGGAAGACTTTTGGTTGGCCTGACGGGGGTGGGGGTGGAGGGGATTGTACATGCCTCAAGGGACATAAGCCTCACACTCCACTATCAGTGCAGCAAGGTGAAAGAGATGTCCAGCTAATTATACAAGCAGTGCTGAGGCATTCTGCTTGAGTGGCTTTACTCTGATGAGCTGACAGGGAAAAGCCGAGGATGCCGTTTGAACAAAAGGAGGGAAAAAAGGAAGGAGAAATGAAGAAAAAGGAGAGATGAATGTCTTTGGTCATGAAGTGTAATCCCACGCTTGCTTTTATCAGCCTTTCTCTGCTGCACCTGAAATGTTGCCCGCTGCTTGTGCGCTAAGCCTTAGCATAGCAAAGAGAAGCCTGCGAAATTTCAGCTTCCATAGTTTTTTTTCCTTTCGCCTCCCTACCTTTGTTGTGTGACTACGATGCAGAATTATTCAAATCCCTGCATCGTTTTTTTTTTTTTTTTTTTGTGGTGGTGGGTGCAAATGAAAGCAGCCTTGGCGCGGATGCCCTGGGGACCAGCGGGGCGTGAGGAGAGCGCTGATTCAGACTACACAGTGCCACCTTGAAGCCGTATTGTTTGTCCTACCCGGGCACTAGGCTGTTCACTCGGCTCTGGGCGGGAAGCCCTGAAGACTGGGCGGAAAGCAAAAGCTTAGCCCTTTAATATGACCCTGCCACTGTGTTACTCTTTCTGCATATGAAAAATACTTGCGTAAACACGTCTTACTTTTACTCCAGTGGCTGAGAAATGCTTAATGTTTGACAGATTACACTAAGGACAGGTACTGTAGTATAACCATGTATTAATTTCATTGTTTGTCTAGTTGCCTTTAACATTGAGTGCAGCAATAATAATAACTTATTTGTTTACATAGTGGTAAAGGAATGGTTCACCCAAAAATTAAACATCTTTTAAGGTGCTTTCACACCTACCTTGTTTGGTCCGGATTTTTAGACTTTTCAGTTTGGTGCGAATAAAAATTACAGGTGTGAAACCTCCGTCGGACCATGGTTCCGGACCAAACAGACGAAATTTGGTCAGAAGAAAAGAGGTATGCTTGGTCCGGATCAGACTTAACAAAGGTTCGGTTCGTTTTTTGTGTGAAAGCATTTTCTGTGTAGTTCGGACTTTTAGACCATTTACAGGAAGTTCAGGTGGTAGGATTAGTGAAAAAACACAGATTAAACTCACATGCAGTGATATAGCGCGCAGCATTTTAAACAGGAGCTCTTGTGTAGTCAGCTCGCTTGAACAGCGTGCTTTTTTTTGCAAGTAGCCTATAGGCCTATGCTGAGTTTCGGTTTATTTATGAGACCGCTCCAGTTCATGTGCAACACAAATGATCGCTCCATCACGGTTTGTCTGCTATATTATTGATTAAAGTTTATTTATTAAATTCAGACAAATGATGAAACATTTATTAAGCTTTCAAAGTGATCAAAATAATTTCTGACCCGATGCCTTTGACATATATTGCACATCTGTGCACGTTTCATAATCAGTATAGCCTAGATGTAATTTAAAAATAACATTATAATATTTAAACATAACTATAAAACAAAATACATTGTTTGGCTAAAAAAGTAGCCTAGTCTTCTCCTCCTTTCCTGTCGGCGCCAATAAAATGTTTGCACAACGAGGACGTTCATTTGGTGAATTTGCCTCGAGTATAGTTGGTGCTGGAGATGGTAATGCCATAATATTAACAGTATTGGCAACGACATGCGTCTGTTCATTCATTCTTGTCAAAGTTAGCCGCTGAATTGACAACACACTGACGTCAGACGCACGTCTGCTAACAAACCAATCAATGTTAAGATACAGCCCACATAGATGATGACCACAGTACGCCAGTGCATCATGTAAAGTTCTTTAGTCGCATACAATAGTCCATAAACCAAAACATGTCCTCATAAACTGCGAGTAAACACACACAAATGTTGACAGGCCACTAAATACAGTACATACCACACACCGCTTTTTGTGCGCTCGTCATTCTTTAGCTCCGCCCACACGATACGCCTCCAGCCGCTCGTTTTTTTTCCGGAAAGACTCGGTACAGCCTATATTTCTTTTATAAAAAGAATAAAAATAAAGACTTTTTGGAGATATGAAGGATGCAATACTACTCTATAGGTACTCAAGATTGACATGAGATTCACTGAAACGGAGTGTTTCATTACACACTCAGGCCTAGTCCACACGTACACGGGTATTTTTTATTAACGGAGTTCTTCCTCCGTTTTAAAAAACAATCGCGTCCACACAAGCACGGTTTTAAAAAAAAATCTGTCCACATGAGAACGCAAAACTACGCTATGATTGGCTGCCTGATTTCCACATGGGTCCCATTCACTGCACCGATGCACATTGCACTGACTGAGGGATGCCATGGGCTCAAGTGAAACACTTCCTACAAGTTCCTTTGCTTTGGACTCAGGGCCGAAGTGGACTGTAATAGCTTCACACACTTGCTTTTTACTATTTTGTATTATTGCATTCTGGCACCTTTGTTCTGCAATACAATGAAATAACTGAACATGTATCTGTAGGATACTATACATGTGATAAGCGCTGTTAGTGGAGTCCACCGCATAGAATCGACTCACGTAAATCAAAAGGAGATGTGGAAAATCTGATATCAAACAAAGGAGAGAACGGCGCGCACTTCAATTTAAAAAGCCGAAATCTCCGGTTTCACCATCTACACGACAACGCTGTAACCGGAGTTTCTAAAAATCTTCACCCTGGCCGGAGTTTTCAAAAAAGTCCGGTTTTAGTAACCAGATACAGCGTTTGCGTGTGGACGAACTGCCAAACCGCGTAGAAAAAGCTGCGGTTTTGAAAATACCCGTGTTCGTGTGTGGACAGGGCCTCAGTTTCAGTCAACCCCCCCTTTAATAATATTTTGTAGTGTGTGATGCTCCTCGATTTTCATATCTTGTAGTGTGAGCATGTTTAAGATTTGAGTTAAGAAAATCTGCAAAGATTCTCCTGAAGTGTGTACTGCAACCAGATTTTACAATCTGATAGGATTTTAAAACTCCTGTAGTGTGAGCCAGGCATAAGTAAACGGCACTTGGATTTACTGTATGTGTGTTGAATGAAGGAGGCTTTCTGCTGCTTGCAAACGGACTCTTTTAAGGAAACAATGGATTGCCATTCATTTGACACTCTGATTGCACTTGCTATAGCCCTGTCCCAAATGGCACCCTAAACCCTCACGATCTTCCTCTGAGACTGCCGGGAAGAAGTCCGCTGCGTAGCTCGGCCGAAGTGCGTATCGAGGGCGCAAAACGGCCGCTGAGGGGGCGCTCGCGAGCACCCTTCTGAGACCTAAAATGACAAATGGGACACCCTGCGGTCTCATGGACTTAGCGGACACGCGCACGCAGCGGCCATTGTAAGTCCACAAGACCGAAAGTGCACATGAAGTGTGCCATTTGGGACAGGGCCTATGTATGAATACACTGCAGACTCGTTCTCGCTTGTATTCAAGGTAAATAATCAACACTATCATCCCTTACATGTGTTTTATTGAACTAAAGACATCCTAATTGGGTAAAACGCATGCGCAGGTTACTTTTCTTCCTGAAGAAGTGCACACTTGAGTCCATTTTGCTTTCACATTCACGTAAACTGCCGCACAGTTCGAGTGCGATCGAACTCAGACCACTTCCTTCTAGGGCTGTCATTTAAAAAAAAATAATAATTCGAACGGATAACAAATATCAACGAATGTATTCGAATATATTTGAATACCTACGACCCCATGTATATATAAAAACTGACACCGCCGAGATTCAGACCGAGATTCAGGCCCCGTCCACACGGAGACGCGTTTAGCTGTATACGTATACATTTTGTACCGTATCAGCGTTTCGTCCACACGGATCCGGCGTTTTAGAAGCATGAATCCGATATTTTTTGAAACCGGGTCCAAAAGTGGGTAAATCTGAAAACGATCATCTTCCGTCTTCGTGTGTACAGCGAATCCGTATATTTTCTGAAACGGTGATGTCATCACACTACGTCCAGCACGGTGAAAGAGGTAAGGGATACAACTACGGGCACTGGGCATGCGCACATCAATATTGCGTCATTTAATTACCGTATCTGCATTATTGTAAGGGTATGTTTTGGGTTGGGGTAGGTGTAGGCATTAATAAAACACATCTGTTAAGTAGCAAATGTATTTATTGTTATTTAATTGTGAGATTTTGGCTCACCTCCGACCACTGCTATACCCCTTCTAGCCACAACTCTTCTTCTCCGTTTTTGGTGTATTTCTGTGGCAGAATTACAGCGCCACACACTGGCCTGGCATGCAAACTACATCGTTTTTAGTCCGTTTTCTTAATCCCGTGTGGACGCAGATATTTCTTGAAACTAGGAAAAAAAATGATCGGATTAGAAAAGCGCTGGCTTCGTGTGGACGAGGCCTCAATCACAAATGCATTAACAGTCTGACAGTCATAAACAGGACTCAGGCCACAGCCTGTATGGAAAAATAAATTGTTAACTTAATGTTTGAAACAGCAGGTTATTAACTTAAGTGTAAATTAAGATATGAAGTGCCACTATATGCAGTCATCACAGCTTTCAGTTTGTCTACCGCATCAGATGTTGAAGCCGTCCTCTCCAGCAGCTGGAATTTGTTTACGGATGCCATAGCAACTCTCAACGGCCACCAGGACTTATACGGTTTTATAAAAGCTATTTATTTGTCGTAAACTGTATTAATCATCTCAGAAAAAAATTAATTCTAATGTCAGGCGCAGTTTAAGTAGTTGATTGTTTGCTAGGTTTAGGGACAGTGCCATTATGCCAAAATTATCTGTATAAATTCTTAAGAAATAAAAAGTTTATCCCTCAGAAAAATGTACTTTTCTCTCTTGTCAACATGCTTGGTGCATGTGAGCGTGGCGCGCGCTCTTCAGTGGTGAAAGCGTGCTGTGTACGTCATAAGGACGCACACACAAAAGTAATCCGGTCAGGTCGTTTACATGGTGAAGTGTTTCGTTTGATCGATTCATGAAAAGGTTTATCCCACCCATCTCAAAACGATTACAATTCCATTCAGTTTGGGCATTTTGATTACGATTGAGGTGTTTATATGAAGCATTTTCATTCAGATTGGACTTTTAAACCGATTACAGTGCTCCATGTAAACGCACCCGACTGTAAAAAATTGCACTACATGGAACTTTAAAAACCGGATGGTTTATTTATAGTTCGATTACGGATATTTCACGTCATGTTCGAATGCATATTCGAATATCGAATAAAAAGTGACAGCCCTACTTCCTTCAGGTAGTCTCGGGCTCAGTACCCCGGTGCCAGCTTTCACATGACCTATTTTTTATGCAAAGTTGCAAGCCTCATTTCGAACTAAACTGCCAGTATAAAAACGCCCTGGGACAACCAAAAGAACACATTATCTGTAGACTTGTGTGGGATGATGTCAAGTAAGAGTCTCATGTTTTAACATGTTACAATCATTATATGGCTGTTAAGATAAGCTAACCTATTAAGTTAAGAAAGATAACCTATTCGCTAATGAATCAAACCGTTTGTTATTATACAGATATGAGAGCGTGAATGGCCTCTTTCTCAACTGTTCACATTTATTTAAGACATAAATGACTATATCTCATCTGTGTTTATGAGGATATTATTTTTGCATAATGTTGTGTGTATTTGTCTGTTTAAGACCAAGAAGGCATGAAAGAGAACTCAAATCAGTATTCACGCATTATATTTTTTTGTCTGCACACTTGGGATGTGCAAGCAGGCAAAATAATAGTGTGCGGGTGCCAAATTAAGTTCTCTTTTACATTTTCTAGCTTGAATGTTTAAAATCACTTTAGAAAGGAATGGAACTGCGGTGCATCTTATTGAATCCATGGTTCCTGGGAATTTGGAACTGGTTCTAAAATGGAACTTTTTCTCGATACCCAACCTTTATGAATTTAGGTTGGGTATCGAGAAAATGAACGATAGTCAATAGGATGGGGTCCAAAACAACCAACTAAAAAAGAAATAAATAAAAATAATTCTAAATTTAGAATCACTTTTTTAAAGTTTAAATTAGAACAATGTAGATTCAGACATAGAGTATGTAGAATGTAGACATATAATATTTAATTTTTTTTTAAATTAGTTTTTAAATCAGTCTGAATGAATGATTCAATGATTCACTCATAAACGCTTCACTTTTCTTATTACTGGATAAATCGTAGCCATATAAACGTAGACATATACGCATGTTTATATCTGATCTATAAACTTTTATCCCAGTATTACTGTGATTAATGTTAATTATTGTAACAGAAATAATACTGTGTGGCTGCAAAACAAAACTGTTTGTGATACTTTTCCCGCTGTGATCATACTTGTCAAAGGTTTAATTGATACAGCAGAATTATTTTATAGGAATATATTATATATAATTATATTATAGGAATAATATCGTGTCAATGTTTAAATCGAGATCAGTCTTTTAACGATTAATTGTGCAGCTCTAATTTTTCTCTTTAAATTCCATCTCTGGTGATCCAATCCAACATTATTATTCAGATCACAAAAAGTTTTGGACATGGTTTACATCTGTATTTAGCACTGTCCACTTACGATCAGATCACCTGAAACGGATCTTAATAACAGGTGTAAACAGGGTATTTGAGGTGCTCTGGGGGCTTGATAATCACTTGGGCTTGCTCTGCACGCACTAGCAGTCAGATTTTATCTTGGCCCCTTTGTCTCACCATATCAGGAAACAGAGCGTGAACGTGCTTGGACAGCCAGGACCAGATGATCAGGTCAAAAGGGCCCTGGATCACCAGATTGGAAGCTTCTGGGCCAATGTGAACTCTTCGTTCTACGAACACCTTGAACTTCTTCAACCCTGCTGTCATGACAATGAATACTACATCCCACCAGCACCATACTACCTCAGTCCAGGCTGTGAAACAATAGGGCTGCCCATTGCCGGAGGCTGGGAGGGGGTTTGGTATCTCTGAGGTTATCTCCCAGTCTCATCGGCCCTTCAGTGTAATTATGCATAATTGCCATGCCGCATGGAGTGCAAATGTAGCGGACGTGAATATGCCTCACGAAAAGATATATACTTTTATGGTAAAAGTCTGTCTCATCCAGAAAAAATCGCCTTTTGACTTTGACTTGAGTTTGCCCCGCGCAGTCATTAAAGGCCAATGACTTTTGAGGAGGCCGACCATGGCAATGGGTCATTAAATGCAAGAGAGTTCTCTCTTGTCAGCCCTCTAGCTACTGGCTGGGTTGCATATGGCCATGTCAGAGACCTTTCTCTGAAGATCTGGCCTGGACAGGGGCCAGTCTTAATGGCCGGGTAAAGGAGCGGCAAATAGCAGGAGTTGACAGTGGAAAGCCTTGGGAGGGGGAAATGGAAGGGAAGAAAGAGTTTGAGAAGTGGCCTGGAGTAGGACGTGCGTAATGGCACAAGACTGTCCTTTCTGGCCAGACACAGTGCTCTCCAGTAATTAGACAGGAAGCCGATGTCACCCGCCACCTCTTGTGTGGTGGAGATGAAAGAAGGGGGCCACGGTGGCTGCTCTTTTCCCTTGTATCAACCGAAGAGGACAAAAGCGACGGCTACCTCATTTACATTTGAGGGCACAGAATTCTTCATAAGGCACAGTGTTTCTCCTACAAGTGCTGTAAGCCAGTTAGTGGCACATATTGCATTGCTTCATGACTTTGTTCATTAATTCATTCTTTCACTGTTAAAGGTATGAAGAAACGCTGTGATTCTCTTCACCTTTTTTTCTCTTGTGAAACGATCTAAGATATCATATTTTAAAGATATATGTTTATGTTTATATATTATGCTTTTTTTAATGTCCACTTGTACATAATATGCATATATATATATGAGAGAGAGAGAGAGAGAGAGAGAGAGAGAGAGAGAGAGAGAGAGAGAGAATATTACAATTTAAAGTAACTTGTTTTATTTTTATATATTTTAAGAATCTTATGGCAAAACTGAATTATCAGCAGTTATTGTTGTTGGTTTAATCTTTTTTTTTAGTCTTCTTTTTTTATTTTTTTTATTTTTTTATTTTTTTTTACAAAGGCCAGCCTTTCTGTATGGCCTTGCATCCACATAGCTGTGCTTCTCTAGCAATGCTATGTGCTCTTTAAATGTTCAAGTTGGCAGTGCCATTAGTCATAATTCTAGTTCTCCAACCTGTCCAGTTTACCTGATGGCTCTCAACATTCTGAGCGTACCAGAGCCACCACACCTCTGGATCACTAAGGAGCACTTATGGAAAAGAAAAATGACCTCACTATTAATTTCAAAGTGTGGAGGTCAACAGCAATTCCGCCCACTTTTCTGAAGCTGGCTTGCCAGACAGGGTCCCTTTACTGGACTCGTAGGGCCTTTCCACGCCCTGCAAGTTACTGGCCCTCACTGTCACTCTCTCTGCATGTCAGGAGCTTATATCCATTCTCTACTCATGCACTTACTCTCTCCTCCAGGCCTCTCCGAGCCACGACTGCCAGAATTAGGGAGCAATTAATGTCAGCGCTGATGGCAGTGGTTATGTTAAACTGACTTCTGTCTTCAGAATTTAAGCACATTCACTCCATTATTCATTAACTGTAAGGGTTGAAATTACTGTCAGATGAAGAAATCAGTGTCAGGTAGAAATGGTGGGGCTGTCCTGATAGTGACTCAGTCTGGGCTGCGTTTCCAAGACTGCCCTTGTCAGGTTCTAACAGTGGCCGTTAATGGCCCTTGTGACTCTTGTGGCAGGGATTGTGGGTATTGAATAAATAAACTGGAACTACAATACTCCTTTGCATGCAAACGTGTTTATTTTTATTTATTTTTTAGCAAGGAAAAAAAAGTGCTATAAAGTTCGGTTGTTCTTTTTTAACTCTTTAATTATAATGCAATAAATGTCAGAATTGTGAACTGAATTTATATGCGCTGTCATATTCTAAGCTTTAAGAATTATTTGGGTGTAATGAAGTGGCCCCAGCACAGTTCGGGAAAGATTACAAGGCAGGGATGTGCTCTCAAATCGACATGCATTGTTGGCGTCGTCATATCCAGCTCAGAGCTCATTCTGATACATTCCATTACAAAATGGTTTGGATGTCAGCAGCTCAAAGTCCTATGGGTATAGTTTGGCTGCAGTTGCGTCTACCATGCAGACAATTATGTGGCCAAATTTTACAAGTGTTGGTTTTACAGAAAAAAATGGAAGAAAGGAAAGGGGAAAATGGATTTAATTACTCACAGATAAAACAAAGCACCAAAACCATTTTGGTTTTTCGTTTTATTCTCTCTAATTTCAATACCTCTCCCCCCCCCCGTCTTTCTTTTCTGTGGCACGACTAGGGAGAATGTTGGTCTCACACGTTTTTTGCGGCTGACCAAGGCCAAGCCGGTAACACAGAGAGCGTGAGGCACGAGCCAACAGTTTCAGGCAAATCATAAAAGCAATCCATTAGAAAAAAAAGAAAAAAAATCGAGAAGACTATTGAGTGGAGCGGAGCTGGAAGCCACTCATTAAGGTGAAATGTGCCAAGGTCTGCACTCACAAAGGACTCTAATGCGCCCATCGCCAGATCCTTTTTGTGTGAGTGTGATGTCATTCATTGTGATGCAGAACCCAGAGAGCGTGCCACACACAAGTGACAAGCCCTATATGAGTTTTATATCCTTATAAAAATCTCTCTCTCTCTCCCGTTTTCTTGCTTTGTCTCTCTGCCTGTCTCTTTGTCTCTCTCTCTCTCTCACACAAATGCTACACACACTTTCACACACTCTTTTCACTCCTCTCGATGTAATTCTTCCAGATTACTACAGCAGGGGGCAGTCTGGCATCCGCACGGATCCCTGGCACTGGCACTGGCTCATTGGCTTCCTGAGATGCCTGTTAGCGTTCCTGTGTGTGTGTTTTTGAGGGAGTATGTGTGTGTCTGTATACTGTATATTGTTTCTGTATTCTTGCTACTGTATGAGTGTTTCTGAGCAAAAAGGCAGTAAGAGGCCACTCCAGCCATTCTATACTTCATACCTTTCCAAGAAAGTCTTGAGAACAGATGTACTTAGTGCTATTTTGTAAGTGCTAGAGAGCAGAGATGTTATATTGGTGACCAAATGAAACTAAATATATCGTTGGTAATGTAAATGTTCTCATGGTTCTCATGGAGGTTATTTCAATGTCAGTGTTATTATTCTAATAATTTTGGCCACCACTATAAAAATATAACTTTTAGTGTAATTTTTGTAATGTATATTTATGCTTTAGTCTACCACAATAATTTAATGTCTTCAGTGATGGTAATATTGAGACGCATTTATAATGTTCTGTCCTATATATATACACTCTCAGAAAAAAGGTACAGTTCTGTCACTGGGGCGGTACCCTAAGGCAGTGGTTCTCAAACCTGTCCTGGGGACCCCCAACCAGTACACATTTTGCATGTCTCCCTCATCAAACACACCTGATTCAAATCATCAGCTCATTAGTAGAGACTCTAAGATTTGAATTGGGTGTCTGATGAGGGAGACATGCAAAATGTGCAGTGGTGAGGGGTCCCCAGGACAGGTTTGAGAACCACTGCCCTAAGGTACCAAAGAGAAAAGGTACATCTTTATCACCCCTAAAAGGTACATATCAGTACTCGCGCGGTGACTCACTCATTATATTGAACAGACACGTTCAGTTTGAATTGTAGTGTCTTCTCCAACTCAGTCACAGTAATCCAGTAGGTGGTAGGTGGCTTTGGGAATGGCCTCACAGGGCAGCGAAGCATTCTGGGAATTGTAGTCTTTTATCCCCATGAGACAAAAATACATTTTTTGTCTTTTCTCAGTCTAGAAGGCACCAAATTCAAAAATAACTTCACATTTCTACGACATTGATGACCCAGTTTAAATACAGATTCATCTTCCCAGCGCTAAAGTAGCCCTTTAAATGAAATTTTAGAATTTTCTGTCCCTTACAATCCAGAAAAAAGAAAATAATAATACTATTGTATCACAATATCACAAATATTGAATCACATAGAAGGAGGTGAGGAAAAAAATAGCCTAATGATCATGATTGATTTTTCTTAAATCATAATTTAAGTTCAGTTTTAAAATTACTAAATGATGTACAATTGTATAATATGAACAGGCAGTGAATTTCATCTTTCTGCTGCTCTGAATGAGAAAGCTGATTGTCCAAAGGCAGGTTTCTTAAATTTAACTAAACGGTCACCTATGCCCCCTGTTTCCCAAGTATTGTCTGTACAGAAAGTCACAGAGGTGATGGCAAAAAATGAATTAATTTATGCATCAACCACATAGAAAAAGAATAAAACAATTCTGATGATAATGCAATGATATCGCCGTTTTTTTGTCTAAAACTTTCACAGCTTGTTTATAGAGCGTGTATAATGGTTTCAATGTTGTTACACTTGCTTGAGACCAGCTTGTAGCACAATAAGATACATGCGGAAGAATTAGAATGATGACTAATATTCCTAATAATCATTAAGCTTGCTCCAACACATCTAGAAACCTTTTTTATATGTTTCTTAAAATTTAAGTTTGAATCTATTATCATACCCAGGTATTTAAAATGTTTAATATTTATTGCTTCACCTTTAATTAAAATATCTGGTTGATGCTCATTAATTCTTTTGATAGAGAAATACATTCACACATTTTTCTCACATTAAGAGTAAGACAATAGGGATTTAACCAATCTAAGATTTTTGTTCAGTGCAGCAGTCAGTTTGATAGTTTTGTTTTAATATAGGTATGAATGAGTGTATCATCTGCGTACATCTGGAACTGGACCCCTGGACACAGCATAGGTAGATCATTAATATATACTAACTAAATAAAATTGGTCCAAGAATAGATCCCTGTGTGACTCCAATAGATCAGCCAAGAAAGGATGAGCATATACCATTAATTATCGTACATTGTTTCCTTAGATTTCGATGATTCCATCCATGTTATTGTACTATTAATAGAAAAATGCAACTTTTATTCAACAATTTATTTAAAAGTACATTATTATTGACTGTGTCAAAAGCTTTCTTAAAATCAAGGAAGACGCCACCAACAACACCTCTGTCAAGAATTCAATTTTTTCAAAAAAATAACAGTTTGCTGTCTCTGTATAATAACATGCCCTAAATCCAAACTGCACTGGATGTAGTGGAAAATAAACTATATTTAAATACTCTATTAACTGACTACAAATGACCCTTTCCATTACTTTGGAAATCCCTGTAATAATAGTAATAGGTCTATAATTGGTTACATTAGTAGGGTCACCATCCTTAAAAATATATGCTATTACTGCTGACTTCCAAACAGTCGGGAAAAACAAAACAAAACATTGCTTTATTGACAAATTAACCAGATGAGTAATGAGCTAAGGACATTTGTATACTTTTTTGACAAATATAGAATCACAAAGACATCTTTAGCCCTAGAACTCTTAAGCTGACCCAATACTTTTATTATATTAGACTCGGATACTTCAAAAATATAAAAAAACAGGAGAATTATAATTTGATGGTTTAATATCCTTATTTCATGCACTAAACCCTAAATCTTGAACTAAATCTTTAAAAAAATTAAATACACTAGCAATTTGATGCTTTTATGCAATTTTCCTAGCCTGGATGCCAGCCGAATTTAGCCCCGCCCACAATTTTTTTAGGTCGGGCAATTCGGTCTGGACATGCTCCATAGAGGAGTGATTATCTCGGAACAGAAACTGTTCGGACCAATGAAATCATCAGGGTGGGCTTTAGACGATGACGGACAGATGATCAACAGTAACGTAATCATCACGTCATCAAAGGGGCTTGGATTATATTTGTTCGAATCCTAAACAGAGAGCTTGTTTGTATATGCATTCACCTTCACAATTCTCTCAAAATTGATGATCATGTTGGGTAAGTACTCTTTGTATCATTAAATTCTTGCATTTTTTTACAACACCGGCAAAGATTGTTTATTCCAGCGTGCGTTCAGTCAGGGTTGCCAAGTTTTTACAACAAAACCCGCCAACTACTAGCCCTGAACAATAGCTTCTTGGGGGGTTGTCCGGAAAAAAAATGGTGTTTGGGGGTAAAATGTGTGTTATTTTGGCAAGGTTGCCTGCAAAAATTCGCACTCATGGGTCTATATATCACATAATAGTCGCTTCAACCCGCGGACATAGAAAACAACCCGCGGGGGGAAAAAAACGCGGACTTGGCAACACAGTGCAGTTGAGCTCTGTTGACATTTGACAACTAGCATAATGCGTCGCTTCGTTGCTCTGATTGGTTGTAGGTCTATCCAATTGAGGTCTTTCCTGGTTCGGTTGAAACACACCCCATAATCAAAGCCTTAATGGAGAAGTTTCAGACTCATATTCTGACTAGAATTGAGTATGACCACGTCAGGCTTGTCGTGTAATTTATAACAGTAATCCAATTGTGGCCAAAAAATGTGACGGAATGGACGATATTCGTCTGTATTTGCAATACACGAGCCATGGTTCAGCTGCACGAGACAAACGCTGGCAGTGTGAATGCACAACGGGAGCAAGCGGCTCCTGCTCTCCATACACACTGCTCCTGCCCTGCCAACGCTATGCTTGTGCGTGCAGTGTGAAACCGGCGTAACACGAGAATGAACCTCACTGGTTCATGTGGAAGCTCAAACCATGCTGCTTAACCCACAAGAATGAACCTCACTGGTTCTTGTGGAAGCTCAAACCATGCTGCTTAACACACAAGAATGAACCTCACTGGTTCTCGCGGAAGCTCAAATGTGCTGGGTAATTCGATAATAAACCTCATTGGTAATGCTCAAGCTCAAACGTAATGTGAATAAAAGCCTAAATGTAATGTTTATCATATAAACAAAGTAATTGTTTGAGTGAAACTACTCAAATCATATGGATTAGATTTACAATCTCTTTATGGTGGCACAGAAATCTCCATTTTTGTTTTAAAGATTGAATTGAAAATCTTGCAGATTTAGAGCGACATGAGTGTGAGTAAATGATGACCGAAAAAGTATTTTAAAAACAATATATGATAATTATATAATGATTATAATAAATGTTAATAATTAACGGTGCCAAGCAAAAAGAAGCCAATAAGACATGCCAACATGGCTGGGAGTGTTAGTCCAACTACAACAATGAGCAATTAGAGACATTTTAAGATGATTTTAGGCCGAAAATGGCTGAAAAATCCTATGTACAGTCATTAATAATATGATTTAATGGTTTATCGCTTTTGACCAATGTGGTGGTGGCCCAGTTATGAAATTGATGTGGTGTGGTCAGAGTGAGGTGACAATGACACAGGCAAAGTTTGATGTCATTATGTCAAAGCATTGCAGAGGTACAGCCTCAAGAGTCATTTTGACATCATGCCTTAATTTCGTTGTTGCAGTATATGAAAACAGTTTTGTTTGTTGACACGAAATGAATAACTTGCTGTCATGATCTAAGATCCAATTTTGGTAAAAATCAGACAAATGGTCTAGAAGAAGTTTGAAAAAGTAGGTTTGTAAAGGAAATCAAAATGTGAACAGGAAGTCTGGCCAACTATGGTAAAATTGGGGTCTATGTTCTTGGCATGACCCAAGGAATCTATTAAAACCAGTTTTATGACAATAGTCAAATTTAGCACTACCCCAAAACCTTTTGAGAACTATTAGGCCTATAAGTTTATCAATGCTAAGCCAATGCGTTTGTAAAATATAACACTTTTTGACAAAATTCAAAATAGCTGATGCCCAAAATGGTTGATATGGGAAAATTGGGTATGGTTTGGCTCGGAGGGATGCCCTGAATCTAAAGAGACCAGTTTTCGCGATTTATTTTTTTTAATCAAAAATGTCAAATTTTTGTTTCTCCGGACCAGTAGGTCCTGTGCCGAAACACTGCAGGGATCCTCAGGTCATGGTTGGCATAACGCACACCAAGTTTGGTTCGAATATGCTAAAGCGCTGTGGAAAAATAAGCCCTATTTGGACGGCAATTGTTTCTCATGGTGAAGTCCGTAAAAATACATTTGCATGCCACCTCAGTGACAAAACTCGTGCATTCGGATGACGATTCATTCACTGTGAAGGAGCGAATTTTGTGATCCTGTGCACCTGGGAACACTGCTCACGTGGTCAGTCGAATGACTGTGCTTGTGTGGTGTGAAAATGTCATGTGCTTGGAATAATAAGAATAAAATCATATTTAATTTAATAATAGGAAATTATTTTATTATTTAAATCTGTTTAAAAAAGGAAGATGTCATTTTAAAAATGTGGAAATGAGCAGAAATAAGTTAATACAATGCTGCAAATTTAACCTACCGTTTTGTTGGTTTTTCTTTCTCTTTTGAGCGGTGATAAAAGGTTATTCTTGTAAATACTTTCCAGCATTTCAGTAATAAAAGTCTAGGCTAGATCTTTAAAACTGCATTCAAATTACAGGGAAACGCAAAGATACGGTGCTCTGCTGTGGTCAAAAACGATATAAACAGTTAATTTTGAAGCAATGTTTTCTTGAAAACTCGGACTCGGATTCGGACGGTAATTAAATCACCACACGACCTTAGTGTTTGTCTAAAAACAGTAGGTAATTCGACCAGGGATTTTTACGCGGGTGGTGGGAGAAAAACACTGACATTCTGGATTCGGACAGCAATAAAATCACAGACTAGCCCCTGTAAATCATGAAAATACCTTACGACCCCACAAGAAACTATTACCGTCCCAATAGGGCTATAGCCTGACTTCCATTTTTGTGGGCACTTTGTCGATTTCATTCATAGCATGAATATGAGTGAAACTTTGGACAGGTGGTGGCAATAGAGGGATTGATTTAGACAGAAACTCCAAATTTGCTATGGCGACAGATCAGACTGTCTTCGGTCAGTGTGCTAAACTTTCCCGCAAGCGGTTCTATGGGCTGCCATAGACTCCCAGAAAAAAATAAGAAGAATGCTAACCATTTCAATGGGTGCATTTGTAGCTTCTGTGCTTGGTCCCTAATAATTTCAAAATGGAAACCTAAATACTGTAGGTTGAGGTCAGGGTTTGTAATTCATTCTGCATTCTTTAAATCTCAGTGGATAAGAAAAGGTTATGAGTTGCAAGACTCATCTTCTGTTGAAACGTCACTCGCTGTAGTCATTTTAAGCGGTGGGCGTATCTTGCATTCACTCACCTGTAATAACCTTGTCAACAAAGCTTTTTTTATTCTCTTGTACTATGACTCATATTATGAGAAGCAATGGATGATGTTAATATACTAATCAGCCCTAGTTCCCCTGTCATTGGTTATGTTCAGTGCTGACAGCAGTTTAATGCATGTAACACACACACACACACACACACACACACACACACACACACACACACACACACACACACACACACACACACACACACACACACACACACACACACACACACACACACACACACACGGAGAGAGATCTGGAGGGAGGCAGCGTGTGTGCTCTTAGTAACTGTGGCAGTGAAGCTCACAGCAGTCAAAGGCCAGATAAAATGCTGTAACCTCATCATTACAAACCATATTCTCTTTAAAAGTCCTCCTTTTTTATATCACATCATGAATATTTCATGCTGTGATATCTGGGCCAATTAGGTGTCATATCCTCTGTCTGAGAGTTCTTTATCTTTTTCTATTTTCTTCTCATCTCTGCCTGCCGGTAGCTGTATTTAAGAGGCAAGTGTCTCACTCAGTATGTAAAAACACAAAATGAGCAGAAAATAACACAAAATGCTCTGCTCTGTATAGAGGGTGTTTTAAGGTGATTTTGGAGTGTCATTATACTAGAAAAATATGAACTTGGAAAAGGGCTCCCACCTGGAGAATTCAAGCTGCTTAAGTGGCATCGCAAGGTGGAAGTCCTGTATCAGGTCACAAAAACACATTTATTAATGTTACACTGTAGCATTACACAAGCTTCCTTCATCCCATATTTACTTCCTTGCTTTCCTTTGAACTTATTCCTTCTGCGCTTCTGCATAAAATGTTGGGTTCCAGTCCACCTTATTCAAGTCTGAGTCAAGTCCAAATAAATATCATGCTGAAGTATCATCAAGTATCATGCTGGTTTGTAAATATAATCCCAATATAATGGTGTATTGTGACATTTCTGAGTGAAGGACCTTTTCTAATGTGAAAAACTACAGTGGGACTTGACTATCCATCAATATAAATTCAACTGGTAACCAAATTACTTAATGAATGGGAACAGTGTATTGGGATCTGAAAATATGAAATTGCATCTCCTTTCTCTGTTTGTGTCTGTGTGTTGTATAAACTTGTAAATGCAAAGTAAGATTAGAGGTGTGGGTTACATGCGTATTACACACCAAAAAGTGCGTATTGTATGTACGCAAAAACTAATTTTTGCATATAAATTGCACGATAAATACAATTTGTGCTATAGATTCGTACTTTCATGAGATTTGGTTGCTATATTAGTCTACTGTCACTTTAAGACCTGATAGATCAGCAGAACCGGATTTCACAAAGTGGAATATTACTGGATCAACATCTTTGCCGATCAATCAATCAATCTTTTTCCTATTTGTAGTGGAGATGAGTGGTACCCGGTGGGGTCTTCTGCTGTTGTAGCCCATCCACCTCAAGGTTGTGTGCGTTATGGCTTCACAAATGCTTTGCTGGATACCTCGGTTGTAACGAGTGGTTATTTCAGTCAAAGTTGCTCTTCTATCAGCTTGAATCAGTCGGCCCATTCTCCTCTGACCTCTAGCATCAACAAGGCATTTTCGCCCACAGGACTGCTGCATACTGGATGTTTTTTCCTTTTCACACCATTCTTTGTAAACCCTAGAAATGGTTGTGTGTGAAAATCCCAGTAACTGAGCAGATTGTGAAATACTGGCCTGTCTGGCACCAACAACCATGCCACACTCAAAATTGTATCAATCACCTTTCTTTCTCATTCTGACATTCAGTTTGGAGTTCAGGGGATTGTCTTGACCAGGACCACACCCCTAAATCCATTGAAGCAACTGCCATGTGATTGGTTGATTAGATAATTGCATTAATGAGAAATCGGTGTTCCTTATAATCCTTTAGGTGAGTGTATATAATAATTATATAATAAAAGCAAGGCTAAGTTTGGAAAATATAGCATTTTTGTTAACTCTATAACTGGGCAAATTAATCTAGCTATAGATTAAGCTAGATTAAAGACTTGCAAAGACTTGCAAATGTCCAATGTGTTTTTTTCTGCTTATTCAGTGTTGAACACACTTTTTTATCAAACCATATGAATCGAGCACAAATTTGAGACCAACATCTGTGGTTGCTTTGTAAATGATGGTTTGTGCATCTAATAACCATTAACCAATAACAAAGTTTGATATTTGATATTTCAAAGTCAGTGTCATTTCTATTGTTGTTATTATACAGATGTAATGGTGCTGCATTAGGAACGTGTGAGTTAAACTGTGAGAAATGTATATGTTTAAAAAATAACACCTGATATCTGTAGTCTTGACATGTAAGGAAGTGCAGACCATTTAACCGCTGTGGTGTTAATCAGCTTCCTGTACATGCCGTAACAGTAGCTCATTAGTCTGGTAACATTGATATGTACTAACAGATCAAAACAAATTATTCAGAGTGTTGCATCTATGGAAGTTATTTGCTCTGGTGGGAAATTTAATCCAGGGAGCCGCTTGACATTATTTAGAAGCAATTATTTTAGAAAGCTGCATAAATACCTCTAATTTACTGCTGAAGGAGGTGTGCTTTTTTATTGTAAATGCACTCCTAAATGATCTCTTTTAAAATGTGCAAGTGGTGGCCTTTAAACATTTGCAAAGTCTTGAAGGACCAAAAGAATATAAGCAAATACAAAATTAGGTTTATATAGTGATTTCTGTCGCTGGAGACCTTAAAATACATTTATCGATTGTAAAATTGTGCCCTGGCGTGGTTCGTTTGGTTCTCAAATCTGATGAGGCATCTATAATGGTTTTAACTTGAAAATAATTCTTTGATTATGTTTTTGTCGATGGATACACTTACTGGCTCCTCAGTGATACACCACAACAACAGCGCTAATAAAAGCATGCGAGTGCTGACGTATGTCTGATATGACCAGTCATTTTCGCCGTCATCACCCGTGTGTAGAGCCAGAAGAAGCCAATGAGACGCGCGTGCGCTGTGAGAACGATCTGTCTCTGTGCAATCCCGAAAGCACGCACACGTCTCACAGTGCGCAAATATTGAGTTCTCTTTCAAGTCTTGTACTTAAACGGACAGACTCATACCAAAAGTATGTTAACATGTCCATCTTGATGAGTATCCAAGCAGACATAGTCTGTATGTGCCTTAAGAAAACTTTGTACTTTGTATACGTACAGTCGAGAAAGACGACACAGACATAACTGTGGATTAGGTCTTAAAGGGGCAGTAGCCTTTACTGCTGTGTTAAAGGGTTAGTTCACCCAAAAATGAAATTGATGTCATTAATGACTCACCCTAATGTCGTTCCACACCCGTAAGACCTTCGTTCATCATCGGAACACAGTTTAAGATATTTTAAATTTTAGTCTCAGAGCATAATGCAGTCAATGCCCACTTGACTGTCCATGTCCAGAAAGCTAATAAAAACATCATCAAAGTAGTCCATTTGTGACATCAGTCGGTTGATTAGAGTCTCTTGAAGCATCGAAAATACATTTTGGTCCAAAAATATCAAAAACTACGATTTTATTTAGCATTGTCTTCTCCTCTATGTGCCTCCAAAAAGAATCAAACGGTTAATGAATCAGTGAATCGATCAATGATTCGGGTCGCCAATGTCATGTGATTTCAGCAGTTTGGCAGTTTGACGCGAACCAAACTGCTGAAATCACGTGACATTGGCGAAAATATTTTATACTGTGCATTAGTGCAGTGTGCTTATTACATATTTCCATAATTTGTAATTGATTTATTATTTGAAACTTTAATATTAATTTATGCAATTGCAATGCTTTGATTTTTAGTAAAGTTACAAAGTCATAGCCATAAATGCAAAGTTACTATTGGTTACAATTACTAATAATTGGCAAAATATCTTTTGGTGTTTCGGTTTTCGGCCGTGGTTTCCTCTTTTTCGTTTTTTTTTTTTTAAAGAATTTTGATTTCGATTCATCCCTAGCTCTTCTCCTATAATGCCTGATGAGTTTGGACAACATCTGACAAGAGATCAGAGACCATTCCTCCACACAGAATCTCTCCAGTTCCTTCAGATTCCCAGCTTAGGTCTTCTTCTCTTCAGTTCACCCCACTCATTTTCTGTAAGGTTCAGGTCAGGGAATGGGACGTACATGGCAGAAGCTTCATTTTGTGCTCATTGACACATTTGTGTGTGTGTTTTATTTATTTATTTATCTGTTGGTATTTGATAGAATTAGTTTATCTGAACAAGATGTCCAGGACCTCCAGCAAAAAATAGGCCCACAAAATTAAAGATCCAGCAGTATATTTAACCGTGGACATGGGGTACTTTTTATCCCTGTTTGTACCAAACACATCTGCTGGATTTTCTGCCAAAAAGATCTTTTTATAGTTTTATCTGACCACACAGAACCAGGGCCCATTTGAAGTTCCAGACATTTTTGACAACTGAATATGCTGGAGTTTATTTCTGGATGAGCGAGGAGGTTTTTTCTTGCAACCATCCCAAACAACATGTGATTATGTACCGTATATACTGTTTTATCTTTTTTGTTTTGTTTTTGGCTTTCTGATCCCAAGGCTCAACTAATCGGAACTGTATTCTCTGGTTTTACTAATTGTAATGAATGATTAAGGGAATTTGGCCTTTGTGTTTCATCATAATTATACTGTACTCTTGTGCAGCAGGAAGTCATGCTTGGACAATTTAATGCTCCTAGTCACCCTGGTGCGATAAAAGTGTAAATTTGAATGGGAATATAGGCCTACTTCAGAGATATTTTACTCATATGAATTTGTAGGTGTGCCAATTGTGGCCAACATGCATTGGAGATTTCGTAATGTGTTACCCCCACTTCCAATCGTTTTACTTCAATAAAAAGTTAGAATTTTGTGGATTTTGCATATTTATTTTCACAGCCTCCTTTACTCTTCTTTACCAATGTTGCCAGTATTAGTGGAGGGCACTGTACATTATTTAACATGAACTAACAATAAATAGGCTTCTTAAACATATATTAATCTTAGTTAAAATTATTACTAAATAGAAGTGTGCTAATATATTATTTAAATCAGAATTTGTTAATATTATTTAATGTACCTGAACTAACATGAACTAGCATTGAACTGTTGTGTTTTCATAACTACTTTAACAAAGATTCTTTAATACTGTAACAAATGCATTGCTTATTAATGCTAGTTAACACATTTAATAATTTTAACTAATGGACCCTTACTTTAAAGTGTTACCAAGATTTCTTTTTACACAGAAAACATGCATATATAAATATGGTAAAATAGGACTGCAGGATGTATTTTGACAAAAAAAATTGCAATCGTAGATTGTTCTCAGCTGGCGCATATGCACACATATGCATTTATATCCTAACGAAGAAGAACACACACACACACATATATGTGGTTTTCCGGATGTTAACAGTTGGTGACAGAGGTGGCAGATCTAGGTACTAGACTCAATGCACGGCTCCACAGCACACACCCCACCACCCAGGCCCGCTCTGGAAACTGGATCAGGGGAAGGTGTCGCGTTTAATTATGCTCCTTGCTTCATCTCAGCGTGGAACCATCTGCCACTGCGAAATATGACTTTAATAAAGAGAGAATTTTCCAGTGCATAATTTAGTGGTAATGGCCGGACAGTTATGTTACAGTCATACATTAATGCGTGTGAAATGCACGCTGAGACAGAGGCAGAGATTTGAAAGGGGTTTTGGTGATGTACTGTGACACCTCACAAACACTGAGATATCATTGACTACATCATTTTGTTGGTTAGGCTCCTTGGGGGTGTAACTTATTGTATTCGAATACAGAGTTTTGTGGTAATTTTTGGATGCGTCATACATTTTTTTGTGTGATTTTAAAGGTTCAAATTGTAACTCACTATAATTGTCATTAATACAACTTTTGTTTTTAATCCCTAACAATCACTATAAAACCACCTTTAAAATGGTTTATATGATTTATTTGATGTATTTTCAAGTCTTCTAAAGTCATACAGTAGTTTTGTGTAAGACAGACAAAAAAATTACGTTATGCACAGAAAATGTTCCCCTCCACTTTTTGTTGTCGTCAACATCCAGATGGCATCATTACCCACTGTATTTTATTTATTTTGATGAGATTGGCACACAGATATATTGTATGGCTTTAGAAGATTTGAAATATAGTTCACAAGTCATATAGAATAGAGATTTATGGATGTGGCCACTATGAACATTGCATAAAAAACTGCACAAATTCAATATTCAAAAACTGCAACAATTCTCAGTAACACTTTAGAATAATGGTCATTAGTTAACATTAGTTAACTACATTAGTTAACATGAACTAATGATGAACTGCACTTATAAAGCATTTATTTATCTTTGTTAATGTTATTTTCAACATTAACTAATACTTTATTAAATTCTTGTTAACATTAGTTAATGCACTGTGCAACTAACACAAACAAACCATGAACAGCTGGATTTTTATTAACTAACGTTAACAAAGATGAACAAATATAGTAATACTTGTACTGCTAATGGTTAGTTCATGTTAGTTAGCTTGGTTAGTAATGTTAACTAATGATCATTAGTTTTAAGTGTTTCCAAATTCTCATTTTGTATTTTGCCACACTAAAACAGTTGGGGGGCACAACATGAGGGTGAGAAAAATCCTCTGGGTGAACTAATCCCTAAACTATGCTTTAGAAATGGCATTAAAACCTATGTTCTACCTTTTTAAATAAATAAATGCCTTAACAATCTGTCTGATTAGTGCTCGTACCTTGGACAATCTGAAGAGATGAATAAATTTAGTTTCTTCAATCATGTTTTTCATTTATTACAGACAGTTCCCAGGCCAGATTTGGTTTATTTAAACCTCACGTGAATAGCACTGATTCCTCAATCAGAACTCTTGCTCTCGACGATTTTCTCATTGCAGAACTCAAATTCTCCCCCCACCCCAAAAAAGCCACCCCTGTCTCCGAGCTCCTGTGCCACACCAATGCCTTTACATATTTCACATATCCCTTTTATTGCAAATTATTGAGGTTTTTTATTGCTATTCATAAAAAAAGCATATTTCCCTTTATCTGCAATTTACGGTGAAGCTTTTGGCGCAATTTCCGATACTCGAGTTTTATTTCCTGACATTAGTGTGCCATTTTGTTGGAATGAAGGAATTTTTTTTTGCCCGCTATTCACTTGACTGCAAGGACCTTTCAGCTGACGTTGGGGGCGGAGGGACACGTACACAAAGACCAACAGCTGCAGCCACTCCGCGCTCCCGGTACCCCCTGTCAGATTCAGGGCCTCGGAGCATCGGTAGCCCGGCTCGCTGAAGTGCACGTTTCCAAGCAGTGCAGTCATGTCATTCACAAACGAACAATGCTCCTTATTAGTTCCTCTCCGTCACAGATTTGTCACCACCGTGGTGATGTAGGATGTCTATTGATTAGGCACAAGTGCTGAAAATTGTGCTGTTTGTCAGGAATGCGTTGTGTTTGTGGTGTGTTTTCGTAGGGAATTTGCATATAAATGAAACCATATACTAATGTATGCGTGTAGACATGATCTATGTATAAAAGCATGCTAGCATGTACGAACGCACTCACAGTCAGGATGTGTCACGAACAGGAAGACAACACATTGTCATTGAAGGTGTGAAGGCATGTGAGAAACAATGTGTCATGTGATCCCATTTTCAGATTTAACAACGTCTCTCTTTGTTTGGGAACACACTTTAGTTGGTTCACACATCAAGTTTCAAAGGCAAAAAACCTTCTTGTAAGGTTTTTAGCGACAAAATCAATCTTGTAAGATTTCCCAGTTCAAAATGATTTTCACCCCTGCTCAAAAAAATAACACAAGACACACGCAAGTGTAACGCTAATGACATTGCAAAATCATACAGTTCACATATAGTTTGTATCACGCTTTTCATGATGCATTTTAATGTAAGCTTTTTTTCAAAGCAGCTTTACAGAACCCTGTGAGCAAGCCAAAGGCGGTATGCGATACGGTTAGAATTACTGCTGCAGTAGTCAAATACTGATGTTGTACATGAGCTACTTTATTTCTCAGTATGTTTATTGTACATTTGATATATATTTTTTTAAATATAATTTGCTACTTATTATTTACAGATTTCAAAAAGGAAATACAAAGAGAGAAGATTCCTTATTTATGTAAATGTTTAAGTAATTTTTAGATAACTATCATCTTAAGTAGAACCTATTATTAGCAACACACAACCCCCCCCCCCCCCCCCCCCCCAAAACAAAAAACAAAAAACCCAACAGCTATGGCTTATTTTAAATAATCCAATATGGCACATATTTGGTTATGTATTCAGCTGAAAACAATTCCGTAGTGGCGTTATTCATTTGCATTCAAGTAAATGTAGATTTGTCAATATTTTACAAAATGTTTGTATCTGACTATGATATATTGGGTAATAATATTGAGTGAAAAAACAGATTTTCTGAGTAAAGCAGGAGATGAACCCAATCACGTGTGAACATGTGGAACATCAATTCTATATAATTTCTTGCATTATTTTTTTTATTTTGAGCATTTTAAAAAATCTGTTTTGTCCAATTACTCAAATCACTCTCAGGACAAACTAGAACGACACCGATTATTAAGATGATATAGATGATCCAAGATCTTTTTACCTTTTGAGTTTTACAGGGTCTGCTAGATGAACAGCAATCAAGTTTGTAAAATCAAAGCATTGTCATCAAGACCTGACTATGGCGGCAGGGCTTTGAACGCCACGCCACCAATCAGATTGCTCCGAGACTGATCAAAATCCACCTGACATTGGTTTCGGTGTAATTATCAGTGCAGGTAAATGGCACCTCACCTGATGATAAAAACGGATACAGATATGCCGCCGGCTTTCCTTATGATTCACTTTAAGTCCCTGATCCACTCCAGCCTGTCCTGTGGGCATGTTCAAACAGGCGTTCTCATATCTCTATCCCTGTGGGGTCGCTTCTCTCTCTCTTTGCCCCTCTGCCCCCTAGCCAGCAGCCCCGTAGCACCAGGGAAAGTATCGCTTTAGCTTAACTGATGAAAGCAGTGCCCCCATCTCATAGCATTAACTTGTTTATCTTTAGCTGAAGCCAAAAAAAAAAAACTTTCAAGCTCCATTGCTCATTCTGTGCAAGAGAGATAGACGAAGAGACATGCGAAAACAAAAGGCAGCCACTGAAATTTGCATGGTGCTCAATTATACATTAGCGAACATCACTTGGCAATCTGTTCATATCAATTTAATTGGATTTTAATACTGCCTCTGATCTTGTTTTCTAATTAACAGCAGCGGCTGGCAATAAAGCAGAACCATGCACCCAGCAACACCTTTGATCCTGGCCATATGGAGTTCCTTAGAGCTCATTGGAGGAAAAAAAAATCAGTCACCTAAATATGAGCCCATGACAAGCCCAGTGGAAAGCGGGTGGGGGCGGATCAGGGCAAGAGCGGGTGCTCGGGAGTGAGGCGGCGTGTCGGGCTGAAGGCGAGATAAGTGTGACCCCCAGATGGCCGGATATCACTCCTGCTAACGCTTTCATTGATTAATTTCTCTCCTGATTGGTTGTGATTACTGATAAATAAAACATGATCTCTGAATCTGATGCAAATCAGCTTCTGAGCTTTAGGGAAATGTTGATTGCTTTTTCAAATCTGTTTATTTCCACCCTTGTTGCCCTTAACTTTGTATTTGACGTGGGACTTTGAGAGTGTGTTTTCATCTCTCGCTTTCATGCTGGAAGAGCGGAGATTTAAACCCTCAAAGACGGCGCAGATAGCGACGGAAAAGTTCAATGTTTTGACCAACGGTTCTGGGGGAAATCAAACATTTTGGCCACTGGAGGAATGTCTGCCGCATTGTAAACACAGCCGGCTAATGCTTGATGTTTGATAATGCGCAACAACATTTGCAAGAGTTTTCCGATCGTTTCTGTTGTAACGTAATTAATGGAATGAAAAGATTTAGTTTTTTTTGTATGTTTGTGTCATTATGTATTATTTGGTTACTTATTTACGTTTATCGTCTAGTCGTGCGGCCCTGTAAACTCCTAAATAATGCATAAACAATATAAATTAAAAAGAGTCTCTTAAACCGATTTTCTGCTAAAATATAATTTCAGTGCCAGATAGAGTCTTATTCTGTCTTCATTATAAGCCGCACAACAAATCTGACGATCCCGCAGTCTAATGATACAATGCTTCATATTAACATGCTATCAGAATTCATTTACCGCACTCCATCCAAAACATTTTGACAGACCTCATCCAGATATTCTGTCATATTCCAAGCAGCGCCACCTAACGATCCTCAAGCGCTGCCAATATTCCCTGATGAAGAGAGACAGGGGGAAACGGTTAGGCCCCACCTCACCATTTAGAATCCTAATTGTTATTAATGCTCCTGATCAAAACACACTGATCCAGCAGTGTGTGTGTGTGTGTGTGATGGAAAAAAGGATGCCAATGCTGCAGTCTCTGTTTTTTTTTCCTCCACCCTCCTCTCTGAAGCAGACAATTGAGGGGGAAAATGACAGAAGAAGAAGAAGGAGGTGGAGAGAAAAATCTGCTGTGCGTCAGACAGTCCATGGAGGAATTAGAGAGCATGGCTGATTCACCGTCCCCTAGAAGCGGGGGTGTTAATTTGGAAATCTAGGACTGGTATGTGGAGAATGCTAATTTGTAATTAGGAAGATTAACTAAATCTGGGGAATAGAGAAGATTATTGACTTATATAATAAAATCAACAATGCTGCCCTGGTTAAATAATCATCGCCTAAAATCACACGTTCTAAATGCGCTGGGCAGGTTACGCAGTGTGCCAGCATGGGAGCTTTGATCCGTACTATCCAAAAATAACAGCGTGAGATAACCGGGGATAATATCTCCATCAGACCAGACCCGCTAATATCGCTAAGTAGATAGCTTGTGATTGGAATGTTATTGTAATTATGGGCGTCAAAATCCGCTCCTTAGTGTACGACTTGAGATTTTGATCATTACATTGAGATGATGGGTGTTCAGGATGGCAAATTAACACATTTGTGTGTGTAAAGTAGCAATCCTGAAAATGATTGTTAATCGAATGTGTGAAAATTTCATAAATTATCAACACAGAAAGACACAAAATAATTTTTCTTAATGTAAATTTGCTCAGTGAAAAATATTGTCTGCTTTCATTCTGTTTTTATTAACCGTTCTGATGTCTTCTGGTCACATTTGACCCATTTTCAGAAATAAATATTCAATATCCGCCACAGGCTTTGAGTTTGAAAATTTCAGTTTTCACTTATGAAGGTAATTCACCTTTGACCTCTCAGAATGTTATGCAGCTTTAAATGGCATAACATACTAATTTAATAATTATTATTACTCACTGCTCATTATTATTACTATTATTCAATTTTCAATCTAGTACATACACTATTCATGTAACTAATAGTAAATAATACAATAATACAAGTTACATCATTGCATTATCATTGGATAACTTTCAATTCACTATACATTTGTGTTGTTTACCTTATATGCATTTAGGCACCGATTGCCAAGAAAACAGACATTTAATGCAGTTTCACTCAACGCCTGCGGTTTCCAGTCATGACCGGGAACCAAACAAACACACTTGCAAAACTTTGTTGCTGCTACGGAAAAATAAACTGTATCCACTGTTTATTTGGGATTCTGAACAAGGTTATCTTTCCCTCACAACAATAAAACACACCTCTTTAGTGACATTGTTGATTTTGTAGCCTGACAAGCCAGACCCACATCAAAATGTTGGGTCTGGGAAGTCACCATTGATAGGGCTCAATCTGAGGGTCGGAATAAACAGTTGTCTTTCAAACTCACTCTGCACGCAATTGGAGAGTGCAACAACCAACCAGAGCAACGTGAAGCGGAGCTAGTTGATATATTCAACTTTCTGTATCAGGTATCAGGTCGTCAAAACTCCGAACACATCTTTCTTTCTTAAGTAGCATTTCAGTGCCATTCTTTTCTCAAAGGAAAGTGGCCAAAGCTAATTCAAAAGACCGCCGTTCTCCAGCTTCTTTGTTTACAAGTTTACTTTGTTTACTACCTTCTGTGTTCACACTGACCGATGAATCAGTGACAGGAAGTTTCACACTGCATGACTTTACAATAGGAAGAATAACAACAACTCTCTCTAGTGCGCAAACTATGTTTCACAACCAAACACACAGGAGATGTGACAAGTAATGTTCACTTGAGACTGGAATTGTTATAAAATTGTATAAACTGCAGAAAGTTTGCAATCCAAATTTTCTGTGTGCTGATTTGCAGTGAAAAGGAGAAAAATAAATATAAATATATGGTGGTGGAAATGGTTGGGGAGACAAGTTTACGAGTTTGAGGAAAATATATTTTTTTCAATGTGCTGCTGTTGTTTCTGTTTGATAGAATTGTAAATATATATATATATATATATATATATATATATATATATATATATATTGTCTTTCAAACTCATGGTGCTTTAAATATATTAAAATACTGATAATCTGGTCTATAACTCCTCCCGCTGGCATGTATCTTGCTCTCTCATTGGCTGTAGGTCATTGCTGATGTATTTTTCAGTCAGAACACATTTCACATAGCAGGATTTTGAATTGCCGACAAGTCCAGATATTTAGCATGCCAAATATCTCACGGGCGTCTGCGACTCATCTGTGATCCTCTTAGATTGCATCTTTGATAATTCACACGGTGTGATTGTCGCTCACTTGCACAAGTGCCTATGATTTAGGGCATTTGTCTGCGATTTTGCGAAACCTGTCAGCGAGTTAAAATCGGGCAGTGTGAACTTGGCATTATATATAGTACCTGTAGTTGAAGAACCTTTCACCTTTGACTTAAAAACAAAAACAAAAAAGTCAATAGAAGATATAGATTTTTAATACACTTAATACAGTTGTGTGAGTCAGATTTGACCCAAGTTCACAGGTGGGTGCATTTATTTTAGGACAATAGGAAGGTTAAGATTCAAACAAAACATTAAACTCTCTGTTTACAATCCATGCAAAAAGAATCCTTTGGGTAAGTATGAAGGGAAAGTTTCATTTGATGAAAGTATGTTTACACAATCTCAGTTGCTTCCCTCCAGTGTTCAGTTTTCATCATTTTGCAGTTAAAAATGTTACAGACATTGTTTAAAATCAAAATTCCTCCTCAAATAACCTTTATGCAAAGGCGTCTGACAAATACTGCCTTAGGAAAACATGATACATACAGTGAGATCACGATCAGCACAAACAACTGTGCTGCATCTGGCGGCTCATTTTTAAATCAATGCATAAATCTGCATTCAAATCTCAAATTCTTCCTCAAATTATTGGACACACAGGTATTGGCGACATTAGAAGCGGGAAATTGAGTATTTTACATGAGATGAAGAACAAAAAAACAACAACCTTTCTTTCAAAACAAACACTTGGCAAGTGGGAAGAGGATCTCTTAATATGACATGTCACAACATGTGCACAGTAAGAAATACATTACCGGCAATGTGTGTGCATTTAGGATGTATGATATAATGTTAAACTTTATATTTAGAAAGTGATGACGTGTTTGACATGCACTTTTGCCAGTTATTGATCTGTGATTTATTCCTAATTAAACTTCACAACAAACTGCCAATGTAAAATCATATGCATAAATTTGAATCGCCTTGCAACTTGTCATACCCTAAAAAAAATGACAATTAGACCCTGAATACAAGAAATGAAAGCCAGTTCAATTACAGTGTCTGCTGTATCTGTTTAGCATGTTATTAAATGCTTCTGTTTTCATTTATTTTTAATCAGAGGAAGTTTTTGGTTACCTGTTTAATAAAACTTTGTTGGAATATCATATGGAAATGTATTTTAAAAAATCCCATTTAGTCGTAAACTTAAATAAATCATGCTTGGCACTAAATAAGTAAAATTCCAGAAAAGCAAGGTTTTGTGCGATAAATTAATTAGCAAGAAAGTGATTGCTAAACTATGTTAGCCATATACAGTACATGTATATCAAGGCTCAGGTTATTGAAAAATTATTTGCTGCTTGCTAAGACAAGTCTTTCTTCGTTGTTTGTTCTACCGACATGGAAAATACCTCAAATTAAGCAGCTTGTACTTTTCTAAATGATTTAACTTGTGATTCTTAACTTGCAGACCATTAGCCTGACAAGCCAGACCCACATCAAGATGTTTGGTCTGGAAACTCACCATTGACAGGGCTCAATCCGAGGGGCGGGATAAACGGTTATCTTTTAAACTCCCTCTGAACGCGTTCACGCAATTGGATAGCGCTAACGTACAACCAACCAAAGGTGAAGCAGAGCTAGTTGACAGATGAAACTTTCGCCGTATCTGGTTGGCAAAACTCAGAACACATCTTCCCTTCTTAAGAATGACTTCAGTGCCGTTCTTTTCTCAGAGAAAAGCTTTACTCCAATTCTTCCAGATTCACGGTCAAAGCTGATTCGAAAGGCCGCCGTTCACCAGTTTTTGTGTTTACTAGTAGCACGCAAGCGCAACTCTGCCGTTCTTATGTTAAGCCCCGCCCATCGACTCTATACACGATGTGATTGTCCCTAACAGAGTTTGGCGTTTACAGCTCAGAAGTGTATTAAAGGGGGGGTGAAATGCTGTTTCATGCATACTGATCTTTTTACACTGTTAAAGACTTGGAATCCCATACTAAACATAGACAAAGTTTCAAAAGTTAAGGTGGACGTTTGATGGGAGTATTTCTTTGTCAAAAATACTACTTCCGGTTAGTCATAAGTTTCGGCAAGTTTTTTGAGATCATGCGTCCCCTTTGACGTTAATGGGGGCGGAATTTCCTTGTATGGGCCTTACGGACAATTCTACCGGAAGTGCGTGAGAGAGAGCGAGGGAGAGAGCGAAAGCAACAGCTTACGCCCATCAAAGCGCTGGCTTGTAGGATGCTGGACAGGTGATGTGCACATAACAATGTCACCAAAAAAGTGCGTTTTTGGTTGCCAGACCAAGACAGTCCTGCACAGATTCCCCAAAACCCCGCGTTAAGGCAACAGTGGATGTAATTTGCTTTTCCGGATCAGCAACTGAGTTGCGCGAATGTTTATATCTGTTCGCTGCATTTCGGTGCCGACTGTTTCATAAACAAGGCCCAGCTCGACACCGGATTTTCCCAATCGCCTAATGCTGAAGGATGGAGCAGTCCCAACGTTAGAAGGGTGAGTGAGACTGCTTCAAATGTCTGTGTTTTTTTTAGTCCGCTTACTGTCTACACAAACCACGCGGAAACACACAAACACACGTGCACAACTGCACTTCCCACATGTACACCTTCAAAGACAAAAATACGACGATATAATTCAAGTATAAATATGTAAATAACACAAGCCGCTAAGCATATTATATAGTTAGTGTATAACTTGTAACTTACCACATACAGACGTCCTGCTCTAGTCGTTTTTGCTGCTGCTCCTGTTCAACTGCAGCCTCTGGGTCTGATTCCGGATCATAGATGTATGGCTGTATCTGATTAAAAGCCATATTTTTATTTTGAATAAAGTTTTTTTCCCGCTGTTAGGGATGACGGACTCGACTCAACACACAGCGCGCTGCTGCACACGTCATTATTTAGCTCCGCTCACACGACACGCCCCCACCCGCTCGGCTTTTTTCGGAAAGACTCGGAACAGCGCATCTTTCTTATATAATTATTAAAAAAATAAAGACTTTTCGGAGATATGCAGGATGCAATGCTACTCTATAGGTACTCAAGATTGACATGACACTGACTGAAACTGAGTGTTTCACCCCCCCTTTAAGAGTTGCTAGACGACACTCGCTGCAGATTAGATTTGCTGCCGCTAGGGTGCGTCTAGATTTCTAGGCTAGCAGACCATAAAATGGGTGAAAAAAATCCCTTATGCTTCCATTGAAGGAGGGACCTGAATCGTATCATAGGACTAGAATATCATTTACTGTAGACTTGTAGAGTAGACTCTAATGACACTCAAACCACTTGCATCATCACTTACACTCTTAAAAATAAAGGTTCTTAAATTGTTCTTTGCCAGGGTGTATGTTTCAATGAAGAACCTTTAATATCCAAAGAACCTTTCCTTCTCTGTAGTTCTTTGTAGTGCAAAAAAGGTTCTTTAGACTATAAAATGGTTAGAATTTTTTTTTTTTTAAAGAACCTTTCACAAAACGTTCTTTGGGGAACCAAAAAATGGTTCTTCTATATGGCGTCACTTTGAAAACCTATTTTTGGTTCTTCCTGGCACCTTTATTTTTAAGGGTGTACTTAATTGTGCAGATGCTATTGACTCACCTCTTTTTATATTCCCTACATGTTCATACACATTTATTCGTGCAAGCTGTTTTTTGATGCGTTACAAGCGTTCAGCAAGTTTGATTGACTAGCCGTTGGATCTGAGGGTCAGTGTTGATTGGTGTCGAGATTTGAGCTTACAACCCGCGAACACACGACAGGTCACGCGCCGACCAGACGGGCGACAGCTCTAGGAGCAGGTTCGGGGGTCCTTCACCCTCGCCCCATTCCCGCTCACCCCCGGCTCGGCGCAGTACGCCGTCTGACAGCTCAGTCAGCTGACGCCCGATGTGTTTCTCATTAAGCTCTCATCCCCTAATCCTTCAGGCCCGTTTGAAAAGCCATCCACACCTCTTCCGTCCAAGACACAGCAAGCCTGTTTGTTAGAAGATGCAGCTGCCTCCCTTTCTCCTTCGCTCGCTCTTTTTCTCTTTCTCTCGCTTTTCATAAATGAATATGCCACTCTTGACACTAAAGACTTAACATCAAATGAGCTTGGGAATCTACTTCCACAGTTTAACTGCCCATTCCAGAAGCTTTGTTTTCAAAGGCAAGGAAGTGGAATTCACAGGCATAAAGTTCTCTTTGTTCTTCTGCCCTCTGGCCCTCCGAGCCTGTGCGGACGCTACCATAGGGAGAAGCCCAGATCAAAAAATCACCCTGCAAAAGAGCTATTACCTGGCCCCCGATGATGCCCCCTGGCATTCACAATTAAATCAGTCGGGCTGGAAATTTCCTTGTAACGTCAATCAAAATTATTTTCTCTGGCATGGTCGCTTTCTTAAAGGCACACTGCTGTTAGTCTAAGGGGGGCTGTCCACTTAATTCAAAGCTCTTTATTCGAATCAGGCTAAAGAGGAAGAGTTGGCAGAGAGGGTCGTATCCTCCAGCATGCAGTTGTCACCAAAAATAATGTGGCTCGGAATAAAATAAAATAAAAAAGCGCACAAAAGCATCAAGAGAGGCACTATTTAAATAATATGCTGGACATATTCTTGTCTGCAAAACATTAGATGATTGGTCTAATACTAGGAAAGACAGCTTGCTGCCCTTGGCGGCCTTTTCTGTTCTTGGAACGCCATTTAATAAGATGGTTGAAGGTAGGATATATTGACCAGGATGGTGAGTGGTTGCATCAAAAGACTTTCTTCACACACAACTAATGAGATACCGGGTCTTGATCATTTAGCCAAGAATAAAAAAGGGAACATGAATGACAGATTCAATGAATGAAGGAATGGCAGATCAGTGATATAAAATTACTTTTTGTCCTCGCTTACTGTTTTAACGAGCCACATTGACCATCGAAATTGGATTGGAAAGTGCGATATTAAGCAGAAAAATTCAGTGTGACAACCTGCATTAAAGCTTAAAAAACCTCAACAATCCCCTTTGTGTACTTACTAGAGGGCCACCGCTATTGTTCTGTTATCTTTGCTTCTGGAGGTATAAATCATGGCTTGTCATTCTCCGGTTTTCATTTTCTACTTCAGCTGAATCTTAGGTACGTGAAACACGGTTTTCCTAATGCTTTGTGTTTTAGAAGCCTCTGCATTGTTACCTGATGTAGACAAAGGTGGTTTGTCATGTTTTCAGATAGTTACATTTTTTTCCCTTTGTGTACTGGTACCATTAAAGGTGTGCGCGTGACTGATTGTGCATTTGAGTGCTAGTGCATCAGTGTGTCGGTATGTGCATATGTTTGTGTATGCAAATGTGAAAATCTGTGTGAGTGTGGAGTTAGTAGTGTGCGAGAAGGTGTGTTTGTGTGTAACCAAACTGCTCTTAAAATATTTTTTTTGTCTTGTTTTCAAGGAAAAATATCTACATCTTTAAAACAAGATCATTTTACTTGAAGCAAATGTGTGTAAGATAAACATCTCCAACGATTGTAAAGGGAGCATTCTTTGATCGCTTTCTATCATTATCTTTTTTTCAAATTAAATAGTTTTTATGGTGTACTTTATGAGCTGCATTGTTTTATTGTTTTATAATGTTTCCTGTTGAGCACTTATAATGTTAACCCTAACCCTTTTTACATCAATATAGTCATAATTTATAAATAAAAGGCATTTTTCCTATAGGATATAGGTATACCCTGATTTTAGCTATCTGAGTTGAACACTGTTTGAAGGGGTGTGTCTGCTGTGAGATTTCAGTGTAAACGCCCACTGCTATGATTGGCTAACATCTTTTTAGATGTAACTTGATTGACAAAAGTTAACTGATGCCTAGGTTGTGCATAAATATCCAGGGGAGACGTGTGGGGATGCACACGATGGAGAACACAATACATATGGTGCAGTACGGCTAGTTAAAGTAGGTATCAAACCAGTTGTGGCTTAATTCAGAAACAAACAAGCAAGAAACACTCTTTTTGTACCCTTTTTTAATAATTCAAAAGTGATTCATCACTGACATAGAGCACAATGAATCTTTGGCTGTATTGTAGCTACTTTTATTTAGCACACACTTAAATGTATAACTGACCCAGGCAGTTTCACAAAACATGGCTGGTGACAACAATGAAGCATTTGTGACCTTATTTGGACATGTCTTCGTGAAAGGAATTGGTTTCCATTATTTATCACAGCGTAATTTTAATGTCAAATGTAAACTAAGCTTTTGAAAGTGTTTTGCATTCAAAAGCCTTCTTTCTCTTTCCAAAAGATGAAGTAACGGTTTTATCAAGAAGTAATTTTCTATGGGTCCATCAGTTTGTTGGGTTTATTCAAATGAAAAGTTAAGGAAATGCTTCCAAGTGAAGAGAAAATCACTTTGGTAACTTTTTAAGTAAGACAAAGGACATTTAATGACAAAGAAAGTTGTCTAGTGACCTTCTTTTGCAAAAGAATAATGTGTTTTAAAAGTAGAATTGTACACACATGCACCAACTTTACACCAAGCAGAATGATCAAAAACCCTAAAAAAATCATTACTTCATTGCCAGGCGTCCCTCACTTCAGCAGGAGACTTCCCGAATTGGCAGTATAATTGTTAGGGAAGAGGGGAGCATCGCTTTGTGGAAGCCCTTCGGTCAGAATTTGAGGCGAGAGCATCCGATAGGCAGATCGTGACCCTCCCTAGATGATTTGTACGCAGATCTCAGAGGATTATGGGAATGTTGGTCCCCAGTCTGGCGAACAATTTTTTATATAAATGCAATCCAAAAATCTTTCACTGATGAGAGAGTGTTAATTAGAAGTCACTTTATTGTGCATTGTTCTGTTTCTGATCCAAGTACCAAAGGATCCAAGACAAAATTCTGGCATGAGTGTGGTCTGGGTGAGGTCAAAAACTCTTTTTCATGGATTCTCATGTGGCACGAGAAGATAAAAGTTCAGGCCAAGTGCATCTAAATTCTCTGAAAATTGTTTCAATGATCAACATATCACTTTATTATACAAATTATCAGTATTGTGGAAGCTACTTTGAAATTGTACCATTCTAAGACACAAGTTAGCCAAAAGCAAACTAGTTTCACTAAAATGAAAAGTTGTATTTTTTTTTATTTAAAAAAAAGAAGAAATTAAGAGATTTGAGATAGAGGACATAATGCACATAGATTAACCCACAACTAAAACGTGTTTCAGTTAGTAGGGCACTTCTATTTTTTTTTTTTTTTTTTACTGATTTAAATGTTATATTTAGAGGAAATTATGTTTGTGCATATACATTTTTATTTTATGCATTTAATAATAAATGTACATATATTTTACTTCTCCCTACAGGACGGAAATCAAAAGCATTTAAGGCTCCATGTTGCGCAAATCACACATCCAACTGTAGGCCATTTTCTTAGTTCTGCGGGCATCACATTACCAGTAATAACATTTCTGGTGTAATCATGCATATATAGTTTTTCTTCCCTCAGACAGGATGGAGTTGTTGGAGCTAATATATTCAGAGTTAGACCAACTGCCGTTCGCAAAGGGAAAAAAAGAGAGACTTGGTTGAGTAACCGTAATAATTGGAAAATTATTTTGATAGCCTGAAACAATCTAATATATTACTGAATTTTATTAAAATAATATCAAATCAAATTAACTGCTATTCCATAATGAATTAGGTAACAAGGTAGGCAGATATTAATCGTCCTTCCCTCCCCGGGGCCAAGAGAGGAACGAGGAAGAGGGGGTGGGGTTACCAAGCTGGCTTTTGCGTCTTGTTAGAAGCCGGCAGAAAGCAGTTGGGAAACTCCTTCAGGAGATACATGTTTAAAATACATGTTTTCTATATCTCTTAGTATGAACTTGGTTTTTCTGGAGGGTATGTTGTGAATCAATGGCCAGATTTAGCCCTGTCTACATCCACTCATTCTCATAAATGATTGGCTGATGTATCAATGCCTATTCATAAGCCAAAACTTTATAATAAACTAGGCATGCCACGGCTTCATCCCATGGTGCTGCTCTCTTTAGCCTGTTTAGTGTTGCCGGATAAGGGCTTCAGACTATACATCTGGACTGTTGATTTTAATCAGCGCCAGGTCTCTGCTTTGAAATTGTAATCAGATGCTTTACTTGGCTATGCCAGACACTTTTAATGTATCAACCACAATGCCAGGTCCGTTTGTAACCTTGCAAGGTTTCTATAATTCCAGCATGCCAATCAATTATAGCACATGTATGGTGCTATTCCAGCATAGAAACAAGCTGCTGCGCATAGTATTCCAAACCATGGCGCTATAATCTGGTTTTTTAACCTCTTGGTGGACTCCAGAACCCCTGAGTTTGAAGGAACTATGGCCATGATGTCAAACTATTTTAATGGTAGTGAATAATAAGACATCAGAGCAAATAAGTGTCATTTGCTTCTAATCCCTCATATTCAATTGTCATGAATAGGCATGTGCTCTGTTCCAAAACCTAGTGAGCTGCCTACAGACGTATCCTGACCTAAAGGCTAAATTCCAAGAGTTGCATGTATCCTTTTTACAGAAGGAAATCACAAAATGCATTGTGGCACTATGAGTGACCAAAATAAATCAAGATGGTGGATGAGGTAAGGGAAAATGGTTGTACATGGTTCTACACTGATCAGGCATGACTACTGAAAGGTGAAGTGAATAAAACTGATTATCTCTTCATTACGGCACCTGTTAGTGGGTGGAATATACAGTATTAGACAGCGTAAACATTTTATCCTCAAAGTTGATGTGTTAGAAGCAGGAAAAATGGGCAAGCATAATAATTTGAGTGAGTCTGACAAGGGCCAAATTGTGATGCTCGATGACTGAGTCAGAGCATCCCCAAAACTGCGGCTTTTGTGGGGTGTTACCGGTTCCCGGGTGACAGGGTCATGGGTGGCCAAGGCTCATTGATGCACGTGGGGAGCGAAGGCTGGCCCGTGTGGTCCAATCAAACAGCCAAGCTACTGTAGCTCCAATTCACATTGATTGACAGGTGATCTGACCAATCATATCGCCAAATCTGCCGTTTTGTCAGTGACGTTTCTTTTAGTGTTCATTGATGTTAATTTGATGCTTATCAATGAACTAGAAGGAAGAGATGATCAGTTCATGAGCAGCTTTAACTGAGGCACTACAGCAATCATGATACATTAAAGAGCCACAAAAATCCCAATGATCCTCTTGTTGCAATATTAGGCTGGGCCCCTTCTTTAGAGACCTTTAGCTTTAATCAAATACAGACGATACAATATGGGATGACAATAGCGAAGAAGGCAATTTTGTTGATGTGGAACAAAGAGTTTGTACCTAAATTTGAGATGTAGCTAGCAGAGTTTAGCAGTGTGCTACATATGGAAAAGATCAGATATGAACTTGCTGGTGAACCGAAGAAATTCTTAAAGATTTGGAAGTCCTTTATGGAATTTGTGGAAAGGGATGATTGAATTTGATATTTTGGATGCTCTAATGGGTGTGGTACTGCAGATTATATACCGTCTTGCAGGGTGCAACACCTAATTTTCCTCTATAATTGGGTAATCATTGGTGTTGGCATTTTAATTAAAGTATTTGACTTTAATGTATGTGTAATTAGATGTTTATAATGTGTATCTGTACATATGTATGGATATTGTATGTTTCTGTGGGTATATGTTAGGGATGCACGATATTATTGGCACAACATCGGAATCGGCCGATAAACGCTTAAAATATAAAAATAGGCATCGGCCGATATGAAAACATTATGCCGATATGCCTTGCCGATATGATAACGTGTTGATATGCGCCTGCAATAACTCACGTGTGCAAGGAGTGCTACAGCGATAAGACAATGTCAGCACTGCGGTCATTCTTTAAGTGAAAACAAGAAAATACATTGCATGTACAGTGATTTATATTGACTGTTTTTAAATGCTGCCTTGAATTTCTGAATGCACTTACAGAAGAACGTGACCGTCAGCAGCAGATTTGCCATGTTTTCACAACAAAACTAGCCCAAAACAAGCCCAATCGCGTCTCCCCACTCTCTAGCGCGTGCGGCAGCCATCATAGCAGCAGAAGCTCCTCCAGGTCCTAGTGCCCTCCTTCTAGACCGCTATATATTTATACATGTAGTGGGGGCGCTGTTGTTACAGTAATACAATGAAAAGTAGAATACACAAATAAATTGAAGTTACTTCTTGTTCTGAATAAACAAATCAGTAATGATGTCATAAATCACAAGCATGACACTTGTAAATTAAATACTTTTATATACAGTGTATTAATCTGTAATAAAATTTTACGAAATGGATGATGAAAAATAATCCGAGGAGCTCTACAATAATTGTAGAATTAAAAGACAGCATCAATGGATGTCATGCCACCCCCACTTCATGTGCACAAACGTTAAATCCAAAAATACAATATTTAGGTTACAGCTGCATCTGGGGTGAAAAATTACTGACTTTATTATTGTTATTTTCAGAGCTTTTAATGTACTCTTATCATAAAAAGAACTTTATTAACATTTATTTATCTTCAACAAGAATCCTTTTAGTAAGGATACCTCAGAAATCTGAAACCAGAATGAAAAAAAATAGTTTTTGCTCAAAATGGTGTTGTTTCCAAACAAAGGGAAAAAATAAACATATATCGGCATCGGCCAAAATGAGCTGAAAAATATCGGGATATCGGATATTGGCAAAAATCCAATATCGTGCATCCCTAGTATATGTCCTTTTACATGCATGTATAGGTATCTATCATCATTGTGTTTTTATTTTATTTTAATTTTTTTATCATTTATTTGTTACTCATTTGCTGGCATGGGGTTGGGGTTGTTCTGTAAAAATATGAAAAGCTGTAAATATATATATATATATATTTTTTTTTTTTTAAAAGAGCCACAAAAACGGTATTTGTTTACATTTCTTTAAAAATTATAACATTTTAGAGTTGAGACTTTTTCACATTGAAAGTAACTTGTTCTGTCTGTCGATGTGTTGTCAGTGTCCTTTTTGCTCTGTGATGTATTTTCTCTATGTGAGAATGTGAGTGGTGTGAGAGAGCCATTGCTTGTTGGACATGGCAATAATAACTAAAGGGGACAGGTCTTTGGGAACGGTCAATTGCTCAAGAAGTTAATGCTGGTTCTGATAGAAAGGTGTCAGAATGCACATTGCATCGCAGTTTGTTGCGTATGTGGCTGCATAGCCGCAGACCGGTCAGGGTGCTCATACTGACCCCGCCAAAAGTGCCAACAGTGGGCTTCAGAAATGGACCATGGAGCAATAGAAGAAGTTGGCCTGGTCTGATGAATCATGTTTTCTTTTACATCACGTGGATGGCCTGGGGAACATATGGCACCAGGATGTACTATGTGAAGAAGGCAAGCCAGCTGAGGCAGTGTAATGCTTTGGGCAATGTTCTGCTGGGAACCATGGGTCCTGCCATCCATGTGGATATTACTTTGACATGTACCCCCTGCCTAAGCATAGTTGCAGACCACATACACCCATTTCATGGAAACGGCATTCCCTGATGGCTGTGGTCTCTGTCAGCAGGATAATGTGCCCTGCCACAAAGCAAAAATGGTTCAGGAATGGTTTGAGGAACTCAACAATGAGTTTGAGGTGTTGACTTGGCCTCCAAATTCCCCAGATCTTAATCCGTTCAAGCATCTGTGGGATGTGCTTAACAAACAAGTTTGATCCAAGGAGGATCCACCTCGCAACTTCTTGGTGCCAGATATCACAGCATACGTCTAGTGAAGTCCATGCCAAATGTCTGTTTTGTCAGCAAAAGGGAGACTAACACAATATTCGGTCATTAGGTCATAATGTTATTTCTGATTGGTGTACGTCCTTCAGTGCTGAAAAGTATCTTTGAATTAGTTCACTGTAAATACAAATATATTATTTTACCTGATATTTGAGTGTGCTGTGTGTTTTTATGCTTAGTGCATCATACTTTTAAGCATAGCAACATGCTAATGTCAAACTCTTTGAATCAGTTGTTAGTATCATCACCAGTGCAGAGTGCTATTTGTAGCCTATTTAGATTATTCCAAATATGTCACTTATGAATTTCCATGATGGGTAAAATGCTTTCTTAGATGTTTTGTCACAGATCACAGATGTAAGCATTCTGCAGTGAGGCAGCCCACTAGGTTTTAAAACCAACTATAGTTTGAAAATGTATGTATTTCTGGTATGGTTTTACTGTATTTTAGTAGTAGCTCTGCATTTTGACCAGTTGCTGGCCCAAGAGACTTGCACCTATCAAGGTGTCAAGGTTTGGTTGGTTAGTGTGGTTTAGTTAGCCCCTGCTGGTAGATACTCTAACTGCAACATCTGGTCCTAAAAAGCACATTTCTCCACCGACAGCGATTCAAAAGTAGCCACATATTCTGCATTCAGTATTCAGCATGATTATTGTTATAATATTCTACATTCTTTTTTTAGTATTGAAATATTCAAATAAATGCATCCTTATTTCATTATTTTACAGTAGATGATTCACCTAGCGCCCGATTTCCAAGTCCTGTACGTCCACGATGGATCCTACACTGGCAAACTGCAAATGAGATGTTTGAGAAACAGCTTTCTCCAGGTATTTCTATTCATAAAAGATTATTTGCATGTACCAATGTTTAAAAGTGAACTGAACACTTGTTCACTCAGCAGTAAGTGTGCTTTAGATATTAGAGAGCACTACTGTAGAACGATTACTCACCAACCTGATGAGACCAAAGTATTCACCAACTGTGTCACTTTGACACATCGGCACATTCCACCACTGCGATTTAAAATGTTTCATGCTAAAGGCCTGGTGCCAATAAGAGCTTTCTCAAAACTGCATGCGGGTTGCACAATTGATGTGTCTCCAATGTGGACAAATGCATCTATGTGCAAGAGAAGATGTGAATTGGAAAGAAGAAAATATGGTCCCGTTTTGGCACAGGAATCGGCATCCTTGACACCTATGCTGCTCTTCCTATACCTGACTTGAAAATGAAAGGGAAAACATTTTTTATTTTTAATTAGTAATTATTTGGAGGGTTTTATGGCTTTATTTTGGCTGTCACAGTCAGTGGGGAGAGAGGGATTAGGGTCCTTAGGGGGGAAGAGGAAGGAGATGAGAAGCAGGCAGAGGAGGACAGCTAATTTTTGATCCAAGGGGTGCTTTGCAGGCCAGGGGGGTGACAGCTGCACTGTCTTTAGCCCGGATTTGAATTTGAATTCTATCTAACGATGCAGCGACGCACGGACTTGGCAGGGCAGTCTGGTAATCTTCTTGACACAAATGCCTGGGCTTTTCTTGTGTGCCCTCACAGAGATTTGAGTAATTAAAGTTAAATTGAAGGAATAAAAAATATCCTTCTTGTACTGAGGCTGTCTTGCTAATGCCAAGTGTGAATAGTCAGGGTTGTCCTTAGAACTATAATCCCAAATGCTATTTCTCCTGTAACGTGGAACTGCCATATTTTTTGTATTTTTTATTTTTTTGGTGAGCTCAAAAAGACAGCGATAAGGGACGGCCACAGTGCTTTCATCTTGCAGACATCTTTTTGGAGAGGTGGGAAAGCAAGAAGAAAAATGAAAGTTTAAAATGTTAGTGGTCGTGAAATATTGTTCATACCTGGTGGAATCGCATAGGATTTAATCCTTAACCCATAGACAACTACTGTACTCTGTTGTATTTCTAGATGCTTGTAGACCTTTTTCATTCTAGTTACTTGGGTAATTTTATATATTATTTAAGTGACCGACTGATGTGTGTAATTCAACAGTTGTTTTACAGCAGAAATTTCAGTTTTAAATGAATAAGCCCCAGTTTATTAAACATAAATTAATTCTTAAACAAAACTAAACAGAAAGTCAACATTAGCAGATGAGGTCTAGATTTTAGGCTCTGTTTGATTGGTGCTGATTTCATTAAGAGCTCCACAGATCAATTAAACTTTATTAGTATTATTTTGCTAAAATAATATTTACACAATATGTGGAGGCAGGGCCTGTTAGACAGGAAGTGCTGAACCATTTAAAGGCACAAGAAAGAGTACTTTAACACGCCCACATCACACAATATTTTAATGCACGCGCCATACGCTCTCCGAGCGTTTTTACGCACACATCATATACAGAGAATGCTTTAACACACTTGCCTCAAATGCACTGTAAAAATACTATAAAACATGTTTTTTGCACACATAAAATACTGTAACACATGCTTCTAAGACAAAATAATACACACACACACACACACACACATATATCACACACTGGGGATATTTTAATAACTGTTCCACATAGTCTAAAGCCATTAATGTTCACCAATCTCTGGGAATACATTAACACACCCCACTTGCACAGTTAAACATGAGAGCAGGACTAGTTGCCACCGGGTCTATATCTTTTGTAGCCTGGGAAATCCCAGACAACTTCCGTCAAATTTAGATTTGCTCTGCAAGTAGTCTGGGAAAGAGCTCATTCAAGCCCATTTCTAATCCGTCGAAATTGCGGCACCAATCAGAAAGGTTGGGGCGGGCTTTACACGACGACGACAGCGTAGCGACGGTGAAGCAGGATGCCGCCGTGGAACATCACTCGTTCAAATCAGCTATCACATCTGTTTTAAGCGATTTAAACTTTTCCTTTTTTCTTTTTTTTACCCGAGCAAAGAACAGCACTCATCTTCCAGATGTGGATTACACCGGCTACTATGATGAGGAGGATGGGGAGTGTGATCATGTGCAAACACCACACAGCAGCTCTGGATCTGGCCTTTCTGTGCTTATTTCCTCTCACTTATTTCCTTATTTAAATAATTGTAAATAAATAACTAGCATAACTATGCTCAAGTCTGAAAATGTTCTAACAAATCTGAAACAACAGAATTTGAATAAAGTTTGTGAGACACATTTTTCCAAAGACTCAATATTATTTTATTTTCAAAACATTGCAAATCTTTTTCTAATTGCAATACAAATGCCTTTACAATGGGGGCAAATGTGATCAGAGCTTGATGTTTTATGTTTGACCGTCAATCCGAGATTCGGATTCCAATCGGTCTGAGATGCTGTTAGGTTTACCAAATTTTGCAAAAATGTTGACGGAGTGGCGGTGGACACCAGCTATTATAATATGTATTTTACAACAACGGCAAAAGTCATCAGAAGCCATTGCAACACCTTCCTCGAAACACAAACAGAATTGTTGTCTCCGATGTTTCTTCGTTGACTTTGCATACGTCATCATCCGTTGGTGATGCCCCTGGAAATGTTTTGCTTTTTAACAAGAATGCTTTGCCAGACCATAACTCAGTTACTACTAAGAATGGCCAGATCCTATTGTGATAACTCACCGTTTATGGCGTGACAACATAATAATAATAATAATAATAATAATAATAATAGATTTTATTTATAATGCACTTTTCATTCCGAAGAATCTCATGCAACATGCTTTGCTATCAGTTCTACATATGTTCAATGACCTACCCCCCACCCCCAGAGTTAAAGTCCCCCTGTTGTCAATAATGTTATCCCTTAAAACTCATCTTTGATCACCAATATTACATGTTGAAAGGTTTTTTTTCTGTGAAGAAAATTCTTTATATCTTAAAATACCTTGAATGTAGCTCTACACCCTTGCTTAATTTAGTATACGCAAATCCATCAATACGCAGATTAGCCCCGCCTCCACTCAGAAGCTCAGAGATGCATTCGGTCAACATTTACTCAAGTTACTGTAGTTGCACAAAGGTATCATTCTTTACAGCGTCAGACACATAACATAATTAATATGATTATCCTTTTGCTTGACTAAGTTATCAAACAGCTAATAATGTGTTGATAATGTTACACAAACCATGTTCCCGTTCCCCTTAGAAAAGCTTTGAACATCATAAAACGTCAGTGGAGAATGGCATGCAGTTCATCATAACATCATGATATACATCATATAATTCACCAACTTTAATTGTAGCCGATTTTTTTTATATCAACAGAAAAATGTCTGCCCTGCATTGCAGTACAGTAATTATATGCTAAATCCCGCCCGCACGTTGACGTAATTTGTTACAAGGTAGTTTGTGATTTCAAACCGCATTTTTGAGAATGTCTTTGGTTTAGTGGACTACTGGACTTTTAAGGAGAAAATACTCAGCAATGGTGTTGACTAATGAATTTGCACATGGTTTATCGGAATGCATATTAAAAAACACCACAGACATAAAAAACATTAAAACTTGATAGTTTAATCTCAAGAGGTCAAACTTCCTGCCATTGATGAGTCATCTCACCATTTATGAGAAAATGCTTCCCCGCCATTGACGAGTTTTTATGGCTTTCCGTGTTATTACGATTATGGGGTAGGGGGGCAATATTACGCATCTCCTGAACTAGTACAGTATCTCCAGATCAAAACACAGTCAAAAAAGGAGCAGAAACAAGCGATCTTGTATGTAAGCAGATGCATATAAAATATAATGCGACCATCAACAATAAACAGTCATTAGTCATCAACAGTATAAATCAAACAGTCATCAACAGTATAAATCAAAATGGCTTTATTTTACTAAATGAAATGTCGACCCAGGAAGTACTATAGTACTTCGCAAGCTTTGGGGTGTGTGGATGGACTCAATCTACTCTGTAATATTCAAGTTTTGATAAAAATGGAATGCATGAAGCTATAATAAAACTGATTTTACAATGATTTTTGGTGTTTTTTGTTTAAAAGTAGAGGGTCTGTTATTTCTTTTGACACATTGCATGTTGAGATATTCATAATAAAATATTCTGGGAGCCTTAGCATTTTTGTGAAAATTATAAAAAATGGCGGGGAAATAGTTAATAATAATGGTGAAATGTTTTAGAGTTTTTTTTGTTGCTGTTTTTTTTAATGTACAGTATATGCTCAAAACTACATCGCAAAATATTCACCAGATTAAAAAGTGTGACAACTAACCCTTGAACTTTTGAAAACAAATCTCTTTACTTTAAAACAAAGGGGTTCACAGCATTTACACCCTATTGTTCAGTTATATAAAGATTGCAGGTTCAGTCCACCACCGTCTATGAAAAAATAATTTCATTTGGCACAGTGCTTGTAATAAATGCAGATGTCTGAATTAAGCCTAATGCATAAATACCTTACAGTCTCAATTGCTTGTGTGCCCCAGTAAGTATGTGCTTTCACAATCATTTTAATTACAGGTTAAAACAAGCCTTTAACCACAGGTTGATTCAATGTGCTGTATTTGCAATAAACATACAAGTATGAGTCAATGAGAGTTTGTTGAGCCAAATGTTAAGAACCTGGGGAAAGGAAAACTTTTCATTGAAAATCAGGCATGAATCCCTTTCAGTAAAAGCATTTACTCACTGAAGGGCATTGTTGTAAAGATATACTTGATTAAATGTAATAAGGAGCTGTAGTAATCAAACAGCAGAAATGTTGTTAGCTAATGCAGCTTTCAGTTAAAGACTTTCCAGAAATGTTTTACTATTATCCAAAATGTGTGATGTTACAAGCAGTTAAACTGCATGGGCGTGTGTGAAAAGTGCATATTTGTGGCTTATGAATTGCAAAAACCTTTTTAGTTCAATCCCATGCAAATGAGACCCAAAACTTGAAATGACTGTAGCTGCAGCTCTGAAGGTGGGTTTATGTAAAGGAAGTGCCTCTGTCATTCTGAAGTTTCAGGTGTGCAGACATAAAGGTTATAGGTGAGAAACCTGAAGTTATTTTCTTGATGGGAAATGATCGCTGTTACAATGAAAATGCCAAAGGGCAAAGGTTCAACCCCTAGAAAAAGGATAACAATTTAAACTGTGAGGGGCTGTCATTAGAAGTACTGGTGTGTTGTTTGTCTTTATATATATATATATATATATATATATATATATATATATATATATATATATATATATATATATATATATATATAATTTGTAAAATATTATTATTCAAAATGATTGTAAAGTTCGCCCAAAATGAAAGGTCTGTCATCATATAAAAACCTTCCAAACATATATAGAGGATACATTCTGAACTGTGCTGGTCTCACTTTTCTTCTGAAGCCAAACAATAGTTTTGTGTGAGAAATTGTTATTCATTGATAATCTCACTTTCAGTAAATTGTTTACTGATGTGTGTCAGTGATTTGAACTCGAGAAAATAATGATTTGTTCACAGAACAGACATAGCTACTGCTCTCATGAACTCTAGGGTGGATGTCAAGATTTTCAGTGATTAATGATTCGAATATCTGTCTCTTTTTCAGAGTTTACAAATGCTCCTCTTTTGTGTTTCCCAGATGAAAGAACGTCCTAAGGGTTTGAAGCGACAGAAGGGTGAGTATGTGAGAGAGAATTTTCTTTTTTTTAGGTGAACTAGGTGAACAAATTTTTAGGGACTGTATCTTGAATGCACATGTCTTTTGTCTTATATTGGCAGACAGTACTGCTTGTTTTAAGAAAAAGAAGGGGAAAAAATCCCTAAATATAATTTTTGTACTGTAGAGAGTGAACAGAAAACAAAATTAATGAATGACCTTACTATTGCATAAAATAGTTTCAGAATTTGAAGTTAGTACAAGAATGATTTTGTGTGTGTGTGTGTGTGTGTGTGTGTACATATACCTGCATATGTGGTTTATGCGGACACATTTATGACATGGGTATTACAACGTTAACATGGTTTATGAGGATACTTCATGTATCCTCATAAACCAAATGGCTTAAACTGCTGCTGCTACTACGACTAAACTGTGTTTTTTGAAATTCAAATGATGGATAGGTGTAGGGCAGGGGTCGGGAACCCTTTTTAACCTGATCCATTTTTTTCATTTTGTGTTAAAGGGATAGTTCACTTTAAAATGAAAATTCTATCATCCTTTACTCATCCGTTTTAAACCTGTATGAATTTCTTTCTTCAGCTGAACACAAGGGAAAATATTTTAAAGAATGCCAGTAACCAAACAGTTAACAGGAACCATTGACTTCCATAGTATTTTTTTTCCTACTATGGAAGTCAATGGTTTCAGTTAACTGTTTGGTTACTGACATTCTTTATTGATAAGCATTGCCATGTGATCGTGTTGGTGTGAGCGCACACGGTGCTTACATCTAATGTGTTTTCGTGAAGACTCGACTCGACATTTTTCATATATTTCTTTGTTTATTGGGCCATTTAGTCGCGCAACGAAAGAAAAAGGCTACTGTGCTTGTCCGTGTTGTGCTTGGAGCGCTTGCAGCATCCCTTCAGTTCTCTTTCAAAACACTTAAAACTTAATCACACTTAATATTTATTTTTAATATAAAGCACATCCCGCTCTTTTCTATGTTATTCATTCATGATTCGTTGTTAATATCTTTAATCAGCATCTATTACTGAACTCTGTGAGTATTCATAAATACATTTATGTGCATTTATAGGACATAAAAGGTCTCTGTGGCAAAAGCGAAAGTGCCAGCAGGTAAAATGTTTTGCAATTTCACTTTGCACAGCAAAGCACCGGTTTCATTAAAAGGATATATTAATGTTTATATGGCCTACTTTTACATTTTAGCTGCTGTTCAAAAATAAAATAAGTTTTTGCTATTGCAAGCTACATAGTTTGAATCCGAGTGCAGGAGCTGTAGGTTTTGTTAGTGGTTAGTTGATTTTTATGGTGACATAGAACAGCAGTGAACACACACTTTGCCCGGTACAACTGGACAGGGCTAGACTGGGGCTAAAATTCGGCCCTGGCAAACCCAGCACATCCGGCCCATGAGTTCCCCGTGAATGTTTTTGCTGGGGTTGGGGCCTTAAATTGGAGTAAATAAATAAAACTAGGACAAGGACAAATAATGATAGATATTATCAAATTTGCTGCAAATGCAGATAAACTTAATATTGCTTTTTAGTCACACAGAAATGCACTTGACAGTAAAGCACTGATGATTTTGAGCTAAGATGCAGTAAAGTAAATGTACTGCTTTTAAACGCTGTCATCATTTACTCACTCTCGTGTCGTTCCAAACCTGTATGACTTCTGTGAAACACAAAAGATGTTTTGAAGAATGTTGGCAACCAAGCCATTTTGGTTAGGTTACATTTTGAATATTGTATTAACAAAAAAAAAACAGACTCAAATTATTTTATTTTAAGAAATAAATTAATTTAGGTTTGGAATGACAGGGAGAAAAAAACGATCACATTTTTGGGTTGAACTATCCCTTTAAAAACAATCATGTTTTTCAAGAGTTATCACAATTTAAGTAAGACACTGATATCTATCTTTCATGAGGCTATCATTGAAATGTAATTAAATAAAATTTTATTAGATCTATTAAAAAGTTCATAAAACTTTTAAAGATGAAAAAAAGCTTTGTCCTTAATTCATGAGATCCAGGCTTTAAAGCTGTTTTAGACTGTGTTTTAGACTGTAGTTTAACTGTAGGCTGTTTCATTTAAATGTAAGATCATGGTAGTCACAGGGTAAAAACATAGACTGTAATTACCATGCTCCTCATTATATGGCTATATTCTAAATATATAAAACATGTATAATAAACTATTATATTTGTAATTTAAAAATAATTGTAAACACCTGTAGAAAATACGAAAACAGCCTCTATAAAAAGTGATTTATATTCTGCAATATTAATTTAAGTAATAACATCAACAATTTTAATAAATATGTTTCTTCCGAAACACCATACTTCTTCGCTGTTAGTAGCTGCAAGGTAAATTTTGGTTGTGCTAATGTGAAATGTTTGTGTGTATTGCCGTTTTCCACTTTACCTCATCATGAATACATGCTCGCGGCTGTTTTCAGCTGATTCAACACAGAACTTGTAATGTTCCCATATCACACGATTGTATAAAACAAAATTCTAAGTCAAAGTGCCGTTTGTACGCTCGTCAGCGGCAGCACTGTGCGGATATTCGCCTTTTGCAGTTCCATGCGCTCAAATAATAAATAAATAAATACATAAATAAATAGAAAAAAGCGCCTAATATGGAGGGGAGGTCTCTTTCGCTTTGGCCTGTCAATTCAGACGACAAACAAACCAATGGGCCGCTGTCGCTGCATGACATGTCAGTGGCACAAAAAAAAGAAAACACCTATCGGCCCCAAAGTACGTCGGCCCACTGGGAAAATCCTCGGTATGCCAGATTACCAGTCCAGCCCTGCAACTGGAATATTACTTTTTATATTATTATCATAAACTTTTCATTAACTTTGGTAGGCTGCATAACAAGGGAATTATAATATGCAGCTTTGACAATTTTAGTTTAATCGATCATTTGTTGGTAAAGGGTGAGAGACCTGGCGAGCCATAGGTTCCTGACCATTGGTGTAGGGGATAGAATATACAGTTTGTATGTGTTATGTGTGTGTGTGTGTGTGTGTGTGTGTGTGTGTGTGTTCAGCAGTCATGCACATTCCAGGCCGCCCACAGCATATGCTGCACATGCACACCGCAAACGCAGCCTCTCATGCATGATGTTGCAGAGCAATGTGGCGAAAATGGACACCACAACTTCAGAGCGCGTTGGTTTTCATTACAGCTCTGCTCATACTTGGTTAATATAAGAGGAATTAAGTTCTCCAGCTGCCATCTGTGTTATCATAATAGAATAAAGACGGGCAAGAAATGAACCTGCTTCTGAAACGCGGACATGTTGATGTGCCTCAAGTGGAGAGTAACTACACTTCGATTTGAGGGAAAGAGATGCAAAGAATAATATGTCATAAAGGAAATTCATCACGCAGCCGTCAACCTGATTCTTGCCTGAGACACCTTTTTCCCTTCAAGTTTACAGGGGCCTATTGCCTGGGGCACAATACCTCTGAAATTACTGCATAGCTGTCTTCTCAGTAACCACAGAATGGAGAAATGTGGGAGGCTGGGCAACAAGACGTGCATTGTAACCCCTTCAATAGCTCAGCACCTCCTGTGTCACAGCGTACAAAAAAGGACAGCGGTATGAGTGTGTGTGTGTGTGTGTGTGCGTGGAAAGAGGCCCAAGGTTTACCTGGTCTGCGGCTGTAGACACCACGGCAGCCAAGAAGCATCAGGAGGCAACGGAGCATGACAGGCCCCACATCAAAGCACAAGCACCACACCTTGATCCAGACCCCCCACCCCACGCCCCACGCCTCCTCCCGTCAGGACACACCTGACAGAGGGGCCACCCCGTGCCTTCAAAGAGAGGCTGAGAGACACGAGACACAAATAAACGTCTAGACACTTTCTCTTACAGTGACCTAATGGTGTGGAATTTTTGCTCCCTTTGCACCTTATCTCTGTCGAGAGGGTAGAAACAACGTGATTGATTTGGGAAGTGTCAGAAGACTAGGATCCCCCCACCCCTCTGAGAAGAACAATTGAATTGCTAATGCGCTGGAGGGGTGAAATCTCTGTGTGTGGGTAATTTGAGTACGAAACTTCAAATCTGTTTATATATACACACACAAAATATATGTTTTAGTCTAAACAAATATGCTTAAAAAAGAAATATGTTCAATACAGGTTAAGCTAGTGGCAGTATTTGTGGCCTAATGTCATTGTGTGTGTGTGTGTGTGTGTGTGTGTGTGTGTGTGTGTGTGTGTGTGTGTGTGTGTGTGTGTGTGTGTGTGTGTGTCTCTGTTTGTGTCAAGGTCAAGTTTTTTTTAAATAACACTTTAAAACAACATGAATGCTGACCAAAGTGCTGCACAACAGACATAACAAAATATCATCATACAAAAAAATTTAAATATGCACGTATGTATAAATGTATTTGTAACACTTTTTTTAATTGAGCAAACACATAATGTGAATAGAAGTTAGATTTGAGACAGCTTTATAATCTAATTTCACTTTTATGCTTTCTAAAACTTCGGCCCTATTTACTTCGAAATATGACCTTATTGTAACCACTTTTTTTTTTTTTCTTCAAATAAATAAAATGCAGAGGGACCATTCAAAATTACTTTCTGTGTAATTGATGTTATGCCACAAATGCTGATAGAGCTTAACCCTACTAAACCTTGAATATTTCTTTAACGACACCTAAACCCATCTTCGTCAGTCATGTAATGTGGTTTAAAACATCCTTAGACAAAACATGAAAATATTTTTATTTTCTTTTACATTCAGATACTTCTAAGAATTGGAATTGGAATATATCCACTGATCTAAATGGCTCAGAGGCTTGGATCAGAATGTTTTCAGTACATACCTGTGTCTGGAGTAATTAATTATGTTTGTTAAAGCCTTTAGCCAAAATAGTTTTTTTTTCTTTTTTCGCTCAGACGTTTGCTTGTCTTAGCACCTCCCGCCACCCAGTGTTAGGAGACAGATTTAATTGCCACATGAAAGCCACAAAAAAGAGAGCTCAGTCTCCTCATAAACAGAAGCCACACCTAGCAGGGGAATAGTTTCACCTTTGAAAAAAAGCTGTCCACACTGTAATTAAAGAGAAAGGGTTCCACAGAGTAATCTGACTTTATACTACTGACTGTTGATGGAATGATGTTCAACCAAGAATGCTAATAAGTCATTCATGCACAAAATAATGAGGACATTGTTATTTGCTAGATCCCCTGTAATTAAATATGAAAACCCTTCATTTCTCTTCATAGACCAAAACATTGGTTCGGTGGAGGGCCATTGTAGGCGATGTGGACAATCATAAAGTCATTTATTTATTATTATATAGTTTAGGTCAGGGGTCACCAACCTTTTTTCATTTGAGAGCTACTTTTTAAAAATGAAAGTCGTCGAGAGCTACTCATGTTATACAATACTTAAAACTCTTAAATAATGCATCATAATTCTTATATTAACAACTATTCAATCTCTTTCTATTCAAACCAATTTTGGTACCACAGCAAAATGTTTTTTATTTTATTTTATTTTTATTTAGCTATTTAAAAAAAACTATTAAATGTAATAAGTTTATTATTTACGATGATAATTATTATAAATCATACATAAACATTTGAAGGATGTATGCTGTTTAAAAGTAATCATTGTTTATACATAAAATATCAAGTGAAAAATAAGGAACCATCTAGGCATAATTATTATTATTAGTAGAGATGTATTATTATTACATAGAGATGTAGTTAAATCTACTGTAGGCTCAGCAGTAGCCAAATATATTCTGTCAATTTCTCAACATTAAACTTTACATAAAACCAAACTTTTATTTTGACGGGTTGCCTTGAAGATCTTTGAGTGTCTGTGTTCATATGACAGCTTTCTTAAATGAAACGTTAAATTCTCATGAAGTGACAGTTTATGCGTCCGTGTGTCCTCATATAGTGGCACACGGCAGAGACACGCAAGTGTCACACGTGTGTGTGTGTGTGTGTGTGCGCGTGCTGCCGCGTCCTCGCCTCTGCGCCCGTTATTCACACAGAGACGCAGAATTTGCAGGAGTAATATTTAAATAGTAATTTGCAGTTATATTTTCAGACACTAGTATATATGCGGCTACAGTCTGGAGCCCTGTGCTTATTAACACGGAAGATGCGTGTACCGAATATACTCGGGAGTCGGTACAACCGGTAAAACAGAAATACTGGTATCGTCATATTTTTAAAATTTCACTACCAACATGGTACTAAAGTACCTGTACTTGTGACAACCCTACATTTGTATGTTTGCATTTTTGAGAATCGACAACCTTTATTAAAATATTTTTAAAAGATTTTGTAAGTATATTGGGTAATTGTGGCTGTTTTCTTTGATGATGCAGTGAAACATGCCAAATTGTGCTATTTTTATGATTTATAAAAAAAATGTATGTGGTTCAGATACAATATTTTGAGTTTCTATTTATAAAACCAATGTCCTTCATTGTATCAACTCGATTTTAGGGCAACTGGGTTACTTAGTTTTTTTAAGTTAACCAACAATATTTTTTAAAAGTGTGTTAATATCTAAATAGATCGTTAAAACGTAATTGTCACGTCTGACCATACTTCTCAGATTTTCACAATGGGTAGGACAGATGTTAAGAATGTTAAAACCCACCAAAGTGCTACGATAAAGGGTAAATATTGCCGGATTTAGTGCTAAAGTTCTGATAACCCTGCTTTATCACCTTTTTGTGCAGGACTGTGCTTAAGACTGATTGAGGATGACTACCTTGCTCTTATCAAACCATTTCTTTTTCTTAAGACTTCTCTTAGGAAGTAACCCTAGATGCTCTGTAATACAATAGAGCTTTCCTGCTCTCTTTGTCCAGGGGATTGTGGTATGCCAGCGGAGGGCACAGCGTTAACAGAGAGGGCAAGGGAACATGAAAAGGTCTGCTCTGCTGGGACTGGCACTCTCTGGCTGTGTGGCGGAATAAAAGTGACGGTAAGGATTAGAGGAGCGTTCCTCAGCTTGCAGGATAAGCTGATCTTCCACACTCCAGGTAACACTTTTTTTTTTTCTAAAAAGAGGGGGCTTTTGAAAAATAATGTGAGGCATAGCTAAAGAGACAATCTGGTCTTCCATAAAAGAGGACATTCAAGTTTAGGCTTAGAACACAACGTGTTCAACCGTTGAGCATGGTCAACGACTGCAGGAATAAAATCTAATTTCAGGACCTTAAAACGTCAAGAAGCACCTAAGGATGACAGGTGGAATTTAATGCAAATGTCTCAATGAGACTTTATTCAACGGATTATATAAGTGACATGGGGTCACCTAATCTCTAAGAGGATGAATCCATTCAAACGAAGGAGACAAGCTATTAGAATGTTCCCCAATGAAAGGCTTCCAAAGCCAATACTGTTTCAAAAGGGCAGAGTAGTCGTACCCAGTCCCAGCTTCAGGGTTCAAATTGCTATCTGATCGAGTATGCACACTCCATTTATACTTGCCCACATACATATGTCTATGCAAGACGGGTATAAATATAGCTACTACCCTTCATAGGTAAAATTTGTATGCTCCACGTGGCAAGTTTATGCAGTTTCTGCTCACTCAATAATATCCACGTATCCTATCCATGATTTACACATGGATTGCGGTGCTCCAAATGTCCATGAGCTAACGTAGTTGCATTTTAAAAAGCTAAAGTTTGCATATGTGGCTTTACTAACTAGATGCATTTAAATGTAGTGATTTAAAATTAGCATCTTGTAAGCATCTCTAACCATCTTCTAAAGTGTGAAGATGGTGAGTCAAGTTTTTATCAGTAACATGGGTAACAAAGTCCAGATATTTTTTATGGTCTTGGTCCTTGTGTTGAAGTATTTTCTTGATCTTGTCATTGATTCGGTTGACTCGATTCTCTTCTGGTCTCTGTCTCTACTAGATTTGACCCTCCTATGGTCTCTGTCTTGACCAGATGTGACCCACTTCTGGTCTCTGTCTTGAGTACAATTCAACCTTTTCTGGTCTCTGTCTTGAGAAGAACTCAACCTTCTTCTGGTCCCAGTCTTGACTCCGACTCAAATGAGCTGGTCTCGACTAACACTGTATCCTTGTATAATCCATTTCATCCAACCTTATCTTTATCTTCCAGGGTTGCCAGCATGACACGATTTCAGGCTCTGACTCACGCTTTCACTCACAACTTGCATCCTAATATTTTTATTGATACTTATATAAGCACACACAAGTGAATATTAATGAATGTATATAATATAATTTAACCCAAGAAAAGTTTAAGATGGTGCTTAAAAAGGCACAATATTTTTTCCTTATACAGTAGGCTATATACAAATGAATTAATACTGAAATCGATATTTGTGCCAAACCCCCAGCCCGCCCCCACCCCCAACAACAAAAACGTTCACTTCAACTTGAACTTAAAAGTTGGCAACCTTGAACTTTATCTGCCCCTAAATGGTTACTTTAAATATCAGGCTGCCCTTTCTTGTCTGAGTGTCTTGTTCTTAAACTAAATAATCCAAGAATTTGTTGCATCAAATTACCTGGGATGGAGGAAGCTGTAGGAAGCATGTTTGGTTCTGTGGTTTTTAGTCTTCACTGCGACTGTGTTAGTATGCAAACAACGTGCGTGTGTTTGACTAGGTATAAATCAACGCATCTACAGCAGAAGTTTGTGTCTGAGAGTGTGCGCGCGTGTGTGTGTGGAAATCTGGTGGGCTGAGGTAGTCTTGGCTCATCTGCATGGGGAGACAAGTTATCAGAGGGAGCCATGAGTGTCCTGTTCACTCCAGGGACTAAGCAGAACAACAGCCTCGGTGTGACGCATGACTACACTCTGGCACAGCGCAACTGCACTGGGCCTAATCTCGCTGTACCTCCTGATCCACCTCTTCACCCTCTCTCTGGTCATTATCACTCAACAATTTAGTATGTATCGCAGTGGGGACGGCAGTGTGCGGCTCTCGACGATTTACTCTGCCCTCGGCTGCCCTGCGCAGTTTAGTGAGGATATGAATCCTGTTGGTTCGATGAGATAATGCCAATTTGTTAGCGCAACATGCAGAACCGTAACGGGATATTTCCTGTTACTATTGCAGAACTGACGAATTAGGATTTTAGACTTGGTTTCTTTTGATCTAGGTACATTTATCTGTCCCTAAAATGGAAAAAAAAAACTTGTTCAGTAAACTTCAAACTTCAAAGAAGATCTCCTTACATATTGGTGCCATAGCCCATCCCATGAATTAATATGTGACAGCTGCATAGGGCTGATTTAGAGATTTTCTTAAGTTCCTCAGGATGTTTTGAGGACTTTAATTGCATGTAAGTGCAAGAAGCCGTCGTATGTAACGCATTCAATTAGTTAGCACATGTTCTGTTGGTATGAAGCAATTTAACAAAGTGTTTTGAATGCTTTTTATGAGCAGAAGTAAACTCTCACTCAGAATTTCTGTGAAATTTTGGTGAGCAAATAAGCATCGTCTCTGGCTGAGAATATCATAGCAGGGAACACAGGGTCTAGGGGTCTGAAATTTTAATCAGTGGTGAACATATTCAAATTAACTCTGTATTGTTATAGAGGCAAAGGTGGCCTTAAACTAACCCTACATTAAGCCAGCCTAACTCACGCTAACAATCTTTATGTCTTTTGTGTTTTTATATATTTATCTTTCCTTCATATATTAAAGGGATAGTTCTGTCATCCTTTACTCACAATGATGCTGGAACAAAATTTAAATCTAACAAAATAACAAAAAACAAACAAACAAAACAAAACAAAATACTCAAAGAGTTTTGTAGGAAAACCAAGTGCATTTTGTTTTTGTGTGTGTATATGTATGTGTGTATGTGTGTATGTGTGTGTGTATATATATATATATATATATATATATATATATATATATATATATATATATATATATTAAAACAAGTCATGTTTTTGTCCTTTTCATGCCTTTATTGTATAGGACAGTACAGAATAGTTTTTGTCCTTTTCATGCCTTTATTGTATAGGACAGTACAGAATAGTTTTTTTGCAGTCCATTTGACTTCCGATATTCAGCAAACATTTTCATAGAATTTTGATCTGCTCCTTATATGACAATATTTTAATGACATCAGAAGACTTCAGTAGAATATAGTACACTTTTTTGTGCTTTATAATTGTTATGTAGCTTAAAATACTTCAAAAATATTTTTTTCTACATATGGGAAAAAACAGGTTTGGTACGACATGTTGAGTCAATGATGAGTAAAAGATGACAGAATTTTTGTTTCTGTGTGAACTATTCCTTTAAAACCTGTTTAGGGATAAATATGCTCCCTGATGAGATACACATGCTGTTTAGTTCGACCTGGTTGTTAAATTACAGAAATGAGTCAGCAAATGTTCATTCCTCGGTATACACTCCCTCCCTTTAACAGCATGATTCTGTTTTGACTGCTGTTCGCATTTGGAAGGTCTGTGTTCACGACAGGAACCTGTTCCAGGTATTTACACACCACCCTGCTGGAATAAATCCAGTGTGATAGTTCGCTCCTCAGGGATGGATTTGATCTCAGACCTGTCATTTCTGGACAGCCCCTGTTTCCATGATCTCTCTATAGCTCCAGGAAGGTTTTAGCCGTACGTTATATGAGCAGTGTCTTGCGATGCGCTCTCTAAAGTAGTAATCTCCATGTGATACGTTTCTTTTGCAAGACACTTAGCAGGTTTTTGAGGTTACACAGTGTAATGTGATTTTCTTCACAATATCAGATGTATAAATATGCAAGGATATATTAATCTGGTACAGGAATGGGGCATTTTACATAACAACTTAATTTCCATCGGCATAATCTTCCGTATTGATTAATGTTATTCCAAGCAGAGGGACATGGCCATTTTAACATTAACCGGATTTATTTTGGATTAGGGCTTAGCTGTCTCTATGAAAATGTACTAAATAAAAATAAAATATTCAAATAAAACAAGTGTCCCTGAGAATATTAATACCATAAACATGTATGTAGTGTTACATTAATTCCCTTAAACGGCAAACAGGCTGAAATGTCACATTTCTATGAAAGAAAATCTTTTAAGCGTAAATGGAAGATTTTCATTAATTTCAATTTAAAATAAGAGCTAACAGTTGTTACTTTGCAAGTGAGGGAAAATAATATATACATATTATAATATAAATTAGACTACACAGGAAACCCACAGTGAAAAGGATTTGTGCCTTAAAGAATTAGTTCACTTAAATATTATTTATCTACTCTCATGACATTTCGAATGTGTATGATTTTCTTCTGAAGCCTTAACCAAAAGTTTAAATCATTCTCTGACATTCTTTTCTTCCAGAGAACTTTAAAGATGTTGTGACTGGGAAATTGAGTCAGTGGGTTGAACTTCATTTGTTCACTAGTTGGGACTTAACTTGTTCACTTTTGAGAAAAAAATAAAAATAATAATTAATTTGTTGTTGCTTTAGAAGACTTGAACTCAACTTGTGTGCAATTTGTGTGCCTTTTTATGTAATAATACTAATAATAACACACCAAAATGTATTGACACCTTCAACATTTTCTCACATTATCAAAGTTTATTCGCTATAATTTAGGAAATGGTAATAAAATATTGTGTCAGAACAAATTCATCTTGATAATGTCAATTACCTTTGATAGAAAGGTTTTTAATGGATTAAAATCAACAAATCAGCTGTCAGCTGTTAAATTTAAGTACACAATTAGTAATGCCTAATTTTTTTTTCAGTCTCTGGTGTAAAAGTTCGCATTAGCAATTAAAGAAAAAAGCACTTATGCAAAACATGGTCAAGTCAATGTGTCTGAATAATTTTGGTCCCAAATTTTTGTACGTTTTTACTGGTAGTCCACTGGATGAAGAATTTTCGTATTTTACTTTATTTTGCTTACTTTATTATTATTATTACTATTATTATTACTTTATATTTATATATATAGTTTTTGGGGTGAACTATTCCTTCAAACTGTAGACATACACATCCCATCAAATCCTCAGATCTGACTGACTGACTGACCCTGTGTGGTGAGTCTTTAAATTAAGTAAACAGTGTCCTGGGTTCATAAATTTGGCGGTGGAATTCCCAACCTCCCCCCTCTATGTCTTTCCCTCTCAGTCTCTTTCTCTTTTTCTTCTCTACTGGCCACAGATTTACTGCAGCAGTAATAACTGTCATGGCAAATGCCTGGTAAAGTGCTGGACAAGGGACCAACAGAAGGAGAGTATTTATCACGGTATTGACTTTCTGACTGTGGTGTCGTGAACTCTTTTGTCATAAACTGGAGCACTCAGAGCGAGCGTGGCGATCGATAAGGGGGAAAACTGCTGTCAGGTTCTCTCCCAGGGAGCATTGCTTTTGTTACAGCCACTTAGGGGGCTGATAAATGCTCTGCTGTGGATAGGTCTCAGCTACCGTCCACTTGCTGAAGGGACTTCTCATACTAGTTTTGATATCTTGGGGGAAAAAAATCCATCTTCTACAGGAATATTCTGTGTTTAGAGAACTAGAATAACAATCATAGAATAGGATTGTATGCTTTTAATAGCCTTAGATATGAATAGCCATGCCATTATTTCTAGCGCTTTTCATTTAATAGAGGATTAACTAATCTCTCAGTCTAAAGCTGCTTTTTAAAACAGAATGTACGGTTTTGGATAAAATTACGCACTGAATAATATGAGCTTTATTTTTATAGCTTTATCAAATAATATAAGACGTCCCTGACAGTCCAAATACTTTGGCATAATGTCTATGATTAATGTGAGGTGTGCAGTGGACGTGGCGCTCGCTGAATGGTAAATCAGTGGTGTGGTTATTGATGGCAGCTCTGATTAGGGGGCTGGGAAAAATGGCTGTGTCTGATTGATGATGACGGAGGGGATGTTAAACCACTGACGATAAGCAGACAGACTACTTGGCCGTGATCTCCAGAGCCGACTCGTATTGTGGGGGTCAGAGGTGGGTCAAGTTTACTTCCCCGAGGGGCACGGCAGCCCTGATGATATTCCCAAAGTTAACATAACCTTTGACCTCTTTGAACAAGAGAGGCTCCATACCATCCCTGAGTTTGTAGCAAGGCTTGTGTTTGTTTGTTTCTCTGAGAGTTTCTTTCTTCTTTTTTTTGTTGAGAGCCCTGTGTCATGTTTGTGAATGCCTTGTGGGTTTATCTGGTCGGCAAAATAATTAAAAAAGTATTATTCCTTTGATTAAAAGAAGCCTTTTTCTCATTAAGATGCCCCCTCTTACAGAAATGTGTACGGCAGTCTGGACAGCTGGTTGGATGTCAAAAAAATGACATGAAACACTGACATATATGTGATGACCTCTGACCTCAGAAGTAAGAGAGATGAGCTGGGTATCAAGTTGACAAATTGATGAATGTTAGACAGCGAGTCCTAAGCAAGCACAGCTGTGTGTCACCTTCGAAACGCAAAACTCTAATGATACAGTGGCTATCTGACGGAGGCATAAACCAACATTTTTTAACTGACTCTTTTTTCTTTTCAAAAATGGTTCCTGGCCACTGGTAGATGTATAGAAAAATATAAAACATAATAATAACACTTTTTAATATATTTTTGATGGAATTCAGAGAGTCTGACCCCTCCATAGACAATTTAATTAACACTTTCAAGGCTTACCATTGGCCGACACTGTTCAGGTGAGGACCATGACATGCGCACGAGCCGTTTTGTTGTAGAACTAGGAAGCACTGAACTATTTCAGCGTCAACCGCGTAAGAGTGACACAATTATTGAATAAAGGCGTTATTTTTGTTTGTTTTTTGTGCATAAAAAGTATTCTTGTTGCTTCATACCATTAAGGTTGAACCACTGGAGTCAGATGGGCTATTTTATTTATTCCCACCTTTCTGGAAAAGTGAATATCCATTTTCCCTATAGAAAATAATAAATTTGTTTACATTTTTTTAAATAATTCAATTTATGTAGTATTTCAGGTTAAAGGGTTACTTCAGCGATTAGCATATGGCTTTCTATCAGTAGAAACCCTGGAGTATATTTGAATGATTGTGCTTTCCCCCTCATCCCCCTGAGACAAGAGATTTATGCATTTTATTTCTGGAAAAATTAATTTGATCTGAGGAATTTTTGGCCAGAGGCTAAAGACAGCAGAGGGAGCCATTTCTGCACGTTTTGAACCCGCGCATGGGGGATGGAGATCACACTCACAGCTCGGCTCGCAGCCGCAGGCATTCATGTAAACAGAGCTGTGCGGAGCAATGTAAGTGTTTTAACTCAAATTAATTTCTATGACAGTTAAGCTTCCGAACGCATGAACTGAAAACGCACCAGACTGAACACGCGCTGTGAATCTATGATGCGAGCGCGGACGCGTTTACCTCAGCTCTCATCACGAGAGGTCATTCATCATGATGAATGTTATCTGACCTCTGCTGAGTTTGTGCCGTGACACTCCCATAGCGGCTAAATCACATTATATTGAACAGACACGTTCAGTTTTTAATTGTAGTGTCTGTTCCCTAACTGAACTGATTTTATGAAAATGAACGTGGTTGCAGTGGGAAAGTGAAAGTGATCGAGTAATCTATTAGGTGGCTTTGTTAGTGGTCTCTAGTGTTGTAGTCAAGACCACCTAAACCGAGACCAAGACAAGACCAAGACTTTGAAGGGTCGAGACCAAGACAAGACCAAGACTTTGAAGGGCCGAGACCGAGTCAAGACCAAGACCAAGACAGGCCGAGACCGAGTCAAGACCGAGACCAATGCATGTCCCCACACTTATGATAAAATGTGGAATATGCATATGATTGGCACTTCTCTCGTATGTGTGGGTGTGTAAGTGTACCATGAGAGAAGTTTTGATCAAATAATCAAAAAACACTGCAGCTTTGTGGGAATTAATATTTTTCTTCTATAAGCAAATAACACTTAACTTTTTGTCAATGGGAGGCACTGAAGACGACGTGTCCATATTGTTTACAGTCTATGGTGGACACAAACACCAAACTGACACTAACAGAGCTTTGAGTTTTGCTTTGTGAAAAGTGCTCAATCCCATTTTAAAACTCAAAGTTCCCTAAGAATGCTAATCTGGATGAGGTATTGATCTCAGACACAGTCCATTATGTCTTAAATGAATGTGAATAACAGGAGGTGGAATATGTATCATACAGATATGCATTAGTATGCTGCTTAAGCTAATTATTTTACATATGTACATATTTTTCATTTACAAATTGAAAATGTTATTGTGCAGCTTTATTGTGCAACAACAAGGAAAATAAACCCTGTACTTGCATTTTTTGATTAACTACAGTTTGATTTAACAAATATTTCACATGTGCAGGGTTTTGGGTCAAAAATGGTCTTTGGTGGTGGCTGACACACACACACACACACACACACACACACACACACACACACACACACACACACACACACACACACACACACACACACACACACACACACACACACACACACACACACCATTTCTTTTTAAAAATGCAACGAAACAATCATTCTTTATTATCTTATGTTATATCTCATATTATGTATGATCTCTTATCTTGATGTTTCTTTTGTTCCAACAGGTTGAATTGTTTTGGTATATAATCATATCAATATTAGAAATAGCATTAACAGTTAACAAATAGCCACATTTTCTGCCATATACAATTTAATAAAATGATCCGCTAGCTAACAAACAGTTTTGTTCTGTTTTCACCTCACTCCAGTCTAAACTAAATGATTTTAGACTATTTATTTTACTACACATTCAACATACATAAGCTGAAATACTGTGGATAGTTAAAACTAATAAATCTTACTCTCCACTCTTGCTAAATTGGGTAAGCACACTTGTGTTCTCATTTCTGAGGTGTTTTGAGTAAATGATTAAACTGATTCGTTCAGTTCATTGTTGAACAGATCAGTTCTTATTACCGTCGTTAAAATGATTCGGTTCAAATGAGTCATTTGGTCGTGAATCGGACATTAGCAGACCCGTTGTGTGTGAATCACGGCTGTCAGAACATCGCGGAAGGTTTGTCACACAGAAAACACTTCATAACTGGATAGAAATTGTTTCCTATTTATTTAATGTATGATTTATGTCAGCTGTTTAGCTGGTCAAACGTTTTTTGAGCGCAATTCACACCGAGCGGTACTTCAAAACAGTTGTCCGAACGCGCAACGTTCAACATGGATTGGGTTTTCTGAACTTTTGATTTAGCTTAATATGTGAAGTATCAGAGAGAGCTTATGTGCTTATTTTGAAGACAGAGAGAGTGCGCGCAGGGTGGAGTTCTCTGCTCTTTATATGCCTTCAGCTGTGGTCTTGACCGGTCTTGAGACAAAATCCCGAGTCATCTTCGCCCGAGACCGAGACGAGACCGAGTAAAAATGCGGTCGATACCGAGACGAGACCAAGACCTTTAAAAAGTGGTCTCGAGACCGGTCTCGAGACCAAGACCGATCTCGAGTACTACAACACTAGTGGTCTCGTAGGGCAGCGAAGCATTCTGGGAATTGTAGTCTTTCATCCCCATGAGACAAAAATACATTTTCTGTCTTTTCTCAGTCTCGAAAGCACCATATGAAAAAAAAAAAAAATTCTACTACATTGACCCAGTTTAAATACAGATTCATCTTCCCAGCGCTGAAGTACACCTTTAAATATCGTCTAGGCCTTTAAAAGCAATTTTTTTCAAGGCAGATTAGCGCCATCTGTTAAGAGTATTGAAAGAAAATGTAATACTCTGGTGTAACCACTAGTTGTCTGTATAGTTATCTTTAGAGCAGCTTGTGATTTGCTGAGTTGTCTTTAGACATAATTACATCTTTTTATTGGGTGAAAGATGTGTTGAAAGATGAATTATGATTACAGTCTAACTAAACACTGTGTTAGGAACATAACGCAAGGAAGCATTTTGAAGCAAATTGTTATTTAATAAAAAAAAAAAATGCAATTCATTCAATCACCCTGTAGCATCACATCATGGCAGTGACTGCATTATTACTGAATTATTGAATTGATTTCACATACGCTCAAAACCTGGGTTCATGGGTGTGTGCGTGTGTGCGCGCGTGTCTGGGTGTGAGTGGATATGTCTATCACATTCTTGATGTTTTATTGTGTCATCCCTTCACTGCTGTGTACTTTTTTTCAGTATTGTGTCCGATTTGTAGATTGTGCACACAAAAATTCTCAGTATTTTTGTATTTTGGTAAATTTTCCATTAAATTACTATGGTGAGTCATTTTTGACCGAAGATCATGACTGTAACTTTTTTTTTTTTTTTTACATCCACTTAGCATTTTCAAATCATGCCCTCAATTTTTTTTGTGGTCACATTCCAAGTGTCGTAAAAGTCACCAATTTGATTTCTTACCATTCAGATGAAGCTGCAATTTTTTTATTTTTTTATTTTTTTTTACCGTAAAAATACAGAAGATTGAAATAAATGAATACCATTAATAGTTTTGCAAGACTTTTTGAATAATCTTTTATAAAAATATTAATAAATAATAATAATAAAAATAATAATAATAATAATAATAATAATAATAATAAAACTATAGGAAAAAATACCAGTGTTGTTACCACTGGAGGTAAGTGTTGCCAGTTTGGAGGCTGATATCTATGTAAGGTGTTTTCTGTAGCTGTGCTGATTTGCAAGCATTTCAGTGCCAGGATCTAGGAGGAGTTTACTTTTAATTAGGAGTTAGAGAGGATGTGCAAGTCACATTCTGGGTGAAATGTTATCTGGTTACATTGGTGGCAGAGGTTTAATTTTAAGGTTTAAAGAGAAAATTAACCTCTTCCCAATTAAAGCCCCAATTGTTGAAGAGTGTCATGCCATTTATTCAAGCAGACTAAGCATATTGACAGTTTTGGATGTGTAAATGTCAGGATTAATATGAGGAATACAGGAATAATTAATTTCAGATGAAATCTCAGAACTGAGACCATTAAAGTACATTTAAATTCTGAGCTCTCTGTTATAGTCAAGGTTCTTTATATGAAGATCCTTTTATATTGTTTTCTCAGTTGACTTAGAGGGAAAATCAACAATCTCAAAAAATAAGTTTGTTTTTAAAATATATACTGTGTACTATTATATATTTATATAACAAATTATATTCTACAAGATAATGAAATCTGAAATATCCTATAAACAAAATAATAATCTTGTGTTTTCACTGTCACAGAAAAGCCTCATGTATTTTTACATGAAAAATACAGAGAGATGTCCTGGCTCTGTGTCACTACATACTACACCAGCTCTTAAGCTATGGAAGAACGTTAGAAGTTCCTTCAAAAGCCAGTTCCAGGCGCTCGAGTGGGCCCAGCCTGTGACCTGGGATTATTGTTCAAGTTCATCTGTGTCCAGACAGGTGTGTAATGGCTTGTAATTCTGTCTGAGAGAGGAATGGGGGAAGGGTCGAGACAGTCTTGAGCTGCTGAACAGGGGCTAAAAATGTGGTGCAGTGGTTCAGTCTAAGCACGCTTCACACATGTGGACTGATTCCACGCTGGGCTAGGTCCTGAGGTGATCTTTGAAGCTCGTAAGGTGTTTTTAAACTAATCTACATTGTACTTTTATGTTTTAACTATCCCTTATGTGAAATGCTGCTTTGCAACACAAAGCAAGAACACGTATGTACAAGTGATACAGAATATTAATTGAGAAAAAGTGTTCTGACTGTGAAAAAAAGTACAAAATGTTTACTAAAAATTGACAGCATACTTTTACGGCATTAATAAATATTGGTTAATATATATATCCAATGTGAGTAGTATGTAATGTGAGGTGTGTGCAATAATGTTGAGCGTGTAGTTTAAGGATATGCAATAATGTTTGATGATGAAGTGGCCCTCTGTGACCCCAGCCCATGGGACAATGGATGGAGACTAGCCTTTGGCTACAATCCGGTGTGTTTACATTCATGTATAATCATGTCAGTTCATTAACACACACTGTCCCTAATAAATAAAAAAATACAATAAAGAAATAAACAAACAAACAGAATTACAAATAGTGTAAAAATAGTGATCTGTTAAATGACTTTTTATTAAATTTTTTGGGCGAGTTGTGACAGACAAGTAAGACAGTGCTTCAAATATATAAATACAATCAGACGTCCTAGTGATTTTGAAAGGGACATTGTGGTGGGAACTGGGAAGTGTTTCAGGGCATTGTTTGATAATGCACAGTCTTGCCTTTATCTGGCGGTCAAGGCGCTAGGAATTCTGGGAAGGATGCTGTATACTGTCAGCCCATTGTTCTAGTAAAAACTACAGGTAGAATGATAAATCATTGATGAATAGTTGACAGCTATTCAGTGGCTACAACACATATTTGTGGATATATGAGAGAGAGAGAGAGAGAGAGAGAGAGAGAGAGAGAGAGAGAGAGAGAGAGAGAGAGAGTATATGAAGAGAGAGTATATGAAGGTTCACCATATACTGATATGCAAGCAGTTTTTGTTTTGTGTACACTTGAAAGAGTGTCATCGTAATAACACAAACATGTACACATTTATCCTTGGAAAAACAAAGCATGCTCCTTCTGGTGAGTTTTGACATTCCTCTTCAAGGTAATGGCCCTTATGAATATGCATAAGGGGTTCACCTTGAATTATAGGAATGTCTTTTAGCTTTAGTGAACATGTCAGAAGAGAGAATGAAATGACTGTTGATGTTGATTTTTGTTTTTCTGGCACCGTCTGATTGAAGGGCAAACATACTCTTACCTCAATGATCGCAGCATTAAAAATATCCCTGTCTGTTGCCTGATTTTGACACAACTTCTTTTCGCAATCCATTAAAATGGGCAGATTTTGCAGATGTTGGAAGACACAATCGGATTTGCATGCCCACACACGTTATAAATGTTTTTACAATAATAATGCTAATAAAACAGGCATGGAATGTTCTGTGTCTGCTCTCATTGTACTCGTAAATTCAACTAGGTGCGTTTCATTTCTTCTTTTTTTCACAGGAATTAGTCCATGCGGTGTGCAGTCTTTTTAAACCAATTGGGCAGTAAATGAGGTAGCTGGGGTTAATAGCCATCATTTTGTCATTGTTTATTTAGAAGCACAGCAAGCCCTTGATCAGAGCTCCTTGACAATGTTTGGGAACTGAAGTGTTCTCGCAACTGACTATGCCTGCAGTTACTGGCTTCAATCTTGTATGCTAAAAAAAGCGTTTCTCTCCTATTCTTTTTTATGTGATTATGTCTGGTTACTGTTTTTGAATGTTTTTGAAAGAAGTCTCTTATGTTCACCAAGGTCAAAAACAAAAAACAAAACAAAACTGTATTGATTCATGTTGATTGCAAAGCTAAATATTCAGAAGACATTACTCCAGTTTTCAGTGTCATACAAATGACACAAAAAACAAAATTTACTATACTTTTTAATATACTTATTAATATTGAAACCAGTAGTGCTGTTTAATATTTTTGTGGAAACAAATTTAAAATCAAAACCATTTGTAACATTTGATAGCCTCTTTTAAATCAATTTATTATGCTGAATAAAATATTTTCCTTAAAAGAAAAAAAAATATATATTTTTATCAGTATAATCCATATGTTTGTAGTATATGTGGCTATTATGGATGTCATTAAATAAATAAAATATTTGTATCTATCAATATTTTTATATGTTAAAATACTGTAGTAATAAATAAGATAATTATTAGAAGTATTTTTTTTTTTAATTAACGGTTCAGTCCCAAGAAATGCATGCAACTTCATAAAATGCATGGACAAAAGTGTCTACAAATGCATTAACTCTCTCCTCGCCAGCTTTAAAAAAATAGTTCCCAGCCACCACCAGAGTTTTTGACAGTTTTCACAAAAATGGAATAGCCCATAGACTATTTTCTTAAATGAAGATCTTAGCATGCAATATATCAAAATAAAGAGCTGACCCTTTTCTTAAAAATAAAAAAGCTTCATGCATTCCTTTTTTTTATCAACACTTGAATATGGGTAAGTTTCGTAAAAAAAGCTACATTTTCAACAAAAAGATGAGAAAATCATGTTTCTGTGAAAGACTGTATCCAGATCAGCTTCAGAACGATTATCAAATACAGATGGAGCAGCTCGAGTCCATCAACACTCCTAATGCTTGCACAGTCCTGTAGCTTTTCTTGGCTCCACATTTCATTCAGTAACATAATAGTTTTGATTTATATGCTGTTTAAGGATGATGATCACGTTGTTTTACATATCCATATGATTACATTAGATCATTTATTTTACTGCGTCTTCCTCGCATGTGTTTCGATCAGAAGATTCAGTTCTCATTCAGAAGATGTGTAATAGCACCTCCTAGCGTCTTAACAGTGAAAACACAAAAACCCGGAAAATTCTGTTTTTGGCCAGGAAGCATTTTCTCACAAATAATGCAAAATTCTGTTTGGTGGACAAAGAGTTACTGAATAATGACACAGAGATTTATTTGCACCACTAGTGGCACCAACCGGTATTGCAATCTGTTAGTTTGATGTATCTGACTGGGAATGACATAATATTTACATTTCATTCATTTGACAGAGACTTTTATCCAATGCAAATTTGTATCATTTGTATCACTTCCATGGGAATCAAACCCACATCCTTGGCATGCTCTATGAAATCAGCAACAAGAAAAATAACAACTGCCATGAGTTTGGGGAAGAACGCCATGTTCATTCAAACAGGCAGACCGGGAGGGTTTGAAACTTGTCTGACAACAGACGTTATTTTTGTAATTCTGTTTGGTGCCGCTAGTGGTGCAGAAATAACACTCTTTGTCTTTAACGGCATTAAGCACGTTTAATTAATCTCCAAAGATAACAAACTGGTCCTTGTTAAGGATTCTCTGTTTGTCAAAAGTCGGGTGATGAGGATGAAAGAAAAAAGTGAACAGAAGAGGTTTCCAGAAGAGGTGGCAGCATGTGTGAGAGGACGTCTGAAGACAGATAATGAATGAGAGTGGAGATTCTTCCTGTCCTCTCGTTTGGGTTTAGGCGGTGTGGAAATTCATTAGGAATGCAGTCACACTCTCAAGTGAATGACCATATCAGCTTACCAAATGCAAATACCACAAAATCTGCAGAGAAGGGAAAGGATTATGTGGTTGGTCTATTAACCTCCCAAAGAGATAACTGACATCTTATCTCCCCAAAATGGCAGGAAGAGCTTGACTACCATCAACCTGAGTTTGACACACACTTTTCACAATAATTAATAGGATCAGATGAAATTTTAAATAGGCCTCTGGGTTTCTATTATGGGTCCCCAGGGCTGAGAGAAACGCATGAAGTGTTTGCTGTTGTAGAGGGATGGAGAGCTCTCTCTTCTCATTGAGGAATATCTCTGTCAGTGCCACCAATCGTGCACAATGAAAGAAAGAAAAAAAAAACTTGAATGTCTTTTCACATACTCTCTATTGTACGGACTTATTTGAGGGCAAGGTCAAAGGGGGTATGATGTCATAGTAACCCAGAGGGCATTTCAGTTGTCATAGCAATGGCCAACTGACACCAATCGATGAGAACAGGGCTGAGTAGCTTGGGCCTCAGGGTCAGAAATAGAGATGGACAATGCTGAAACTCTATCTTGGAATTTTCTTCATTCCATTACCAGCTATTCATGCGGACAATTGAACGGTTTTCATTCTGTAATCAGGCCATTGTCTGTAATATTGTGATTTAATAAGCAAAAAGAAATAAAAAGTTCTGTGGATAAAAGCATTAAGATTAGATTTGTGAGAAGCAAACTTTATCATTATTATAGTGTCATGTTTATTACCCGTGGACACAATTTGAATTTGTGCTGATGTATAGGCCTACTTTTAATCAGCACTAGGTAACTTTTCAACCTTCATAATTTATTTTCAAGACTCTTGTGATGATACATCGACTTACAATAGGTTGAATGACACGTCTGCCATAGCCTGACAGGGTTTGTATTGTTTTTAATCATATTTTTAAACTTCGGGTTTCGGTTGGTAGTAACCCGAGAACAAAAATAACTACAAAATTCGACTGCTTTACGGCATATACGTCACTTCCACCACCACCTCCACTTCCTTAAATTCGGACGTGCGAGCCCAACTATCGTTTGTTTGTCGGATGTTATAGTAATGTCCGGAGCAGCACAGAAAAATAAGAAAGCAAAGGTTTTGTTGGAGGAAAGCAATAAGAGGAAATGAAAAAGTGTTTGGATTAAAGGCAGGACAAGGATCAGCATTGGGCCAGCGTTTGCTCGTTGGCTGAAGGAGGCGTGCCCAACCGATGCTGTCATGCTTGTTATGGTGATTACCTACCACTCAAACATTGAATTGAAGTATCATAGATTCTGTAAAACGGTAACCAATAGACTAGGCTACTATAATGATGCTGGCTTGTTAACGTGGGCATCACGATCATTTGGCGTTTGAAAAAAAATAAAACTCATGAAATTATATTCATATGACATGCAGAAACATATGCCACTGTACCTGGGATGAAGACATTTCACACATGACGGAAGCAGAACACCTGCATGTGAACTCCTCCTGCAGTGTTCAGGGTAACTGTTAGTGATGCGCGGGTCGGCTTTTTTTATGTAATTAAAAAACTTTTATGTAATTATTTGGTCCACCCCGCAGCACTGTATATATTTTTACAACCCGCCCTGCACCCGTGACCATTAAATAGACATACGGGGTCTGCGGGTTATGAGACGACCTGCTCATCACTAGTTCAGGGCTATCGTGGTTGTCATGTCAACAAATGCACGTGGGCAACCTCCTATTGTAGGATGACATTTTGCGACTAGCCTGACGTGGTCATACTCAATTCTAGTCAGAATATGAGTCTGAAACTGCTCCATTGGGCTGTGATTATGGGGTGTGTTTCAACCGAACAGGAAAGACCTCAATTGGATAGACCTACAACCAACCAGAGCAAAGAAACGACGCATTACGCTAGTTGTCAAATGTCAACAGAGCTCAACTCCACTGTGTTGCCAAGTCCGCGTTTTTTTTCCGTGGGTTGTTTTCTATGCCTGCGGGTTGAAGCGACTATTATGTGATATAGACTCATGAGTGCGAATTTTAGCAGGCAACCTTGCTAAAATAACACATTTTACCCCTCAAACACCATTTTTTCCCAGAGATATTTCATTTATTGGATATTTCAAACTTTTCTAACAAATCAATAACTGAAAAATTGGGTATGCAAAATTATTTGGCCCCTTTACTTTCAGTGCAGCAAACTCTCTCCAGAAGTTCAGGGAGAGATCTCTGAATGATCCATTGTTGACCTAAATGACTAATGATGATAAATAGAATCCACCTGTGTGTAATCAAGTCTCCGTATAAATGCACCTGCACTGTGATAGTCTCAGACGTCCGTTTAAAGCGCAGAGAGCATCATGAAGAACAAGGAACACACCAGGCAGGTCCGAGATACTGTTGTGGAGAAGTTTAAAGCCGGATTTGGATACAAAAAGATTTCCCAAGCTTTAAACATCCCAAGGAGCACTGTGCAAGCGATAATATTGAAATGGAAGGAGTATCAGACCCCTGCAAATCTACCAAGACCTGGCCATCCCTCTAAACTTTCAGCTCATACAAGGAGAAGACTGATCAGAGATGCAGCCAAGAGGTCACTCTTGATGAACTTTAGAGATCTACAGCTGAGATGGGAGACTCTGTCCATAGGACAACAATCAGTCGTATACTGCACAAATCTGGCCTTTATGGAAGAGTGGAAAGAAGAAAGCCATTTCTCAAAGATATCCATAAAAAGTGTCATTTAAAGTTTGCCACAAGCCACCTGGGAGACACACCAAACATGTGGAAGAAGGTGCTCTAGTCAGATGAAACCAAATTTGAACTTTTTGGACAACAATGCAAAACGTTATGTTTAGCGTAAAAGCAACACAAAAGCAGCACAACTAAAATTGATGGGAAGATGGATGGAGCCAAATACAGGACTATTTTGGAAGAAAACCTGACAGTTAAAAAAGTTTGAAATATCCAATAAATTTCGTTCCACTTCATGATTGTGTCCCACTTGTTGTTGATTCTTCACAAAAAAAATTACAGATTCATATCATTATGTTTGAAGCCTGAAATGTGGCAAAAGGTCGCAAAGTTCAAGGGGGCCGAATACTTTCGCAAGGCACTGTATTTTATTTACTCGATATATATATAAACTGTACGTTAGGGACTTACACTGGTCTGTGTGTAAAGACGCAATTTTTATATAAATGGCAGACTAAATTAAGCCTGCTTTGACCTACTTAGATCCCTAATGTGAAAAAAAAACAGTTTTTGCTGTGTAAATGCATTTATGCCACCTCTGAGCAGCATTAAACAATCTTTGGAAAGACACCTAAATGCCACTTCAGGATCACTTCCGTGATACTGTTGCAGTGTAAATTTACCATTACTTGGCTGAGGAATTGTTTATTCCGAGTGGTGGCTCTTGGATATTTTTCTTGGGGTGCTAAGGGGGTACTCAACGACTTCAATACCTAATACCCTGCATTCGTTGCATTTCACTAATATAATTTTCTATTTTACCTTGAACTATAACATTACAAGGTCACCTTTCCTTTTCAATTTTGATTAACACCTTTATTATTACCTGATCAGCTCTTTGAATCAGTAACAGTTTATTGAAACTTATTAACTTACAGTCCCATAAATAGATATATAGGTGTACATATTTATTGTGTCTATATATATATATATATATATATATATATATATATATATATATATATATATATATATATATATATATATATATATATATATATATATATTATACAGGGCTTTAAAACAGCTGTAAACTAAATTAAAGTAATTAAAATGCAAATAAAGTGGAAAAGATTTGTTTTCAAAAGTTGCAGACGAGATGCCGTTTAACACAATCTGTAAAACTAAACAACCTTTTCTCTTTTTTTCATCACCACCAGGCTGGCGAGGGGCAAACAGAGTGCAGTAATTTATATTAAAATCTATATTATTTGAGTGAATCTGCAAAAAGATCACGGTCTTCTCACTAATAGCAGATTACAAGAGTTCAGTATCTCTGTTGTTTATCTTCTAAGAACGCTGAGTTGTATCAAAAGACCATAGCTCTCTAAAGCCGCGTTTTCACCGGAGGAACAGGAACTAGGGACTAAAGGAAATTCTGGGTAAATATTTCCCACTCAAAAGGCCCTGGTCGCGAGGTAGTACAAGCCCTGTGAGAGAATCATTCTGGTCGGAATGAATGGCGTGGTACTCCGTGTGTTTCGACCGCAGTAACTAGGCTCTAAAGGAAATTCTGGGTAAATATTTCCCTCTCAAAAGGCCCTGGTCGTGAGGTAGTACTTTTTTTAAAGTTCAGGAACTTTCGAGGGTGGGACTTGGGTGCTGAACATGCTGCTTGGTTAAACTAATGCAGCATTTTGATTGGTTGACTCGATGCAGCATTATTTAAAAATCATTATAGTTGTGCCTTCACATGACTATTTTTACACGACTAAGTCTTTTGCTGATGTGGTGCGTGCAGTAAGAGTTGATTGTTCTTCAAATCTACAATGGAGTTTAAAAACGAGGACAACGACGAGGTTTAGGCTTTGTTAAATTTATTTGCAAAGGAAGAAATCCAGTGGGAACTATAAAGTCGAAAATCCTATGTCATCTGACTAATCTTCATGGTACTTTAGACCGCGATGGAAATGCAGACAGCAGCAGGTCTGGGGGGAAAAGTGTTCCTGGGATAAAAAGTTCCTGGGACAATTTGTTCCGGGTAATTTAGGTTGAAACGGGGCTTAATCGTTGTTGATGAAGAGCTTCATATGATCGCTATTCCTAATGTGCTAATGTCACCGAAGTGTGCAATAGACTCCTCCCCTATTACAACCATTGTAGACACTCTCATCACTAACCCCCTTTTTTGTTTTTTTATGACTTATTTTTAATGAAAGTAACGCTGACAGTCAAAACAGGAAAATCTTTCAAAATTCCTTGCGGAACTGCGGCGGTGTTAAGCGTATTTCTGGTGAGTTATATATGCAGCAAGCCCCGGCCTTGCGCCGCCACTGCTTATTCCAAATATAATTTTTTGTAACATCACATTTTATCCTTTTACTGGTGCCATTGTTTAAAAAGCAATGTCACAACAGGACATGCATTACAGTGATTTTCCACTGAAGCATTTTAAGGAGAAAATTGACCTCAACTGGAAGGCTGAGGCATACTTTGCTTTAAAAAAGTGCTGTTGGAAATATTCTTTTCATAGTTAAAAATAATAGCACAGTTAAAGAAGGTATGTGTGTTCTAAACCCCACGGTACTGGCTGTGTAAATGACTGTCCCTTGCCGGAAAATATAGAGCGTCTATGTGTCTTGTATATGAGAGATGACAACTCACCCTTTTATCCACTTAATCAATGGGCTTGACCTTTGTAGCTTGCACCATGCTGAGTGATTAAAACCAAGCCTCGATGTGAATGTGGCGCAGGAGCGGAAACCCCCTGGACAAGATGGAGTGCCTTCTGTTGCAGTTAGTGACTAAATTGTCAATGAAAATGCATCAACAAAAGAAACTTTAGCCAACTCTGTTAACTGATAACTGATCTGTTAATGTATTATTTAACTTGACGGATTATCCACCACACATGAAGAGTATATCCTATCTTAACAAAAACTTTCTTCTTATTGCTGTTCTAAGGGTCTGAGAAAAAGAAGATGGAAACTATATAAAATCAATAAATTGGAATTTGGAAATATAAAAGAAAGCAGAGAAGTGTGAGCAGGGAGATTAAAGCTGCAGTCTGATATGTCTCCTCAAACCGGAACTCTCTTCTTCTGCTAAACCTTAAGATAATCCCGAAGTGGCTTTTCCTGGCCTACGTCCAAAATGCTCTTAACAAATATGTCATAGGTGAATGAGTGCTGGGGGTAGGGGTGTCCTGAGGGCGACAGATTTATAATGGCCATGCTAAAAAGCTCAATGTAAATCAATGCAAATGCTTTCAAGCAGCAAGTTTGACATTTATGCGAAACAAAACCATGCGTGATATGAAGGAAAGGACCAGCTGGAATGGCTGAAATTTGTGAGAGGATTTTGTATAGGTGAAGAGAAAAAAACACTTGAATTATTTTACCTATTAGAACAATACATAACATTTAAATAGGCCTCGTCTAATGAATTAATAATAATAATTTGTTACATTTATATAGCGCTTTTCTCCGGGTCCTCAAATCGCTTTACATGGAAGGGGGAATCTCCTTAACCACCTCCAATGTGCAGCATCCACCTGGATGATGCGACAGCAGCCATATTGCAGCAGAAGGCCCACCACACACCAGCGGATTGGTGGAGAGAAGGCCGAGTGATGAAGCCAATCAGGATAGGGGGATGATTAGGAGGCCATGATGGACAGGGGCCAAGGGGCAAATTTGGCCAGGATGCCGGGGTTACATCCCTACTCTTTTTCCAAAGGACATCCTGGGATTTTTAATGACCTCAGAGAGTCAGGACCTCAGTTTACGTCTCATCCAAAGGACGTTGCTCTTTAACAGTATATTGTCCCCGTCACTATACTGGGGCGTTAGGACCCACACAGACCACAGGGTGAGCGCCCCCTGCTGGCCTCACTAACACCTCTACCAGCAGCAACCTAGTTTTCCCAGTTGGTCTCCCATCCAGGCTCAGCCCTGCTTAGCTTCAGTGGGAAATCAGTCTTGGGCTACAGGGTGATATGGCTGCTGGTTATACAGCCAGTATGGACAAAGTTAATACTAATGAGTTTACAGGACACTAAAATACAATCTGTTTAGATTTCAAGGCAAGGAAACTGAAAGGAAGCTTTGAAAAGAGTGTTATCACAAACACAAAAGCATCGTCTGATAACGTCCTCATAGGATGTTGGGTGTCACAGGGTCATTTTAAACTTGTCTGTTGCCAAATCTAGGTCAAACACTCAAGGTTCGGTTTCAGCACAAATTGCTCCTCCAGTGTACATTGTCGAGATTTTTACTTCATCCTATGCCGTAAAATATCTAGTTTCTCATGTGAATGGGCGTGTAGGGCTAAACACCAGATTGTCTGTTCTTGCTTCGCTACCTTGAGGCCTGCATATATGTTTCGCAGTGTAACAGTCTTCTGTTTACAAAGAATAAAGGTGGGTGAAAAGCTACAACTGATATTATTCTTTTGGCTCGGGTGTTGTAGTTTTGGTTTGAGGTGACTGTTTTAGAGCTGTTGAATAAAAAACAAAAAATACTTGGATTTAGTTATGTCCAAATATTAGTGTATGATGAAGTGTGACCCCTCATTATGTCCCTATAACGTGATTATTTAAACTGACCCCACACTGAACGAGACAGAATAGAGCGTTCTTTTCTTTTACGCATGCAGATATTGAACTACTCTAGAATTATGCAAATGTGTGAGAATGTCATGTGACTCAACCCACTCAGCACAAAGAGAGCCCCTAATTACATTAGTTTAAATGAAGGCTGCCGACCGCTTGAGGTGCGCAGCAGTGACAGAGAGCCAAAGACAATGTGCGTTAATGTCGTGACACTGTGTCCCGACAGGTTAACGGCACCCATCTGTGGCCGGCGCAGACACATCTAATTTGTCGGCCGAGCTGAATTTTTTAGCCGCTTTACACCCATTTAGCGGCAGTTGCTGTCAGCCCTCTAGAGAGGAAATTTAGAACTTTTCACAGGCTTGTGGTCCTGAAGTGCAGCTTAAAAGCCTGTAATTAAGGACTGCTGTGTGCAAATGACAAACCCCAGTTATGACATGCAGGCAGAACAAGAAAGGGTCTTTATGACACTCGGGAGACAGGTACTGGTCGAGGTTTTGCAGGGTTGGCCTTAAATGAGTGGCGTTATTATCTCTGGTTATTTCCCCGGAAAGTACAAACACCATCTTCCAGGCCTGTATGGGTATAATTTGAAGATATGATGTCTTGTGTACCAGAAATCAGCTTTTCAGGATATGCTGATGATTGTCAGTTAAAGGCTAATATGAAGTTTAATGAACTCGGAAAATGAATTCAGATGAGGGAACTTCTGTTTTGGACCTTATTTGCATCGAATTATGCATAATGTTTGTAACGGTTCCTTGGGATATGGTTTGTCAAATCCGTCTAAGTTGAAACTGTTTTTTTCCATGATCCTTTTTACACCACTCAAGTATTGGGGAGTAGCAAACTAAAAGTTGTGGTGCTACCAACCTAATACATTTTTTTCAGTAGTGTAACAGTAAATTTTATAGAAAAATGTCAGTTTTATTTTTATTTTTATGTCAGTTTGTCAAGTACTGTTGGGAAGTTTGATTTGTTTGCATTAACTGCTTGATTCAGACAGTTTGTTTTAGCAAATCAGATTGTTCAGACTCATTTGAATGAAAATATAGGTTCAAAAGTTTGGGTCAGTAAGATTTATTAATTAACTTGTCTTTTTTTTTCTTTTTTTTTATAAAGAAAGAAATAATTTTATACTGCAAAGATGCATTAAATTGACCAAACTGACATTTATTTCAAATTGACATTTCATTTGAATGCTGTTTTTAAACACTTATATATATATTTTTTATAAGTATTATATAAATATTATGTATGTGTATGTATATATATATGTATATATATATATATATATATATATATATATATATATATATATATATATATTTTACTTTTTATTCATTAAATCATGAAAAAAATAAAAATAAATTTAACATCGATAATAATCAGAAATGTTTAATGAGCAGAAAACCAGCATATTAGAATGATTTCTGGAGGATCATTAATGGAATGGAATTCAACTTTAAATTTAATTTTAAATTATATTAAAAGTTATTTTAAATTGGAGTATACTCATTTTTATTTTGATCAAATCAGTGCAGCATTGATAAGTATAAGAGACTTCCTAAACAAAGATCATGAACTGAAATGTCATGAAATCATGAACTGGCTTTTTAAAAAAAAATTATTATACTGTTGTGTGAAGTCAATGACGTTTTTGTGGTTTTTACATTCAAAGACTTGAAAGTGAACGCCCACGACAGGATTAGATAAGATTTATGAGGTTAATTTAAGATTTAAGATTTAAGATATTAATGAGCTTCTGCTCCACTGTCATTTCACATGAGGGAGGGATTGTTTTGAAAGCGTCGACCGGAATGATTCTCTCACAGGGCTTGTACATTTCTTTATCAAACAAACGCAATTATTTTTTTCTCATCCACTCGCAATTGATTAGAATATAATTTTTTTATGACATGGCCCGCCCGATATATACTTGATCAGTATATATATTTGAGAGCTCTCGTTTTCTGAGCCTGGTGTCTATAAAAGCTTTTCTTTGACTAACAAGGAAGTTTTCAGCTCTGAAACTTACAGGAGATTTTTTTATCACAATGAACTTTTATATATAAATTTAAGGCTCAAGGAAAAGTTGATTTCTCAACTCATCACCCCTTTAACACTTCTTACCCACTTCTGACCCGAACATTTTCTGAACGGTAGTATATATACACAGAATCCATGATTCTGTAGTGTTCAGAAAAGTCCTAGTGTCCAGTGAAAGGAGTTTTCAGGAAACTTGCCAGTGTTTTTTTTTTTTTTTTTGTGTGTGCAATTCCCCTGGGAAGCAAAAATGACACTCTTTACCTTTAAATTATAAATAGTTTGTTGCTTGGCAAGACACCAGTACCCTCCAATCGGTTATGTCTCCTAGATGTCTAAATACCTCCAGGCTAATTATTGTGAACTGACCCTCAAAAGTTAGCCTTTTAAAACAGACATTAGGACAAACAGTCTACAGCTCTCCTCACACCTCATAGTTTACGCCTGTGACCACAAGAAGAAACTTGTTAGCAGAATCTTCTGGCTAAGTGCCAAGGACTCAAGTGGAGAGAAGACTGTAGCTTGACTAAAGGGGAAAAAAAACTCTGTAAGACTAGTGCTAATCCACTTATTTAAAGCAGCGACTGCGAGCATACAACCTGGAATAGCTAATTAGGAGTTAAAGGAAAGTTAGTTAACAAATAGTTATCTGAGTCATCGATTGCAAATTTCTGGAGAATAAGGCAATTCTTAGGGAAATATGACAGATTTTTGTCCCTCTTTTGTGTCCACTGTTGAAGGTGATACTGAGAGCGAGATATACAGATGTAGCCGCTTACCGAGATGGAATAAGTCTAGAGGACCTGGAGAAGTTAAAATACTTGTGAATGTGTTCAGTATCTCCTTGTGAAAGATGACTTTAGAAACCTGGCAAACAAGTCTCGGCAATTTGAAGTTAACCTTGCTTAAGGCAAATGTAAATTTGAACACAAATTCTTGTTAACTATGAAGAGGATTATCGGTTCAGATAATCAGAAGAGAGTATCAGTTAAGGGGAATGCTTATAAGGCAACTTGAGTTTGTTTTCACAGTTGTTTCCACTTTGCCTCAGATTATGCAATTCAAGAGCTGTTTATTAAGTAGTTCCCCATTTGTTTGTAGGCAACAGCTACAAATGTATTTATTAATTAATTTATTTTTCATTTATTCATTTATTCCAGTTAGGCGAGGTTTTGTTATGGTAGAGTATATACATGGTATTTACATGTTTTGTGATGATTGTTTGGAATGACAGTCCAGCTGTGTAAAAGGCTGCTACTGCAAACTCTGAATTTACAATAGTTTTTTTGTAATCCAATCACTGTGAAGTCTTTCCAGTAAAGTTTAAGCATGCGTGAGACTTCCCTCCTTATCACTGGTGGAACTGAGAAGGATGGCTAACAGCCGGCCCTTTCCTCCCCCTTGTGGTCTAACACTCTTTCATGACAGTTTGTGTGTCCAGTCCCTGTACAAGGTTATAATATGAATGCATGAGACGGAAAACTGGTGATTATATGCTTCTGCTGCTTAATTATGTTATAAAACTTATGCACATTTTATATATTTTTTTTGGTTGCATGATATAACTTGTTCAGCATTTAAACTCATGCTGAATAAAATTAATTAGGGTGATAAATACAGTAACACATACAAGGCAATGAATGAGTTGAGCTTAATAAAAGTGAAGAATAAAATGAAGACTAGGCCAGTGTTATAAAGAGCTAGTTGGCACACGTTTTACTCCAGTGACAATTACTCAATGTAAGTTTTATTTTTATCCATTTCTTTAAACATATGGCAAAAAAAAAAAAAAAAAAAAAAAAAAAAAAAAAAAAAAAAAAAACTTGCTGAACCTTTTCTCTGTTATTGTTTAAGGTGGAGTTCATTATGCATGTTTATCATGATTAAATAGTGGGTTGTGTTATAACAATGAAAACATGTCAGTGAACAACTTATGGGCTTTTCAGATAGATTTAACTAAATAAAACCATGCTTGAACAAAATATACATGCAACAACATAAATGTGTGGTAGCATACAAAATTCAATCGTTGTTTTGGCCAACACAATATTTAGCTAATAAATTGTATGGTGGATTGTAAAAACTTACCCAACTTTTTATATAGGTGACCTGTCTGTCTGTCTGTCTGTTTTCGGAGTCTAAAGGTGGAGGTTGATTAAATAGTGGGGCATGTTGTTACCAGTGTTGTCAGATTGGGTCAACGATTTCCAGCCCAAAAGCTCACCTGAACCAGCCCACTCCATGAAAAAAAACTATAACTGCCAAAATAAAGTGATATAATTTTATTGTCCTACCAATCAAGGTTGACAAGTACCCTTTTTATCTCCTTAAAACATAATGTTGATGAAAAAAAAAGGATCAAACAGGACAAATACATTAAAGATAATTAGCAAATATATTACTAAAATGTCCAGGTGGAAACGGCAATCCCTCTGAAAAACCTGTGCATCGAATTGTCAGTGTCAACAGGAATAAGCCAATTTAAGTGCAAAAATGTGCCATTCATTGATACTGTACAATAATCCACCAACAAAAAGATAACAACAACGCACTTAACTTTGTGTTGCGCTTTGCTCTGAAAACTACAGTACGTCTATCGAGATGTATGCCTACATAGCACACACACTTAGCACAGCGAAAACTATTAATTGTTGATTCAAACCTCTTTCAGCAGCTGTCGGGGTTTCTAGTTGCAAATGTTCTGAGTGTGTATATTAGTGACTAGAGGTTTGCATATACATTTTTTTTTTTAGCCGGTTCTTTTTAGTGAACCGGTCGAACCAGTTCACCAAATCAGACTGAATGGTTCTAAACGGTTCCCATCTCAAATTAGCGCTGATCCCACAAGTTACTGTAGTTACTCACTTTCTGACATGAGTGACAGTCCCTCCGACTAGAAATGAACTAATATCTTGAAGTATATGTTGTAACTCCAACCGTTCACTGAACTGAGACATGTTTTACTGAGAGAACTGATGAACTCACGAGCAGCTGATACTGAGCATGCCCGTGTACTACCGAACGTACAGTGGCTCTCGGATCACCAGTACAGAATTGAGAACTGGTGTTTCTTTCGGACATGTTCGATACTGAGAACCGATTAGCCGATGAGATGCGAATGCGTGTTATCAATGCGCATGCAATCCATGTTTGAGAGTTAGATAACTGTCCCACTCTTTACTGTAGATACTTGCTGTATATTGCTTTGACATAGCGATCACTTGATTATACTGCTACGAGTTATCGATTATTATATTACTGCTATAGTCATAATTGAGCACGTCTGCCTGCTGATCGCTAATTGCTCGTCAGGGACGTCAATACCTACGCCAGCTGACTCTTCGTGGGCCCTATTTTTGTGTAGAGTATATACACTCGAGTTTTGTTTATTAAACAAATTAGACTATACAATTTAGATTATTGAAAATCACCGAACTGAGCCCAGCCCAGCCCAATTTTTGTCCACCCACCCATTGTTTAATGGCAACAGTGGTTGTTACACCTGCCATTCAACAACTTGTGGAACTATACATTTGAAACTGAAACTATTACATTTCATGAACTATTACAGCCCTTGTGATAACTTACACATGTGACAACTAGCCCCAGCAGTCTTATATATTAAAAGAGAGAGAGAGAGAGAGAGAGAGAGAGAGAGAGAGAGAGAGAGAGAGAGAGAGAGAGAGAGAGAGAGAGAGAGAGAGAGAGAAAGAAAGAAAGAAAGAAAGAAAGAAAGAAAGAAAGAAAGAAAGAAAGAAGATAGACAGACAGATAGACAAAGAATGAATTAACAAAGATAAAAAAGCAAAAATCAATTAACACTGGCCAAGAGTGGATCATTATATCACATGCAATAACCTGAGTGTGTGAGTGTGGGCATGTTTTTGTGACATATGAGGACACAAATGAGTATAATGACATGGGTATGACACTGGTATACAAGGAGAGGGTGACTTAAGAGGACATTGGCCATGTCCTCACTTTTCAAAATGCTTATAAATCATACAGGATGAGTTTTCTTTAGAAAGTAAAAATGCAGAATGTTTCCTGTGATGGGTAGGTTTAGGGGCAGGGGCAGGGGATAGAAAATACGGTTTGTACAGTATAAAAACCATTATGCCTATGGAATGTCCCCATATGTCACAAAAACAAACGTGTGTGTGTTTGTGTGTGTGTGTGTGTGTGTGTGTGTGTGTGTGTGTGTGTGTGTGTGTGTTTGGGCTTCGTTTCAGGCAAAAGGCTGAATGCACGGGTCAGCAAACCTCAGCTGTGTAGAAATGAGTGGGTTTAAGATGGAAAGTAAACAGATGTAAATTCTAAGATGGCAGCAGTTGGCAGCCATCCAAAGGGGCATTTACCCTCCCTTCAGTGGCCCCTCTTGCCTTTCCCCCTTTCTAAAGGTTGAGATTAATTTGCCATTTATGCCTCACCCGCATTTCCTCAAACTTCCATCGTATTTTGCGCATCCTTTCTTAATTTTAATCTTAACTGCATTTAAATTTGTCGTCATAATTTTGACCATTAACTCTGTAGCATATTGATAATCAGCACAGTAGAGCTGTGCGTAGGGCTTGGACAACGTTGATTCGTCAGACTCAAAATAAAGGATGGCGGCGCCGAGAGTAGTAGCAACCATAGATATACACAATAAAGTATATTATGTTATTAATATAAGTATATTATTTATTATGTATATCTATGGTAGCAACACAAATTGCTCCTCAGACTTCCAGAGGTGCAAAGCTTGCCGGGTTGGCGGCTTTTTGTTGTCACGGCTACATAAACAAATTTCTTCATACAGGAAGACAGATGTTTTGGTAAAACTTTATGTATTTAAAATCACAAAAACAAACGTTTGCATCAAGTGAAAGCATCGGGCACATTGGCTACCTACATAATAAGCTGTTTTAAATGTAAAATGTTCAATGTCTTATCGCGCTGATGTGACCGAGGGTATCTATCCTAAGTGAGCACAGTTTCATCCCAGGACTATTCCGGTTTTAAATCGAATGTTGGTTACACTCCACATGTAACTGTTTTCACTGTCAAAATCGATAATTGTCGTTTTTTATTATTACAATTAGGCCTATATCTGCATTTATGTTAACCTAGAGACTTTCAAACATGAAAATGTCATTTATTAATATGTATTCGTGTTTTCCTATTCTATTTTGCCTGGAGACGCTTCCAACACACTCGCGAGTCGCGTGAAAAATAGGCTTCTGTTTCTAGCATGCACACGTTTTCCGTGCGTCACACAGGTAGTGTGCAAACTCCAACCCTGTTAACATGGGAGCTGAAACAAAAACGGACACGCCACGCAGCCGAGACACTCACGACACGCTTGCAGTGTGTCCCCGGATTTGGATTAGCCAACTTGTTGATATTTAATCGATGGGCATAGCCTGTAGGCTGAGCTGCATACATAGAAAAATCGTATATTGTGTTTCTTTGTTGTTGGTTTATACTTATTTATGTGTGTGTGTGTGTGTGTGTGTGTGTGTGTGTGTGTGTGTGTGTGTGCGTGCGTGGGTGCGTGCGTGCGTGTGTGTGTGTACTTATGTTTTCAAGGTTGAAATTGAAAATTATTGAATGCATTGTTCTTGTATAGTCTTTTACTTTGGAATTTTAAGAGCAATAAACAGATATTGCAATCAACATGTATAAATTGCTATTAGGCAATTAATGGGGAGATAATCGATAATCGAATCGACAGGGAAAATGAATCGCTAGATTAATCGATGCATCTGAAAAATAATCGCTAGATTAATCGTTTAAAAAAGAATCACTTATCCCAGCCCTAGCTGTGCGTATACTCTAGTTGGCATGAGTGGAATGATGATAAACAAACAAAAAACGATTAAATATTACGAAAATCAATTCCGTGACACATTAGTGGGAAAATATCAGTGTACTTAATTTTTCCAAGGTTATCCGTTTTCTAGAGAAAAGGGATGGGAGATTAATCTTCTCAGCATTTCATCAGTGGCAGATATCAGCGATTTGCAGTCATTAAGCAGTGGACATGGATTAGCAGCACTATGCCGCTGTAGAGACCGGCTAGAGAAGACAAGGAGAACAGCACTGGGACTTGGTACAAGGCTAATTAGATCTGTCTATCTCCACACATCCATCTTCTCCTGCTGGAATCACACTGGCCTAATTCTAAATAAATTGCTCTTTATTATTCTATCATTCAGGTTATTGCATGTGATATAATTGATCCACTCTTGGCCAGTGTTAATTGATTTTGCTTTTTTATCTTTGTTAATTCATTCTTTGTCTATCTGTCTGTCCATCTTCTTCTTTCTTTCTTTTCTTTCTTTCTTTCTTTCTTTCTTTCTTTCTTTCTTTCTTTCTTTCTTTCTTTCTCTCTCTCTCTCTCTCTCTCTCTCTCTCTCTCTCTCTCTCTCTCTCTCTCTCTCTCTCTCTCTCTCTCCTCTCTCTCTCTCTCTCTCTCTCTCTCTCTCTCTCCCTCCCTCCCTCCCTCCCTCCCTTACATTTACATTTACATTTATGCATTTGGCAGACGCTTTTATCCAAAGTGACTTACAACTGCATTCAAGGTATACATTTTACATTCTTGTCAATTCTTGTCAATTCCTTCCTTCCTTCCTTCCTTCCTTCCTTCCTTCCTTCCTTCCTTCCTTCCTTCCTTCCTTCCTTCCTTCCTTCCTTCCTTCCTTCCTTCCTTCCTTCCTTCCTTCCTTCCTTCCTTCCTTCCTTCCTTCCTTCCTTCCTTCCTTCCTTCCTTCCTTCCTTCCTTCCTTCCTTCCATCCATCCATCCATCCATCCATCCATCCATCCATCCATCCATCCATCCATCCTTCTGTGTCAGCGTTCCATCTTATGTTCTATCTGTTATTGTTCTATCATTCTGTTATTGTATCTAACTATCATTTTTTCTATTGTTTTATCAATCTGTTGATCCTCTATATTGTTCTATTTATAGTTCTATATATACATAATTCAGATTGCAAGTTTTGGTATCTTGTCTAGTCTGAACACATTTGAGATAATTTTTTCTATATACAGTGCCTTGCGAAAAATATATTCGGCCTCCTTGATCTTTGCGACCTTTGCCACATTTCAGGCTTCAAACATAAAGATATAAAACTGTAATTTTTTTTTGTGAAGAATCAACAATAAGTGGGACACAATCATGAAGTGGAATGAAATTTATTGGATATTTCAAACTTTTTTAACAAATCAAAAACTGAAAAATTGGTGTGCAAAATGATTCACCCCCCTTAAGTTAATACTTTGTAGCGCCACCTTTTGCTGCGATTACAGCTGTAAGTCGCTTGGGTTATGTCTCTATCAGTTTTTGCACATTGAGAGACTGAAATTTTTGCCCATTCCTCCTTGCAGAAAAGCTCGAGCTCAGTGAGGTTGGATGGAGAGCGTTTGTGAACAGCAGTTTTCAGTTCTTTCCACAGATTCTCGATTGGATTCAGGTCTGGACTTTGACTTGGCCATTCTAACAGCTGGATATGTTTATTTTTGAACCATTCCATTGTAGATTTTGCTTTATGTTTTGGATCATTGTCTTGTTGGAAGACAAATCTCCGTTCCAGTCTCAGGTCTTTTGCCGACTCCATCAGGTTTTCTTCCAGAATGGTCCTTTATTTGGCTCCATCCATCTTCCCTGTCCCTGCTGAAGAAAAGAAGGCCCAAGGCATGATGCTGCCACCACCATGTTTGACAGAGGGAATGGTGTGTTCAGGGTGATGAGCTGTGTTGCTTTTACCCCAAACATAACGTTTTGCATTGTTTTTCAAAAAGTTCAAATTTGGTTTCATCTGACCAGAGCACCTTCTTCCACATGTTTGGTGTGTCTCCCAAGTGGCTTGTGGCAAATTTTAACTACATCTTCATGATGCTCTCTGCGCTTTAAACGGACGTCTGAGACTATCACAGTGCAGGTGCATTTATACGGAGACTTGATTACACACAGGTGGATTCTATTTATCTTCATTAGTCATTTAGGTCAACAATGGATCATTCAGAGATCCTCACTGAACTTCTGGAGAGAGTTTGCTGCACTGAAAGTAAAGGGGCCGAATAATTTTGCACGCCCAATTTTTCAGTTTTTGATTTGTTAAAAAAGTTTGAAATATCCAATAAATTTCATTCCACTTCATGATTGTTTTCCCACTTGTTGTTGAATCTTCACAAAAAATTACAGTTTTATATCTTTGTTTGAAGCCTGAAATGTGGCAAAAGGTCACAAAGTTCAAGGGGGCTGAATACTTTCGCAAGGCACTGTATTATCTTCATTCTTCTCCATATAATCCAATGTTTGTCTATGCAAAAAAAAAGAAAAAAAAGAAGTGAAACTTTTCAGAGATCATTGTGGTTTTTCTTTTCTCTGGACATTGTTAACATGTGCAGCTTGTCTATTAACAGAAGCAACTGCAGTCTTGTTAGTCCTCTAACTAGCGTATGTGGAAGTGAAGCTCTTCAGTAAAAAGTGGAGATGTGTGATTGGATTCAGAGAGGAGCTGGGTAAAATGTTTTTGAAGCTCCTCAGATACCATATGTGTGAGTGTGCAGAGGAAGAGTCACTCATCCACACAGATGTCTGGAATCTCCAGATGTCGAATGACACTCAAATGCTGTAATCACACATTGCTGTGCTTGAACCCCTCAATACTGAAAATAAGACCTGTCAGAAAACAGAGCATGTACAATAAAAGACAAAATGACTGAAACACAGTAACTGGCTTCTCGCTGTTGGCAAACACAAACTGTGTCATTTACGGCACAGAGTTTGGCTTTATGGAGTATAGCCTGAAACTCACAACTCCCTTAATTTAGAGCATGCAGATGTATACTCCTAAATGGACAATTATTGTCATCATATATTCTCCCTCATATCGTTAATTTTTCTAATTCTTTGTTCATCTTGCTTGACTGTAGTGGTGACCATTAACTTTATTTGTATGGAAAAGAGTGGCTTGGACATTCTTCAACATTTTCATTTTTAGAAGAGCTATTCCTTTAAGAATGTAACATTTAAATTAAGAATATAATTGCTTTCCTTCATATTATTTCCTTCCTTACTGGCATTCATTTACACTGACTATTCTACCAATTGTGTTAATGTGCCAGTTGTCAATTTTAGTAGAGCATTATTTAAACATGACAGTTCAAATGTTTCAGAAAGTTCCATTTTTCCTAAAAGCAACTCACATAGCAGACATTTTCCGAACCCTCACATCTCCAAATAAAAGAGAAGGAACATAAATAATTCATTTTACTGAATGGCAGGTTAAGTGAGGCTGCGATAATGTCCTGACAGTAATGATAACTTTAATTTCCTTTTCTGATGCTGATATTTGTGTCAAGAAATTAAATTCCATAAGCTCCCAGGGCCTGGAAATCATTAGAGCATTTCAGCCAGATACATCTATGCTTTAAATATGTGGATGAATTCCCAAAGACAGAAGAGATCCAGTACCTGAATAATACAGAGAAAATCGATAAGCACTTATTTAATATTTGACCAGTTCAGTGTGGGGATGTATTTATTTCTTATGTAATGAAAAGATGACATCTGATTTCGCTCTCCCAGTGCTTTCCAATAACAGGAAATGACATCACTTTAATCAAGAGGGTTTTTATTTATTTATTTTGGACCATAGGTTACTTTAGGAATTTCTAAAGTTTTTTGAATTTGGCACCAAGTTGTGAAATTAACTACCATTCAAAAGTTTTGGGTCAGTGAGTTTTATTTAGTTTTTTAATACAATTAATTTGCTAATTAATTAATTAATTAGCAAAAATGCATACATTGACCAAAAGGGACAGGAAAGACTTTGCATTTTTTTATATATATATTGTTCTTTTTAACTTTCTATGCATCATAAAAATAGATATACTGTATTGTGGTTTTTCAACATTAACAATAAGAAATGTTTCTTGAGCCCCAAATTCACGTTATATTGATTTCTGAGGGATCATGTGACACTGAAGACTGCAGTAATAATGCTGAAAAGTCAGCTTTGTCATGACAGGAATAAATTATATATTAAAATATTTTTGACTGAAAATAGATATATTACATTTTTACAATTTTTGCATTGTATGTTTTATCAAATAAATGTTGTTCATGTTGTACAACAACACCACGTGAACTTCTTTTCAAGTTTTATTAACCACAGACCTAATTTTATCCATAACTGCCATTCTGAAAACCCATTCAAAATTTCAGCGGCGAATCAACCTTTAAGGTTGGCCTACAAATTGACGTCACAACTGAACAGCTCTGTGAAGCTGCTGAGCATTTGTAGTCTTTTCATGGCATTAATTAATCAATGAACAAATCAGATACTTGCCATTCTCCTTTCCTCCGAGTTTGTGACTTCTTTCATGCTATAACACGAGTGTCAGCACATGAAGGATTTTGTGCGAATTGGCCCGGACGAAAGATCTGCAGGTCTCAAATAAATGAGTGGAAAGACTAAGGCTATGAAATATGGAATCGGGGATGGCTTTCAAACAATAAAGAGAATAAATAAAGGGACCTTTCACCCAAAGGAAAATGTCCCGCTTAATATTCATTAACGCTGAGCAGTAGGGAGTCAGCAAGAAATGTGTCTCTGACATTGATACAGCCGTGAAATATTCAAGAGATGATGTTCTCCAGTCTCGGGGGCATGTGAGAGACAGTTTTGTCTTTTGTATCTGAAGTTTTATGAAGAATGTTCCTCCTTCCTCTTGATCATTCAAAAGGCCATGGGAAAGACCTGCCCGTGATTTGCCCTCTGCCATTAGACGTGTTCAGTGCCACGGTTCTCAACTGACGAGAACTGCTGCCTTGTATGTACTCTCTGGTTGCAACGATATGATCAGATTCTATCACATCCACATTATTCATGCAAATTAAAATGAGTCTCATGAGATGTCCATTTTTCTATTCTAAAGGCCAATTAAGTGAGACACTCTTCCTCGGTCAAAATGCGCAACCAATCTCGGCTCAAGGTAGTTCATCATGGAGACTTTTCTGGTGTTAAAGACTTCTTTTATTAAAGCAAGGGAGGATTTTTTTGAAGTAAGCTATTGTTGCTAGGTCTGTCTTGCCCTGTCATATTAGACCGAAAGACCTTGAGTAGGCACTATTTTTATTGATAAAGAAGAAAAATATACAAAATAACTGCTCAAAGTTTGTCTGAATTGTTATATTAAAGGGTTAGTTAATCCAAAAATGAAAATTCTGTCATTAATAACTTACCCTCATGTCGTTCGACACCCATAAGACCTCCGTTCATCTTCGGAAATCCGATGGCTCAGAAAGGCCTTCATTGACACCAATGTCATTTCTTCCCTCAAGATCCATAAAAGGCACTAAAGACATCGTTACAAACCCCATCTCACTCAGCAATAGCAACAGTCAACAAAATGGTATTATCAACAGATAAAGGGTTAGTTCACCCAAAAATTAAAATTCTGTCATTAATTACTTACCATCAAGTCATTATTTTTGTTTAAATCAGATGGCTCAGAATGGGCCCCATTGGCCACAATGTAATTTCCTCTCTCAAGACCCATACATGGTCGCACTAAAGACGTCAGAATTTTAATTTTTGGGTGAACTGACCCTTTAACTGTTGATAATACCATTTTGTTGACTGTTGCTATTGCTTATGCAATATTGTTAAAACAATGGTTTATAGAAGCCATACAGGATGCTCATAAGAGAAGAATGTGTGTCTACGGTGTGTGTTATCTCTTAAGTTTTTCCATCAGATAACCTTTTATTAATACTTAAAGACTTTTTTTCTTTTAAACGTAAACAAATTGAATTATTAACTTAACAGAGGAAGTGACTGTTGAACAACAGGAAACTCACACATCACCTCTGACCATGATGCTCTTGGTGGCTGAATGTGTCTTTTGCCCACAAAACCACAAATGATAAGCTGGCAGAAAACACTGCATTATTGCCTCCTGTTATAGACCACCGGTAAACACATTATGCAAAGCACCGACACCACGTTCTTGAGCGATTAGCCACAACTCAACCCTTTCAGCAAGTCTAAACACAAGGGAAGAGGAAAACAGAGGCAGTTTATTTAGTGGTTTTTGTTGTACTTCTTGTCTTGAAAAGGCTTTCCTGCTAATTCTGATAATGGCTCTTAAATAGGCCCCTCGATCAGCCCCACACGATAAACTGAGCACAACCTTTCTTTGTGGTTGTTTGTGCCAAGCCGCATTTCATTCCAGTTTATTTAGCATTTTTATTATCTAACTGACACTTGCAGATAAAGCATTTGTTGCATTTTGCTGTGATCATCAAATGCATCGAGACCCTGACAAACCTAAAGGTTGCTCACCTTTTAACACAGCTACACCTGCTTAAAACCACCAGGAGGACGTTAAACACCAGTACTGCGTGTGTGATATCGATCACGCTGAATAAAACTCTCTGACAGACCTGGCCACAAAGATAAGGATGGGAGGTGGAAAAAACCAAAACCAACTGTTATGTCAGAGATCCATACGTTATGGCAGTAAGGAGCTAGCAGTTAACCAAAACAAGTGGCAATAGTAGGAAAAAGAAAAAAGAATTTTATTGATGTCCCACTTAGCTGTCATAAAAACAATGTTTCAAATAAAGCAGCCCATTGTTAACTGTCTGGCTAGTGCCGTTTAATGGCAGCAAAGGACACCGACCTTAAAAATGAATATCTTGCTTGAGGTCATACATGAGTCAGGCTTTCTTGTGATAATCTAAATGAACATTTGACAGTCGATCTGTGTCTTTGGACACCGATCAATAAAAACCCTGCAGGTTAAAGGACGCCCAGAGAACAGCTGGAGGGAATTCCTTGCCAGCCCTGTTCTTGCTTCATAAGAGAATATCCACTTTATTTTAACATTGGCATGTAGGGTTAAAAATATGCCTTAATCCAGAAATGTCCTTTCCCAGTGAAAAGGAAATGTATACTTTTTATACACTACTGTTATTGTTTTATGTTTACAATAAACAGTCAAACCAAAATGTATTCCGATACCTTCAACATTTTCTCACATTAACACAGTTTATTCGCTATAGTTTAGAAAATGGTAATAAAATATGACAAGAACTCTGAGTTAAACCGTGTCAGAACAAATTCATCTTGATAATGTCAGATAGCTTTGATAAAAAGGTATGCAATTGAATAAAATCAACCAATCAGCTGCCAGCTGTTACATTTAAGTACACAATTAGATAATACCAATTTAGGTCAGCCAATGGCCAAGTAACACTTTAGCAAAACATGGTCAGGTCAAAGTGTCTGAATAATTTTGGTCCCAAATTTACATCAATTTTCATTTTCATACTTTATTTTGCAATCCTCACTTATGTAAATGAATTATAGTGTCCTGCAACCACTAGTAAAAAGTTATATCTGCTGTTTCAATAATTGTTATTTTATTTTAATGTATATAGACATAAAAAAAACATGAACAGAAGCATTTCATGTTATATGTTTAATTATAATAACCGTTCAATTTAACTGTATATTATATATCACAGCCATATTGCACGGCTACTAGTGTGATATTGCCCGTTTGAAATACCCCAAATGAATTATACCTCTCAACTCACTGGCCAAGATGAAGCTGTTGCAGGTACATTGCAGTGCCACTGTTGGTCTGGAGCTCACAACATCTTAACATATTGTAATATATATATATATGATTCATATTTGAAGTCTAAACTAAATAACTATTCTCATAAGTGATGGATGGGTGGGTTGATCCAAAATGAGCGGGTGCCTGTGGTTACCCACGTTTACGAGTCATCCAAAAATATTTTTACTGATATTCGGGTCACGGTCGGTCAGGTAGTTTGAAATAAAGATGGCAATTAAACCTTTGTTATTTGTATAGTACGAGACACAATTTACTATGACATTACATACATTGGCAAGGAGGATCCTCTGCATTCCAGCATAAGTGCAGCCAGTGAGCACGCATTCAGCTCTGCAGGTCGAGTCATAGAGGCGAGAAGAAACCTTCTCAACCTAGGGACGGTTGGTTCAATATTATTTTTACACAGTGTGAGGAAAGCTAAAAATAAGTAGGCTAATCTTCTGTTTTAGGCCACCAACAGCACCTTATAACAGCACCCTTTTAACCCCTTTTCTGACGCGGGACAAAATGCCGATTGGCGATATCCCAACACGCTGAACTGAGCAATGTACCATTTTAATAGGTTACTTTTGCAGTAATGTCAGTTTTGTGTATTTTTTTGTTGTTGAGGGGGGCGGGATTTTTGTTGGTAAAGTCGGGGGAGAGACGCACACTTTGTGTATTTTTTTTGAGGGGGGCGGGATTTTTGATGGGAAAGTCAGGGGAGAGACACACACTTTTTGAGGGGGGTGGGATTTTTGTTGGGAAAGTCGGGGGAGAGACGCACACTTTGTGTATTTTTTTTGAGGGGGGCGGGATTTTTGTTGGTAAAGTCGGGGGAGAGACACACACTTTGTGTATTTCTTTTGAGGGGTGGGATTTTTGTTGGGAAAGTCAGGGGAGAGACGCACACTTTGTGTATTTTTTTGAGGGGGGTGGGATTTTTGTTGGGAAAGTCGGGGGAGAGACGCACACTTTGTGTATTTTTTTTGAGGGGGGCGGGATTTTTGATGGGAAAGTCAGGGGAGAGACACACACTTTTTGAGGGGGGTGGGATTTTTGTTGGGAAAGTCGGGGGAGAGACACACACTTTGTGTATTTCTTTTGAGGGGTGGGATTTTTGTTGGAAAAGGCGGGGGAGAGACACACACTTTGTGTATTTGTTTTGAGGGGGGCGGGATTTTTGTTGGTAAAGTCGGGGGAGAGACACACACTTTGTGTATTTTTTTGAGGGGTGGGATTTTTGTTGGTAAAGTCGGGGGAGAGACGCACACTTTGTGTATTTTTTTGAGGGGGGTGAGATTTTTGTTGGGAAAGTCGGGGGAGAGACACACACTTTGTGTATTTCTTTTGAGGGGTGGGATTTTTGTTGGGAAAGTCGGGGGAGAGACACACACTTTGTGTATTTTTTTTGAGGGGGGCGGGATTTTTGTTGGTAAAGTCGGGGGAGAGACACACACTTTGTGTATTTTTTTGAGGGGTGGGATTTTTGTTGGTAAAGTCGGGGGAGAGACGCACACTTTGTGTATTTTTTTGAGGGGGGTGAGATTTTTGTTGGGAAAGTCGGGGGAGAGACACACACTTTGTGTATTTCTTTTGAGGGGGGCGGGATTTTTGTTGGGAAAGTCGGGGGAGAGACACACACTTTTTGAGGGGGGTGGGATTTTTGTTGGGAAAGTCGGGGGAGAGACACACACTTTGTGTATTTTTTTTGAGGGGGGCGGGATTTTTGATGGGAAAGTCAGGGGAGAGACACACACTTTTTGAGGGGGGTGGGATTTTTGTTGGGAAAGTCGGGGGAGAGACGCACACTTTGTGTATTTTTTTGAGGGGGGCGGGATTTTTGTTGGGAAAGTCGGGGAAGAGACACACACTTTGTGTATTTCTTTTGAGGGGTGGGATTTTTGTTGGGAAAGTCGGGGGAGAGACACACACTTTGTGTATTTATTTTGAGGGGGGTGGGATTTTTGTTGGTAAAGTCGGGGAAGAGACACACACTTTGTGTATTTATTTTGAGGGGGGCGGGATTTTTGTTGGTAAAGTCGGGGGAGAGACACACACTTTGTGTATGTTTTTGAGGGGTGGGATTTTTGTTGGTAAAGTCGGGGGAGAGACGCACACTTTGTGTATTTTTTTGAGGGGGGTGAGATTTTTGTTGGTAAAGTCGGGGGAGAGACGCACACTTTGTGTATTTTTTTGAGGGGGGTGAGATTTTTGTTGGGAAAGTCGGGGGAGAGACGCACACTTTGTGTATTTTTTTGAGGGGGGTGAGATTTTTGTTGGGAAAGTCGGGGGAGAGACACACACTTTGTGTATTTCTTTTGAGGGGGGCGGGATTTTTGTTGGGAAAGTCGGGGGAGAGACGCACACTTCGATTAGACTGGATAAACACTTGCAGCATCTTAATTGTTAAGAAAATGAAACTAAATATATAATAAATAAATTGACGCTACGATGAGCATTTACTACTTTAAAAAATGCGGGTCGGGTACAATATTTTCTCTTTTTTTGTGGTCTGAGTTGCAGGCAAGTTAGTTGAAAACGCCGGTTGGGTGCGGGTTGTTTATACATTGACCCGTGCATCACTGATTCGCTCCTAAAAAAAACATTTTTTTTTTTTTTTTTGTGACACAACAGCAGTAGTATTTTTATTTATTTTTAAAAATATGGCGGATTTGCTTGAAAGCCATGACAGTCACCACAAGCGGAATGAGACAAACGGTGAGACGTTACCAGTGCTGACACTGGGGAATATTGCACGGCTGGAAATGGCTCTCAGCCAATCACTACTAGACTATCAATTTTTGTAAAGAACTAGATAATCAAACTGTGTTTGCGTTCCTCTCACTTTGAATATCATGACTGCCGCTGGTGCTCCTTAGAAAAACAGATGAATGCTTCCTGTGTAGATCTATAATGTGTTGTGTAATCACTCTTTCATCCAAAGAGGTCTTTTTCCATGGATGAATGTGGTCAATGACATATATTCCGGTGATTTAAATAATTTGGGAAGTGCTTTCTTGTGCTCTAAATGGCAGAACTCCTATGACTGTATATCATTTAGTGGTTTCAATGTAGCCTGAGCTGTCCTGGGAATGCAGCGCTATTAATGTTTAAAATTCCAGACACTTACACAAGATGTGTCTCTTTTCAATTATTCAGATTTTGGCCCATAGATAAAAAGGAAAGGAGCAGCATCCATTTACAGATGTGTATCATTTATAGGTCGCTGTTCTCAAGTGGCCAATCTTGTGCTTAAAAATGCTCTCACCTTGCTTTAGCCACTGAAAGCTGTTCCGAGGTTCACTCGCACAATGCAACTGCAGATGACACGTTTGCCTGTAAGTGCCTTGAACTGGGAAAATCTTTCAGGCATGTTCTTATTCCACAAAATCTCCGAATAGTGGCATAAATCTGAAATGCACATTCAGGTCATGTAGTGGTCAGGTTTTACAGCTTTCACTTGGGTACTTTGAACCGAGACAGGAAATGTGTATTTTATCTGTGGTAGAGGCAAGAAACATGTCTGTATTCTATGAAATGAACGAATTGCTCCCACCAACCATAAAATAAGCAATAATATCATGTACTTGCCTATTTGTAGCTTGTCTTAAGCTGTGCACTGAGGTCTGGTTATGATCCAGGCTCATTGTGGCAAGGACTAGGCCAGAGTATAATTAGTTGTGGTTGTCCTGAGTGACAGTGACAGATGTAAATCCCACCTTCTGCTTAGCACCACCCATGCCATACTGTACCGCCCCCCCAAAAAAGACATTAAGAGTCTGTTAGCATACAATTATAAGTTGAAATAGACTATACGTGGGTGCAAAAACATTAGGCCCATTCAGGAAGCTAGGTAATTTTTTTTGTAGTTTTTAGTAAATTTTGAGTTAACTTTATTTGTATTTTTTATTTTAAAAAAGTGGTTAAGTTTTGGGGGGTTCTACATTTGGCTTGTCCAGTCCACGTTTTCTGTGGATTATTTTCTTCCTTTATTTTCTTCCTTTGAATGTATAGTTTACCCTATAATCAATATATCAAGTATGTTAATATATGTTAATTTTGGAAAATATTAGTTTTAAAATATCACTAAAACGATCAAATATTAATAAAAATTGTGTGCAGTTTTTCTTGTTTTATTGAAATTAACTGTTCAAGTGAACCCAGGACCATCACATGCTAAAAAAAAAAAAAAAACTTGACTAAGAAGTCATTATCAGCTTGCTTGCTTATTTATTATTATTTATTCGCTTATTGTTGTAATGATAATGTTGCAGTTTTTGTTACATTTAATTTATTCACTTTTTGTCACATTGTGTCTTTCTCCAAGGGTGCCAAACGAACCAAGACCAGGTGGAGCTTCCTAAAAACATGTGCGTGCTTTCAAAGCTAAACCGTTTTGATTTGACATTATACATCAGAGTTCTTGAAACACTCGATTTTTCCGATAAAGGCAAGAGCTAATTCTCATTTAGTGGTTCCATAGTCTGTGCTAATGCACAGTGGGCTTTTGGGGCCACTGGATATACATACTTCGAGTATACCACGTTCTGAAACTTAGAAGCGTCTTTTTTCATTTTGATAGAGACTCCGTCAAATGTGCCCTGAATAAAACACGAGCATCCCATTTTGCATCTTGGAAGCATATGTCTCAATCGTTCAGCCATAACAAACACGATTATGTTAGTGAAAGTGATCTGTCTGCTTGTCTTCGATTCGTCCTCCACAGACAAGTGTGTGACCTCTAAGGGGATGCAAATGGCTGTCGGAAAGGAGGCGTCGGTGTGGAAGACAGGTCGTCTCTCTCGCTCGCACGCTTCTCCCAGGATGCGGTGTACACCATAACCTTCTTGACTGCTCTGCTGCGACACGCTGTACATTAGAGACCCCCTACATCCCTGCATGTGCTTAAGACAGACGAAAAAAGTGCCCTAACGACCTGATACCACTCCTTTTTCCATAAAGCTCTACCTCATAACAAGAGACGGGTAAAAAATGAGGGGTTAGGACGGGGGGTGGTGGAGACTGAGACGTAGATGAGGTGAAAGGTGCACAGAATATATGAAGATACAAAGGAATCCCCTCCTTCCCCCTTGAATACGTACACCTTCAGCGCATAGGGCAGGAGAATGACTGTCATCCAATTAAAGGACCAAGGGCAGTTTGATTAATTCGGTAAGAGCCAAAGGTGAGCCGGTTGACTAGCCCATGCAGAAGATGCAAAGGCATGTGCACCGCTGAGCCTCTTGAGGGCTTCCAAAGACCTGATTCAGGATCAGGAGAGTATTGAGACAATGGCAGATAATGGGTGAACGTTGATGTGCTGAGGTTGTAGGCGCTGCTTGCCAGACCAATGGTAGAGATATTTAAAAAAAAAAGATCTGTTTATGCCTCAGAGGTAAAAACAATTATAAAAAGTAATTGTGAGATTGCTTAAAATAGTCACTTTTTGAGATATGAAGTCACACATTGAGGCATACAAGTCACATTTCTGATTAAAAAAAGGCCATTATGAGATAAAAATATAAATAAACTAAATTATGAGCAATTAAACCTCAATTATAAAAATATATATATTTGCAATTGAGATATTTAGTCAAATTGAGAGGAATAAAGTCACAGTTGTAAAATATTAAGCTATACCATGCAGTTGTATGTTTTACTCAGAGGGAGAAAAAGTCTTCCATATTTGAGAGAAACAATTTATATGAAAATATCTAATGGTAAATATTAGATATTCATTAGATGTTCAAACTTTAGGATACTGGATAATTTTGGAAATCTGTTTGGAAACAATCATTATTTTTGCTATTTTGTTTGGTGCCCCAGAAATGGTGCAGAAAATATATATTTTTTTTTGCTGTAAAGTAGTTTGTTATGAAGAAATAATTAATTATTTTACATATTCAAAGGGTCATATCGCTGCATTTAGTGTCCTTTCCTTTCCAGATCTGGCCTGGAATGGTAGATGATGTCAGTTATTTGTTTTACCTGCAAATCTGTTTTTCCCAAAGATGATAATCAGAGAGGGTATTTTAGGAAGCATTTGATTTATTTCCCTATTTTCAATAGGTGAGGTGTTACCCATCTGGGGTGTTCTTTACAAACGTGCAGACAGGTGGAGAGACTTCACTTCTCTCTTTTCTTCGCAAACCGGCGAGTGAAACTAGCCTTGACGTGAAACTAGAAGAGCTTGAACGAGAGGGGCGGCAGACCAAAAGCGAGAGAAGGCCTCAACGTGAGCCGGCGATAAGTTATTGGTCTCTTCTCAAATCGTTTCTCCTTAGTTCTTCGTTACATTTGCGTGCGTTTCGGATGAATCTGAGCAGAAAATCAAGGCCTGGCTGCAGAGAGACAGAAAGACAGCAGTGACAGTGATTGATGTTTGAACGGTCTCCCTGATTCACTGATTAAACCCATCAATCTATATGCAGAAAAGGTGTCTGATGCAAATAGACCCAATCAGATGGGACAAAATGGTTTTGTCAGGATGTATGGAAATAAGAATAGCCAGAAACAGAGGTGGGATTGGATAAGAGCCCCTTTCCAATACAGGCAAATGCTGAAGGTGTGATGTTCCAAATTAAGGGGATTACATGCCTCCATTCTTCCCTCTGCCCTCTTGCACACATAACTAAATTGCTTCGCTGTTTCGTTTCTTTCTCAATAAACTAATAAAAAGGCAAGACGGCAAGGCCCGAATATGGCACTGAGAATCTGCTACAGAATTTGGGACTTTTTAGTAAAACTATTTTATCAA